>NC_091257.1:15477045-15780075 GCF_042477335.2 Ovis canadensis
CATCAGACCTTTGAACTAATTGGTTCTTTCTTTGTTGTAACTCGCTGCACCTTTCCTTCGTGAAAATGTAACTTTGCTTGATACATTCTGAGGCTGACATAGATTAGAAATATAAAGAAAATACACTTCAAGGGAAAATAAGTTTTCTGGTGAGCAGCCTTTATCAAAAGAAGGTCTGAAAATGTTCACAGGCCTCCAAGGCCAGAAGATAATGAACACAACATCATTTGTGGGAAAGGTATAAAAGTTCTTTTGAAAATAAAGTTATTAGCCCTCGCTCACTGAAGCAGCTTGGTCTCCCCGTGTCAATCATTCTCTCTCTCTCCCTCTCACTCTTTATTTCATCTGATCCCTTGGAGCATAGAGGCTCCCGGCATTCACTTATCTGCACGGGTTTCTAAGACCTGCATGGGAAGACATTCTGCATCTTCACTCCCTCGGGAGACTGGGAGGACACTTGAGGCCACCTTGAATGCAAACTTCTTCTCTCAAAGTTTTATTTGTTCTCTATGTAAACCAAGGAATATGAGCCTCATTCTCTCTTCCATTTTCTATCTACAACATTCTATCCTTATCTCTCTCTAAATCAATTGTCGGCTCCGAACCACTTCGAATTACCCTGGATGCAACAGTGCTGGACCACCGCAGGGATTCCTTTCCCGAAGAAGCAGAGAAAAAGACCCTCATCTCAAGATGAGGACGTAAAACCGGCACACGTCTTGTGTTCTGGCAAGACACTCGGTGTTCCTCTCAAGTGGAGACGGGTATGTGGAGAACTTCTTGAGTTGCCTCCAGGGTGTCAAGGACTCTTTCGAGGCTAAAGAGGGAAGGTGGGATTTCCCTCGAGACGTCACACTGGAAGAGGGCCTCATCTCGCTTTGAGGGGAGAATATCCTGGTTTTTCTTGACTTGTGGCAGCAATCTTCGGTTCCTCTCGAGTTACGACGGGGACATCAGGGACCCGCTCGTGTGGCCTCAGGAAAGCCCAGTCTCCATGCGAATTCTGAGAGGGCTCTCGGGATTCCTCTGCACTCGCTGCCAGGGACGAGGTCCTCATGTGGAGTTGAGGCTGGAACCTCAGAGTTATTCTCCAGTGCTGACATGGATCTCAGGGTCCTCTGGAGTTTCCACAGGGGAGTCGGCCTCATCTTGTGTGAAGACATGCAAGTCCGCTCTCCTCTCGAGATGGAAAAGCAGTGTCAGGCTTCCTCTCAAGTTGACATAGGGATCAGTGGCTTTCTCTCGAGGTGCCACAGGGCTGTCACACCTGCCATGGTGTTTTGAGTCGATCCTAGAGGTGACTGTCAAGTCAGTGCAGGGGAGTCAGGTGTATCTGGAGTGAGTTGGGACATCAAGGTCTTTTGGAATGGTGGCACGACCCCTGGAGTTCCTCTCGAGTGTCAAGTTGAGACCGCCTCCTCTTGAGGTGCGACGGGAACGCCGGATTCCTTTCCTGACAAAGCAGAGAAATGGAACCTCATCTCGAGATGAGGAGGGAAAACCGGGGCTCTTCTTGAGTTGTGATGGGACCCTCAGTGTTCCTCTCAAGTGAAGATGGGTATGTCAGGGAACTTCTTGAGTTGCCTCAAGGGTGTCAAGGACCCTTTCGAGGCTTAAGAGGGAAGGTGGGATTTCTCTTGAGACACCGCAGAGGAAAAGGTCTTCATCCCGCGTTGCGGGGAAAATTTCCTGGTTTTTCGCGAGTTGTGGCAGCAAATTAGAGGTTCCTCTTGAGTTATGACGGGGACCTCAGGGACCCTCTCGTGTGGCCTCAGGAAAGTCCAGTCTCCATGCGAGTTTCGAGGGGCCTCTCGGGATTCCTCTCCAGTCGCTGCCGGCACCGAGGTTCTCATCTGTAGTTGAGACCGGAACCTCAGGTTTCCTCTCCAGTGCTGACATGGATCTCAGAGTTCCTCTGGAATTTCCACAGGGTAGTCAGGCCTCATCCCTTTTTCAGTTCAGTTCAGTTCAGTCGCTCAGTCATGTCTGACTCTGTGACCCCATGAATCGCAGCACACCAGGCCTCCCTGTCCATCACCAACTCCCAGGGTTTACTCAGAATCATGTCCATCGAGTCCGTAATGCCATCCAGCCATCTCATCCTCGGTCATCCCCTTCTCTTCCTGCCCCCCAATCCCTCCCAGCATCAGAATCTTTTCCAATGAGTCAACTCTTCGCATGAGGTGGCCAAAATACTGGAGTTTCAGCTTAGCATCATTCCTTCCAAAGAAATCCCATGGTTCATCTCTTTCAGAATGGACTGGTTGTATCTCCTTGAAGTCCAAAGGACTCTCAAGAGTCTTCTCTGACATCACAGTTCAAAGCATCAATTCTTCAGCACTCAGCCTTCTTCACAGTCCAACTCTCACATCCATACTTGACTACCTGAAAAACCATCGCCTGACTAGATGGACCTTAGTCGGCAATGTCTCTGCTTTTGAATATGCTATCTAGGTTGCTCATAACTTTTCTTCCAAGGAGTAAGCGTCTTTTAATATCAAGGCTGCAGTCACTATCTGCAGTAATTTTGGAGGCCAAAAAGATAAAGTCTGACACTGTTTCCAAAAAAATAAAGTCTGACAGTTTCCACTGTTTCTCCATCTATTTCCATCTATTTCCATGGAGTGATGGGACCGGATGCCATGATCTTCGTTTTCTGAATGTTGAGCTTTAAGCCAACTTTTTCACTCACCTCTTTCACTTTCATCAAGAGGCTTTTTAGTTCCTCTTCACTTTCTGCCATAAGGGTGGTGTCATCTGCATATCTGAGGTTATTGATATTTCTCCCGGCAATCTTGATTCCAGCTTGTGTTTCTTCCAGTCCAACGTTCCTTTACTACATTTTATTTATACCCATACCTAATTAGGCAAACTCTAATTAGGCAAATATATTTAGATTATGTATTTATAACAATATATAAAGTTTTGTTAACTGTACCGGCTATTGATAACTAAGAAATTGAGAAATCCCTTTTCTGAGCAACCCCTATTTGAGACAGCACGTCCCTCCCCCATAGGGTAAAGGGGATTGAAGGAACTACATAGAGTTAGGAAAGTT
Organism: Ovis canadensis; assembly: GCF_042477335.2. Taxonomy (NCBI): domain Eukaryota; kingdom Metazoa; phylum Chordata; class Mammalia; order Artiodactyla; family Bovidae; genus Ovis; species Ovis canadensis. The sequence goes on from NC_091257.1 coordinate 15,480,104, forward strand.
TCACAGGTATCCTCAAACTTCCAATTTAATATTTTTGCGTTTTTAACTACTGTGGGGGCTTGAGGGCAACTGAAACAAAATTTGACCCCTGAAGTCTATCAGGGCAACTTGCCAATCATCACTATTTTGTAAAAGACTTGCAGTTGATCCTGACTGAATGGAATGCTACTTCCACTGAATGCTACTTCTTTTCCAAAAAGTTCCACACTTCTTTTTCTTCCTTTTAAAATTAATTGTGCCACCAAGCTCGGATAAGACGAAACTATTTTTCTTGGGGTCACTGGTAGATGGAACCAATGGGCCTTCTTGTCACAAGCATCCTGTAGGTGTATGTTTTGTGGCAAGAATAATTGAATCTCATCTTTTGGTAATATTAATCCTAATTAACTGATCATCTTAAGCCTCATCCACTTTAACAAGAGCCAACTCTGTCTCATTAGTCAACTTTCTCTTAGAACTGGGACTAGGATTGTGTTTTAAGCAATCAAACAAACGGCTTTAAATCTGCAGTAGTCAGTTTTAAATGTGAGCATATCCAATTAATACCTCCTAATAATTTTTGGAAATCATTTAAAGTTAGTAAACAATCTCTCTGCAGCTTCAAAGGGACATTATCAGTTTTCAAAACTTTTGGCACACCTGCCAAAAGCAAATAAAGAGGTGTTACACAATGTCTTTATAAGCTTCTCCAGTTATTCTTCCATAACCCAAATCTGGTCTATAGCTTTTTAGATGACAAGCAACCATCTAATCTTTGCTTGAATACCTCCAGCAACGGGGAACTCACTACATGCCAAGGTTTTAAACTCTCCCTTACCTTTTCCTCTTCAGCATTCCCAACCCGCATATCACTTTCTCTAATCCCACCAACTCATTTTCAGTATATGTGTTGACCAGGATCTGGGCCAGTCTTTCCCAGCAATGCAAAAAACCTCTGTTCTAGCGTCTAACAGCTCTGACATTTTATATCCTTGAATTAAAAGATCTTTTAAAGGCCTAGAAGCTGTAATTCCCTGCACCCAAAAAGCTAAATCACTAGATCCAAATCTTCTGGGGCCCCTAGCTTGAGAAGTCAAGGTTTTTCTTGTCTAATAACTTAAAAGCAAAAGCTGTGTTATTCTTGAACCTTTATTAATTTGCATAGTTTTATTAGGTGGTGAGACCAAAACTTTAATTTTTTCAGTATAATCAGAATCTACTGAACCAGACACCACCAAAATTACTTGAAAAGAAAGCAAGCTACGTCCTAGCAAAAGTAATACAATGCCCTCAGGCAGGGGGTCAGCTACTCCCATTGGAATCTGAGTAACCGGCACGTCAGGGGTTAATATTGTTATGGTGGTGGAGCTGAGATCGTCCTAAGCTACTTGGGGTTGATTGGCATGGCTTGTTGTCTCTGTTTAGCAGGACATTGCTGGCAAAAATGTTCTATTTGGCCATAAGAGAAACATTTTTTTTTTTTTTGTAGAATCCTTTTTATTACGGTTATTTGTCTTCTCTCATTTTCTCTCTCTTTTTTTTTTTGGCTTTTGGTGAGCCCCCCCCCCGCCCAGGGGATTTTATGCAAGCAGCAGGCTCTGTTTTAAAAGCTCTTTTGTTTAAAAATATTTCCCTATCTTTTTCAACCTTAAGCAATGTTCTGGGAGGCTTTGGATGCAAAGTGGGTAGTTCTTAAGCCCTGAGGACGCACAAGCAGAGGTGGGGTGGTCGCCTTAAATCAGAAAGTGTTGGATAAATTTTTAAAGGTTTGCGTAAAGGGGGAGGGGGCTCCCCAGGGTGCCCGGCCGCAGCATCCTGTAAACCCTCTCCTTCCTCGGGAGGTAGAGCACAGTATCCCTCCTTTTCTTCATCAATTGCAGAAAATATGATTTGAGTAGAAGGTGGAGACAGACTACCATCCACCGCTATAGCCTCTCCCATAGGCTATCTAACAGACTCATGACGGGGGTCCAGAACATTTCTAATCATATTCCACAGAGCAAAAGCATTTACAAGCCCATGCAAAGTATAATAACTTTTTAGCTGTTTTGCCAGCTTCACCCAAGTATCTAAATTAACAGTGCCCTTTTCTGGAAACCAAGGACATCGCTCTTATACAAATTTTAAAAAGAATTGAACACTAGCCTTTTTAACTTTAATTTCTCTTTTGTTTGACAGTTGCAAAATTAGTTCTATAAAGAGTTGTTGGTCTTTAAATCATTGTTACCTGTGTCAGAAAATTAAGATTTATAGAAATGTCTGCCTTGTCGAGGGCTTTACCTTAGCCAAGGTGGGTTTTCATTTCAACCCATAAAAGTCTGCCTTGTCAAGGTTTCTACCCTCGCCAAGGGGAGTTTCTTTCAACCCATCTTCCCTTCACTAAGAGGGGGTTTCTTTCAACCCATTGGTTTCTTTCAATCCTTAAACACTTTCCAGTTCTTCTAACTGTACCTATCTTCTGCAGGGGGGGGTCCTAGGAACAAGAGTGGCGTCCGATCCGTCCCGAATTACTGAGCACTTCTGAGACCTACCTTCGAATAGCCTGTTCCGGGCTCCACTTGCCAGTGTCCAGCCCTGGTGGATCCTGGGAATTTGAAGGGGAGATGGAGTTGACGTCTTAGAAGTGAAGTGAAGTCGCTCAGTCGTGTCTGACTCTTTGTGACCCAATGGACTGTAGCCTACCAGGCTCCTCTGTCCTGGAGTGGGTTGCCATTTCCTTCTCCAGGGGATCTTCCCAACCCAGGGATCGAACCCGGGTCTCCTGCATTGTAGACAGACGCTTTACCATCTGAGCCACCAGGGAAGACAGAAAACATTATTTAATTAGAAATATAAAGATTAGGATAGAATAGTATAGTAAGAAAATTAGTGGAGAAAACAGGCTGAATAACTTGGGTTATGCGGAGAGCTAATAAAACCCCAAGACAAGAGGTTTGCATCATCTAGGTAGGCCACTGACGCACACTTGAATCGCAGAGGGTGCCCCGCCTGGGGCTCTCTCTCGTGTGAGTCTTAGAAGCCAGGGCAAATAAGAAGACATGGTGAGCCTCCACAAGCCAGATGGAAATTCAGCCTGAAAAAGAGACAGAGGGAGAGGGATAAAGAGAGAGAGAGAGAGAGAGAGAGAGAGAGAGAGAGTCTACAAGGGGAAAACCAGTCTTTCCAGTGACTGGCCCAACTTTTATTGTCCGGTATCAATAACCTCAGATATGCAGATGACACCACCCTTATGGCAGAAAGTGAAGAGGACCTAAAAAGCCTCTTGATGAGTGAAAGGGGAGAGCAAAAATGTTGGCTTAAAGCTCAACATTCAGAAAATTAAGATCATGGCTTGCGGTCCCATCACTTCATGGGAAACAGATGGGGAAACAGTGGAAACAGTGTCAGACTTTATTTTGGGAGCTCCAAAATCACTGCGGATGGTGACTGCAGCCATGAAATTAAAAGATGCTTACTCCTTGGAAGAAAAGTTATGACCAACCTAGATAGTATATTCAAAAGCAGAGACATTACTTTGCCGACTAAGGTCCACCTAGTCAAGGCTATGGTTTTTTCTGTGGTCATGTATGGATGTGAGAGTTGGACTGTGAAGAAGGCTGAGCACCGAAGAATTGATGCTTTTGAACTGCGGTGTTGGAGAAAACTCTTGAGAGTCCCTTGGACTGCAAGGAGATCCAGCCAGTCCATTCTGAAGGAGATGAACCCTGGGATTTCTTTGGAAGGAATGATGCTAAAACTGAAACTCCAGTACTTTGGCCACCTCATGCGAAGAGTTGACTCATTGGAAAAGACTCTGATGCTGGGAGGGATTGGGGGCAGGAGGAGAAGAGGACCACCGAGGATGAGATGGCTGGATGGCATCATGGACTCGATGGATGTGAGTCTGAGTGAACTCCGGGAGTTGGTGATGGACAAGGAGGCCTGGCGTGCTGCGATTCATGGGGTTGCAAAGAGTAGGACACGACTGAGCGACTGAACTGAACTGAACTGAAGGCTCTTTATACTTTTGGTTGTAGATAGAGATCAATGGATAATACAAAGTTATGCAGCGTCAGCAGCCCTGACTCTTATCGAGACCAGGCTTTCTCTCTGCATACCTACCTGCATACACAAGTCTTACATCATCTTCTGGCCAGAAGGCCAATTAACATTTTATGGCCCTTTTCTGATAAGGGTCTGTCAACCAGAAAACTTATTTGCCTTAATAGTGTTGTTCTTCCCAAAGTCTAGTGCCACTCTTAGAAAGCACTAAATAAAGTTACATTCTTACATAACAAGGACACAACAATTTATATCAAGGAAAGAGGAGTACAGTGATTTATAACAAAGAGAAAATTCATTAACTCAAAAGTCTAATGTTGCTAAGATTAAAACTACTGTATCCCATTTCTATATCCCAATTATATTGATTAATATCCTTCAGGTGCCTAAAAGATTAAGAATATGGAGGCCTGGCTGCAGTCATTGACTCAACAGTGAACCCATCACCAATAAAATTTCTAGCTTTTTAGAAAAGGCTCTATATCTTTAAGATGCTTTAAGCTACATGCCTCTCGAGGTTGGGGAGCTGTAAACAATTCACAAGTTGTAAAAGTCTGGGGGAAACTGTCAGGCAAGTTAGAGAGCCATCAGAGGGATTTGAGCTGAGACACTCCTTTCATATGCAGGAGACCAGTTGCAGTTCTAAGTTAAATTTTCCCAGAGAAAGGTGTTGGGGATAGCCCTAGGTAATATCAGAAGTGTATAGTATAGCAGACAGTAAACAGACAGATTTTGGTTTCGGAGTAGATGCTCAGGCAGACGACCCCTTGAGACCTGACACACCTTGATCCGTCATGTCTCTCTGCAAGAACTTGTCAGTGGTGGGATCTCCCATGCTGGCTCCCGGCAACTGGGGTCTTCTGAAATGGTGGCACGAACCCTGGACTTCCGTTCGACTTTCAAGTTGAGACCGCCTCCTATTGAAGTGCTACTGGAAGGCCAGGATTCCTATCCCAAAAGCAGGGAAATGAACTCATCTCGAGATAAGGAGGGAAAAACTGTGCTCTTCTTGAGTTGTGGCGGGACCCTCGGTGTTCCTCTCGAATGGAGACGGGTATGTCGAGTGCAGACAGGTTTGTCGGGGAACCTCTTGAGTTTCCTCAAAGTTTTCAAGCACCCATTTGAGGCTCAAGAGGGAAGGTGGGACTTCTCTCGAGACAACGCAGGGGAAAAGGACCTCATCACACTTAGAGGGGAGAATCTCCTGGTTTCTCTCAAGTTGCAGCAGGAAACTTGGGGTTCCTCTCGAGTTTCAGTGGGGACCTCAGGGACCCGCTCGTGTGGCCTCAGGAAAAGGAGTGTCAGGATTTCTGTCGAGTTGACATAGGGATCAGTGGCTTTCTCTCGAGGTGCCAAAGGGCTGTCACACCTGCCATCGTGTTTTGAGTCGAACCTCAGGGTGACGATCAAGTCAGGACAGAGGAATCAGGTCTATCTTGGGTGCACTGGGACACTGGGGTCTTTTGAAATGGTGGCACGACCCCTAGAGTTCCTCTCGAATGTCAAGTTGAGACCTCCTCCTCTGGAGGTGCGACGGGAAAGCCGGGATACCTTTCCCAATGAAGCAGGGAAATGGACCCTCATCTCAATATGAGGAGGGAAAACTGGGGCTCTTCTTGAGTCAGTGCGACACTCCATGTTCCTCTCAAGTGTAGATGGGTAAGTTGGGGAAGTTTTTAAGTTGCATCAAGGGTGTCAAGGACCCTTTCAAGGCTCAAGAAGGAAGGTGGGATTTCTCTCGTGACGCCACAGCGGAAAAGGGCCTCATCACGCATTGAGGGGAGAATCTCCTAGTTTGTCTTGGGTTGTGGCGGGGTTCCACTCGAGTTACGATGGGGACCTCTGCAACCCACTTGTGGGGCCTCAGGGATGTCCAGTCTCCACGTGATTTGCGAGGGGCCCCTCGGGATTCTTCTTCAGTCGCTCCCGGGGCTGAGGTCCTCATCTGGAGTTGAGGCCAGAACTTCAGGTTCCTCTCCAGTGCTGACATGAATCTCAGGGTTCCTCTGGAGCTTCCACAGGAGAGTTAGGCCTCTTCTCGTGTGGAGACATGCAATTCTGTTCAGGGGTCCAGCTCCAGTGGATCCATGGTAATTTGAAACGGGTACAGTGTGGCAAGGACAAACTTATTTATTTAGAAATATTAGATTAGAGGGGGGGTTTAAGATGGCGGAGGAGTAGGACGGGAAGACCACTTTCTCCCTCACAAATTCCTCAAAAGAACATTTCAACGCTGAGCAAACTTCACAAAACAACTTCTGAATGCTGGCAGAGGACATCAGGCAACCAGAAAAGCAGACCATTGTCTTCGAAAACAGGTAGGAAAGAATATAAAAGATGAAAAGAGAGACAAAGGAGGTGGGGAGGGAGCTCCGTCCCGGGAAGGGAAGCCTGTCCTTGGAAGGGAATTTTAAGAAGAGAGGTTTCCAAACACCAGGAAACACTCTCCCTGCCGAGTCTGTGGCGAGCCTTGGAAACACAGAGGGCAATATAACAGGAAGGAAAAATAAATAAATAATTAAAACCAGCAGATTACAAGCCCAACAGTAACTTCCCCAGCGGAAAAGCAGCACAGACGCCTGCATCTGCCACTAGCAAGTGGAGGCAGGGCAGGGAAGCACGGGAGGCGTGGGCTGCAGAGATTTGTAAGAATCGGACAGGAACGCCCCACGAGTAACCAGAACGATCTAAATTGGGCTAGCAAACCAGACTGTGGGATAGCTACCACGCGAAAAGCTCAAACATAAGACACCGCCAGGACCGCTCACAGAACAAAGGGCGGAACGGACATAGACGCTGCAGACCATCCCCCGCCGGGGACAGGCAGCCAGAGCTGTAAGGGCTGGAAAGGGGCAATTGCAGCCCCGGGGAGACTCTACCTACCAAACTGCAATCAGGCTTCTTTGTTAAGACTTCTGGGGATGCTGAACAGTCACCATCTGCCTCACAAGGGGCGCCAGCAGTACACCCAGAAATCTGAGCAGCAGAGACAGATGGCGCTCGCCAAACTCCTGAGCTACTCGGACCTGGGAAGAGCACAAAACGCAGTCCCAACCGAATCTGAGCCTCGGAGGGCTACCTGAGCGCCAAACCTGAGTGGCTTAGACTAGGGAAATGCACGCAGCCTAGGGCCAGCCCCAGACGGTTCCCGGCTGAGCACAGTAGAACCAGAGAGGTTTGTGCACCGCGAGAAGGGACAGGTCCAGCGGGGCTGAGACACTGTATGCACAGGACAGTGCTATTTGTTTGCAGCATCCCCCCTCCCCACAGCGTGACTGAACTAGTGAGCCTAAAAGACCAGCAAACAGAAGAAGTTAAACAGAGGGAACCGCCTTGGAAGTGACCCCACACTGCCCACATCAGAGAAGGGTGAGATATATCTTTATTATTTTTACAATCATTCCTTTTTTTCCCCTTTTTTTTTCTTTTTTTTTCTTGCTCTTTTTTCTTTCCTAACTTTTTTTAAAAAAAAAACTATTAAGTCTTCTATTTCTCCTCTAATTTTTATTTCTAGAGCCTAGTATTACTTTTCAAAAAAAAAAAAGACTTTTTTTAAGGCAAATACCATATATAGTCTTTATGTGGTGCGGTTGGAGTTTTGTAATAATTCTCGTGGTTTTTGTTTTGTTTTGTTTTGTTTGAAAATCCAACCTCTACTCTAGATTTTTAAACTTTGCTTTTTGGCTTTTGTTGTCAATTTTGTACATTTAAAAATCCAAACTTCACTACCCAATTCTACCTGAGAGCGAAATTACTGGCTTAAACACTCTCTCCTCTTTTGGACTCTCCTTTTTCTCCACCAGGTGGCCTCTGTCTCTTTCCTCCCCCATCTCTTCTCTATCCAACGCTGTGAATCTCTGTGTGTTCCAGATGGTGGAGAACAACTAAGGAACTGGTTACTGGCAGGATTTGTCTCTCTCCTTTTCATTCCTCTCTCTTATCCTCCTGGTCACCTCTGTCTACCTCCTCCCTCTCATCTTCCCTGCATAACTCCGTAAATACCTCTGAGTGGTCCAGGCTATGGAGCCCACATAAGGAAGTGACTACTGGCTAGCTTGCTGTCTCCTCTTTTGATCTCACCGCATCTCATTCCAGTCACCTCTAACTACCCCCTCCCTCTTCTCTTCTCCATGTAACTCAGTGAACCTCTCTGGGTGTTCCTCAATGTGGAGAAACTTTTCATCTTTAACCTAGATGTTTTACCATCAGTGCTGTATAGATGGAGAAATCTAGAGGCTACTGTAAAAATAAAACTGAAAACCAGAAGCAGGAGGCTTAAGTCCAAAGCCTGAGAACATCAGAGAACTCCTGAATTCAGGGAACATTAAGCAGTAGGAGCTCATCAAACGCCTCCATACCTACACTGAAACCAAGCTCCACCCAAGGGCCAACAAGTTCCAGAGCAAGACATACCACACATTCTCCAGCAACACAGGAACACTCCCCTGAGCTTCAATATACAGGCAGCTCAAAGCTACTCCAAAACCTTTGATGTCTCATAACCCATTACTGGTCACTCCACTGCACTCCAGAGAGAAGAAACCCAGCTCCACACACCAGAACTCCAACACAAGCCTCCCTAACCAGGAAACCTTGACAAGCCACTGATACAATCCCACCCAAAGTGAGGAAGCTCCATAATAAAGAGAACTCCACAAATTCCCAGAATATTAAAAGGCCACCCCAAACGCAGCAATATAATCAAGATGAAGAGACAGAGGAATACCCAGCAGGTTAAGGAACAGGAGAAATGCCCACCAAACCAAACAAAAGAGGAAGAGATAGGGAATCTACCTGAGAAAGAATTCCGAATATTGATAGTGAAAATGATCCAAAATCTTGAAATAAAAATGGAATGACAGATAAATAGCCTAGAGACAAGGATTGAGAAGATGCAAGAAAGGTTTAACAAGGACCTAGAAGAAATAAAAAAAGAGTCAATATATAATGTATATAATGAATAATGCAATAAATGAGATCAGAAACACTCTGGAGGCAACAAATAGTAGAATAATGGAGGCAGAAGATAGGATTAGTGAAATAGAAGATAGAATGGTAGAAATAAATGAATCAGAGACGACAAAAGAAAAACGAATTAAAAGAAATGAGGACAATCTCAGAGACCTCCAGGACAACATGAAACGCTCCAACATTCAAATTATAGGAGTCCCAGAAGAAGAAGACAAAAAGAAAGACCATGAGAAAATTCTTGAGGGGATAATAGTTGAAAACTTCCCTAAAATGGGGAAGGAAATAATCACCCAAGTCCAAGAAACACAGAGAGTTCCAAATAGGATAAACCCAAGGCGAAACACCCCAAGACACATATTAATCAAATTAACAAAGATCAAACACAAAGAACAAATATTAAAAGCAGCAAGGGAAAAACAACAAATAACACACAAGGGGATTCCCATAAGGATAACATCTGATCTTTCAATAGAAACTCTTCAGGCCAGGAGGGAATGGCAAGACATACTTAAAGTGATGAAGGAAAATAACATACAGCCCAGATTACTGTACCCAGCAAGGATCTCATTCAAATATGAAGGAGAAATCAAAACCTTTACAGACAAGCAAAAGCTGAGAGAATTCAGCACCACCAAACCAGCTCTCCAACAAATTCTAAAAGATATTCTCTAGACAGGAAACACAAAAAGGGTGTATAAACCCGAACCCAAAACAATTAAGTAAATGGTAACAGGATCATACTTATCAATAATTACCTTAAACGTAAATGGGTTGAATGTCCCAACCAAAAGGCAAAGACTGACCGAATGGATACAAAAACAAAACCCCTCTATATGCTGCTTACAAGAGACCCACCTCAAAACAAGGGACGCATACAGACTGAAAGTGAAGGGCTGGAAAAAGATATTCCACGCAAATAGAGACCAAAAGAAAGCAGGAGTGGCAATACTCATATCCGATAAAATAGACTTTAAAACAAAGGCTGTGAAAAGAGATAAAGAAGGCCACTACATAATGATCAAAGGATCAATCCAAGAAGAAGATATAACAATTATAAATATGTATGCACCCAATATAGGAGCACCGCAATATGCAAGACAAATGCTAACAAGTATGAAAGGGGAAATCAACAATAACACAATAATAGCGGGAGACTTTAATACCCCACTCACACCTATGGACAGATCAACTAAACAGAAAATTAACAAAGAAACGCAAACTTTAAATGATACATTAGACCAGTTAGACCTAATTGATATCTATAGGACATTTCACCCCAAAACAATGAATTTCACCTTTTTCTCAAGTGCTCATGGAACCTTCTCCAGGACAGATCACATCCTGGGCCATAAATCTAACCTTGATAAATTTTAAAAAATCGAAATCATTCCAATCATCTTTTCTGACCATAATGCTTTAAGATTAGATCTCATTTACAGAAGAAAAACTATTAAAAATTCCAACATATGGAGGTTGAACAACACACTTCTGAATAACCAACAAATCACAGAAGAAATCAAAAAAGAAATCAAAATATGCATAGAAACGAATGAAAATGAAAACACAACAACCCAAAACCTGTGGGACACTATAAAAGCAGTGCTAAGAGGAAAGTTCATAGCACTACAGGCATACCTCAAGAAACAAGAAAAAAGTCAAATAAATAAACTAACTCTACACCTAAAGCAATAGAAAAGGAAGAATTGGAGAACCCCAGAGTTAGTAGAAGGAAAGAAATCTTAAAAATTAGGGCAGAAATAAATGCACAAGAAACAAAAGAGACGATAGCAAAAATCAACAAAGCCAAAAACTGGTTCTTTGAAAGGATAAATAAAATTGACAAACCATTAGCCAGACTCATCAAGAAGCAGAAAGAGAAAAATCAAATCAATAAAATTAGAAATGAAAATGGAGAAATCACAACAGACAACACAGAAATACAAAGGATCATAAGAGACTACTATCAACAATTATATGCCAATAAAATGGACAACTTGGAAGAAATGGACAAATTCTTAGAAAAGTACAATATTCCAAAACTGAACCAGGAAGAAATAGAAAATCTTAACAGACCCATCACAAGCATGGAAATTGAAACGGTAATCAGAAATCTTCCAGCAAACAAAAGCCCAGGTCCAGACGGCTTCACAGCTGAATTCTACCAAAAGTTTCGAGAAGAGCTAACACCTATCCTCCTCAAACTCTTCCAGAAAATTGCAGAGGAAGGTAAACTTCCTAACTCATTCTATGAGGCCACCATCACCCTAATACCAAAACCTGACAAAGATGTCACAAAAAAAGAAAACTACAGGCCAATATCACTGATGAACATAGATGCAAAAATCCTCAATAAAATTCTAGCAATTAGAATCCAACAACACATTAAAAAGATCATACACCTTGACCAAGTGGGCTTTATCCCAGGGATGCAAGGATTCTTCAATATCCGCAAATCAATCAGTGTAATTCACCACATTAACAAATTAAAAAAAAAAGCCATATGATTATCCCAATAGATGCAGAGAAGGCCTTTGACAAAATTCAACATCCATTTATGATAAAAACTCTCCAGAAAGCAGGAATAGAAGGAACATACCTTAACATAATAAAAGCTATATATGACAAACCCACAGCAAACATTATCCTCAATGGTGAAAAATTGAAAGCATTTCCCCTAAAGTCAGGAACAAGACAAGGGTGCCCACTTTCACCACTACTATTCAACATAGTTCTGGAAGTTTTGGCCATAGCAATCAGAACAGAAAAAGAAATAAAAGGAATCCAAACTGGAAAAGAAGAAGTAAAACTCTCATTATTTGCAGATGACATGATCCTCTACATAGAAAACCCTAAAGACTCCACCAGAAAATTACTAGAGCTAATTAATGAATATAGTAAAGTTGCAGGATATAAAATCAACACACAGAAATCCCTTGCATTCCTATACACGAATAATGAGAAAGTAGAAAAAGAAATTAAGGAAACAATTCCATTCACCATTGCAACAAAAAGAATAAAATACTTAGGAATATATCTACCTAAAGAAACTAAAGACCTATATATAGAAAACTATAAAACACTGATGAAAGAAATCAAAGAGGACACTAATAGATGGAGAAATATACCATGTTTGTGGATTGGAAGAATCAATATAGTGAAAATGAGTATACTACCCAAAGCAATTTACAAATTCAATGCAATCCCTATCAAGCTACCAGTGATATTTTTCACAGAACTAGAACAAATCATTTCAAGATTTGTATGAAAATACAAAAAACCTCGAATAGCCAAAGCAATCTTGAGAAAGAAGAATGGAACTGGAGGAATCAACTTGCCTGACTTCAGGCTCTACTACAAAGCCACAGTCATCAAGATGGTATGGTACTGGCACAAAGACAGAAATATAGATCAATGGAACAAAATAGAAAGCCCAGAGATAAATCCACACACCTATGGACAGCTTATCTTTGACAAAGGAGGCAAGAATATACAATGGAGTAAAGACAATCTCTTTAACAAGTGGTGCTGGGAAAACTGGTCAACCACTTGTAAAAGAATGAAATTAGATCCCTTTCTAACTCTACACATGAAAATAAACTCAAAATGGATTAAAGATCTAAATGTAAGACCAGAAACTATAAAACTCCTAGAGGAGAACATAGGCAAAACACTCTCCAACATAAATCACAGAAGGGTCCTCTATGATCCACCTCCCAGAATTCTGGAAATAAAAGCAAAAATAAACAAATGGGATCTAATTAAAATTAAAAGCTTCTGCACAACAAAGGAAAACATAAGCAAGGTGAAAAGACAGCCTTCTGAATGGGAGAAAATAATAGCAAATGAAGCAACTGACAAACAACTAATCTCAAAAATATACAAGCAACTTATGCAACTCAATTCCAGAAAAATAAACGACCCAATCAAAAAATGGGCCAAAGAACTAAATAGACATTTCTCCAAGAAGACATACGGATGGCTAACAAACACATGAAAAGATGCTCAACATCACTCATTATTAGAGAAATGCAAATCAAAACCACAATGAGGTACCACTTCACACCAGTCAGAATGTCTGCGATCCAAAAATCTGCAGGCAATAAATGCTGGAGAGGGTGTGGAGAAAAGGGAACCCTCCTACACTGTTGGTGGGAATGCAAACTAGTGCAACCACTATGGAAAACAGTGTGGAGATTCCTTTAAAAATTGCAAATAGAACTGCCATATGACCCAGCAATCCCACTTCTGGGCATACACACCGAGGAAACCAGAATTGAAAGAGACACATGTACCCCAATGTTCATCGCAGCACTGTTTATAATAGCCAGGACATGGAAACAACCTAGATGTCCATCAGCAGATGAATGGATAAGAAAGCTGTGGTACATATACACAATGGAGTATTACTCAGCCATTAAAAAGAATACACTTGAATCAGTTCTGTTGAGATGGATGAAACTGGAGCCGATTATACAGAGTGAAGTAAGCCAGCAAGAAAAACACCAATACAGTATACTAACACATATATATGGAATTTATAAAGATGGCAATGATGACCCTGTATGCAAGACAGCAAAAAAGACACAGATGTGTATAGTGGACTTTGGGACTCAGAGGGAGAGGGAGAGGGTGGGATGATTTGGGAGAATGGCATTGAAACATGTATACTATCATGCAAGAATCAAATCACCAGTCTATGTCTGATGCAGGATACAGCATGCTTGGGTGTGGTGCATGGGGATGACCCAGAGGGATGTTGTGGGGAGGGAGGTGGGAGGGGGGTCCATGTTGGGATCGCATGTACACCCGTGGTGGATTCAGGTCAATGTATGTCGAAACCAATACAGTATTGTAAAGTAAAATAAAGTAAAAATAAATAAATAAATAAATAAATAAATAAATAAGAAAAAGAAATATTAGATTAGATTAGGAAGAAATAGTATAGTAGGAAAATTTATTGGAGAAAAGAGGCTGAGAAACTTGGTTTTTGTGGAAAGGCAATAAAGTTCCAGACAAGGAGCTTGCACTATCTACGTTAGGCCACTGGCATCCTCTTGAATAGGAGGGGTGCCCCACCTTGGGCTCCCTCTCACGTGGATCTTAGAAGCCAGGGCAAGTAAGTATATATGGCGAGCCTCCACGCCCCAGATGGGAATTCAGCCAGAAAAGGAAAGAAGGAGAATAGACCACACGAGGGAAACCAAACCAGTGACCGGCCCATCTTCTATTGTTGTAAAGGCCTTCTATACTCTTTTTTTTTTTTTTTGTACATAGAGATTAATGGATAATATAAAATTATGTAGCATCAGCAGCCCTGACTCCTCAAGACCAGGCTTTTTCTCTGCACACTTAGTTGCTTACATATGTCTTCGGTGATTTACGTCATCTTCTGGCCTGAAGGCCTATTAACATTTTACTGCCCTTTTCTGATAAGGGTTTGCCCACCAGAAAACTTATCTGTGTTGTTCTTCCCAAAGTCTGGTGACACTCTCAGAAAGCACTAAATAAAGTTACATTCTTACATAGCAAAGATAAAACAATTTATAACAATTAAAAGGAGTACAGTGATTTATAAAGAGAAAAGTAATTAACTCAAAAGTCTAGTGTTGCTAACATCAAAACTACTATATTCCTATTTCTGCATCCCAATTACATTGATTGATATCCTCCCAAGTGCCTAAAAGGTAAAGAATATGGAGGCCTGGCAGCAGTCATTGAGTCAACAGTGAAAACCTATCACCAACATGATTTTTAGCCCTTTAGAAAAGGCTCTGTATCTTTAAGATGTTTCTAAGCTTTGTGCCTCTCGCAGCTGGGAGGATTTAAACAATTCATAAGTTGTATAAAGTCCGGGGGGGAACCTGTTAGGCAAGTTAGAGAGCCATTTCAGGGGTTTGAGCAGGAACATTCCTTTCATATGCTGAAGATTGAAGCCCTAAGTTAACTTTTTCTTGAGAGTGTCAGAAGAGTGGAAAAGTACAGTACAATAAGGCAGGCAGACTCTGGTCTTTTGGGGGTAGATGTTCAGGAAAATCCAGGGGAAAACCTGAGGCCT
This sequence comes from Ovis canadensis, assembly GCF_042477335.2. Lineage (NCBI taxonomy): Eukaryota > Metazoa > Chordata > Mammalia > Artiodactyla > Bovidae > Ovis > Ovis canadensis. Next base: position 15,495,150 of record NC_091257.1, read on the forward strand.
GACTCGCCATGCCAATCAGGCCGCTCTGCATTACCTTGTCACGGGTGGGAATTCCCATGCTGGCTCCTGGTAAGTTCGCTATCCTCTTGAGATGGAAAAGCAGTGTCAGGCTTCCTGTCAAGTTGACATAGGGATCGGTGGCCTCCACTAGAGGTGCCACAGGGCTGACACACCTGCCATCATGTTTTGAGTCGATCCTTGGGGTGACTGTCGAGTCAGTGCAGGCGAGTCAGGTTTATCGGGAGTGGATTGGGACATATGGGTCTTTTGGAATGGTGGCACGACTCCTGGAGTTCCTCTGGAGGTTCAAGTTGAGACCACCTCTTCCTGAGGTGCAACGGGAACGCTGGGATTCCTTTCCTGACGAAGTAGAGAAATGGACCCTCCTCTCAGGATGAGGAGGGAAAACCAGGGCTCTTCTTGAGTTGTGGTGGGACACTCGGTGGTCCTCTGGAGTGGGAACTGGTATGTTGGGGAACTTTTTGAGTTGCCTCAAGGGTGTCAAGGAAACTTTCAAGGCTCAAGAGGGAAGGTGGAATTTCTCTCGAGATACCACAGAGGTAAAGGGCCTCATCTCGCATTGAGGGGAGAATCTCCTGGTTTTTCTCGAGTTGCAGCAGGAAACTTGGGGTTCCTATCGAATTACGACGAGGACTTCAGGGACCCACTCGTGTGGGCTCAGGAAAGTCCAGTCTCCATGCGAGTTGCGAGGGGCCACTTGGGATTCCTTTCCAGTCACTGTCGGGGCCGAGGTCCTCATTTGGAGTTGAGGCTGGAACCTCAGGTTTCCTCTCCAGTGCTGACATGGATCTCGGGGTTCCTCTGGAGTTTCCACAGGGGAGTCAGACCTCGTCTCCTGTGGAGACATACTAGTCCGCTCTCCTCTCGAGCTGGATATGCAGTGTCAGGCTTCCTGTCGTCTTGACATAGGACCAGTGGCTTTCTCTCGAGGTGCCACAGGGCTGTCACACCTGCCATCATGTTTTGAGTCAATCCTTGGGGATGCCGTAGAGTCAGTGCAGGGCATTCAGGTGTATCTGGAGTGGATAAGGACATCGGGCTCTTTTGGAATGGTGGCACGACCCCTGGAGTGCCTTCGAGTATCAAGGTGAGACCACCTCCTCTTGATGTGCGACAAGAACGCTGGGAATCCTTTCCCAACTAAACAGGGAAATGGACCCTAACCTCAAGATGAGGAGGGAAAACCGTGGCTCTTCTTGAGTTGTGGCGGGACCCTCGGTGTTCCTCTCGAGTTGAGATGGGTATGTCGGGGAACTTCTTGAGTTGCCTAAAGGGCACCAAGGACCCTTACGAGGCTCTAGAGGAAAGGTGGGATTTATCTCGAGACGCCATAGTGGAAAAGGGCCTCATCTCGCGTTGAGGGGAGAATCTCCCGGTTTTTCTCGAGTTGCGGCAGGAAGCTGGGGTTCCTCTCCAGTCACGACGGGGACCTCAGGGACTCGCTCGTATGGCCTCAGGAAAGTCCAGTCTCCATGTGAGTTGCGAGGGGCCTCTCAGGATTTTTTGGCAATCACTGCTGGGGCTAAGGTCATCATCTGGAGTTGTGGCCGGAACCACAGTGTTCCTCTCCAGTGCTAACATGGACCTTGGGGTCCCTCTGAAGTTTCCACAGGGGAGTCATGCCTCATCTAGTGTGGAGATATGCAAGGCTGCTTTCCTCTCGAGCTTAAAAAGCAGTGTCAGGCTTCCTGTCAAATGACATAGGGATCTGTGGCTTTCTCTGGAGGAGCCACAGGGCTGTCACACCTGCCATCGTGTTTAGAGTTGATCCTGTGGGTGACCGCCGAGTTAGTGCAGGGGAGTCAGGTGTATCTGGAGTGGATTGGGTTATCACGGTCTTTTGGAATGGTGCCATGACCCTTGTAGTTCCTCTCGAGTGTCAAGTTGAGACCACCTAATCTTGAGGTGGGACGGGAACACCGGAATTTCTTTCCCAACGAAGCAGGGAATTGGACCCTCATCTCGATATGAGGAGGGAAAACCGGGGCTCTACTTGAGTTGTGGCGGGACCTTCAGTGTTCCTCACTAGTAGAGACGGGTATGTCGGGGAACTTCTTGAGTTGCTTCAGGGGTGTCAAGGACCCTTTCGAGGCTCAAGAGGGAAGGTGGGATTTCTTTCAAGATACCACAGTGGAAAGGGGCCTCATCTCACTTTGAGGGGAGAATCTCCTGGTTTTCCTCGAGTTGCAGCAGGAAACATGGGTTTCCTCTCATCTTACTATGGGAACATTAGGGACCCACTCATGTTGCTTCAGGAAAGTCCAGTCTTCATGCCAGTTGTGAGGTGCCTCTCGGATTCATCTCTAATCGCCGCTGGGGCCGAGGTCCTCATCTGGAGTTTAGGCCAGAACCTCAGGGTTCCTCTCCACTGCTGAAATGCATTTCTAGGTTCCCCTGGAGTTTCCACAGGGGAGTCAGGCCTTGTCACGTGTGGAGAAATGCACGTCTGCTCTCCTCTCGAGATGGAAAAGCAGTGTCAGGCCAATGGCTTTTTCTCGAGGAGCCACAGGGCTGATACACCTGCCATCGTATTTTGATTTGATCCTCGGGGTGACCATCGAGTCAGTGCGGGGGAGTCAGGTGTATGTGGACTTGATTGGAACATCGGGGTCTTTTGGAATGGTTGCACAACCCCTGGAGTTCCTCTTGAGTGTCAAGTTGAGACCGCCTCCTCTTGAGGTGTGACAGGAAGGCCGGGATTCCTTTCCCAGCTAATCAGGGAAATAGACCCTCATCTCAATATGAGGAGGGAAAACTGGGGCTCTTCTTGAGTTGTGGTGGGACTCTCGGTGTTCCTCTCGAGTGGAGACGGTTATGTAAGGTAAATTCTTGAGTTACCTCAAGGTTGTCAAGAACCCTTTCAAGACCCACGAGTTAAGGTGGGATTTTTCTCAACATGCTGCAGAGGAAAAATGCCTCATCTCACGTTGACAGAGAATCTCCTGGTTTTTATTGAGTTATGGCAGGAAACTTGGGGTTCCTCTCGAGTTACGACGGGAACATTAGAGACCCGTTCGTATTGCCTTAGGAAAGTCCATTCTCCATGCGAGTTGTGAGGGGCTCTCGGGATTTGTTTCCAGTCGCTTCCAGGAGCCAAGGTCCTCACGTGTAGTGGAGACGGAACCTCCAGATTCCTCTTCAGTGCTGACATGGATTTCGGGGATCCTCTGGAGTTTCCACAGAGGAGTTAGTCCTTGTCACGTGTGGAGAAATGCAAGTCCACTTACCTCTCGAGCTGGAGAAATGGTGTCAGGCTTCCTGTCGAGTTGACATAGTGATCGGTGGCTTTTTCTCGAGGTACCACAGGGCTGTCACACCTTCCATCGTGTTTTGAGTCGATCCTCAGGGTGACAGTCGAGTCAGTGCAGGGGAGTCAGGTGTATCGGAGTGGACTGAGACATCGGGGTCTTTTGGAATGGTGGCATGATCCCTGGAGTTCCTCTCGAGTGTCAAGTTGAGACCACCTCCTCTTGAGGTGCAATGGGAACGCTGGAATTCATTTCCTGACAAAGCAGGGATATGGACCGTCATCCCGAGATGAGGAGGGAAAACCGGGGCTCTTCTTGAGTTTTGGCGGGACCTTCAGTGTTCCTCTTGAGTGGAGACGTGTATGTCAGGGAACTTCTTGAGTTGCCTCAAGGGTGTCAAGGACCCATTCGAGGCTCAAGAGGGAAGGTGGGATTTCTCTCAAGACACCACAGCGGAAAATGGCCTCATCTCACGTTGAGGGGAGAATCTCTGGTTTTTTCTTGAGTTGTGGCAGGAAACTTAGGATTCCTCTCTAGTTATGATGGGACCTCAGGGACCCGCTCGTGTGGCCTTAAGAAAGTCCAGTCTCCATGCGAGTTGTGAGTGGCCCCTTGGGATTCTTTGGCAATTGCTGCCAGGACCGAGTTCCTCATCTTGAGTTGAGGCTGGAAACAGGTTTCCTCTCCAGTGCCGACATGGATCTCGGGATTCCTCTGGAGTTTCCACAGGGGAGTCAGGTCTCGTCTCGTGTGGAGACATGCAGGTCTGCTTTCCTCTCGAGCTGAAAAAGCAGTGTCTGGCTTCCTGTCGAGTTGACATATGGATCTGTGCCTTACTCTGTAGGAGCCACAGGGCTGTCACACCTGCCATTGTGTTTTGAATCCATCCTTGGGTTGACCGTCGAGTCTGTGCAGGGGAGTCAGGTGTATCTGGAGTGATTCGGGACATTGTGGGCTTTTGGAATGGTGCCACAATCCCTGGGGTTCCTCTCGAGTGTCAAGTTGAGACCACCTCCTCTTGAGGTGCGATTGGAAAGTGGGATTGCTTTCCCAATGAAGCAGGGAAATGGACCCTCATCTCAAGATGAAGAGGGAAAAACGTGGCTCTTCTTCAATTGTGTCAGTACACTCGGTATTCCTCTGGAGTGGAGACGTGTATGTCGGCAAAGTTCTTGACTTACATCAAGGATGTCAAGGCCCCTTTCAAAGTTCAAAAGAGAAGGTGGGGTTTCTCTTGAGATGCCACAGTGGAAATGGGCCATATCTCGCATTGAGGGGAGAATCTCCTGGTTTTTCTCGAGTTGTGTCAGGAAACTTCTTGTTCCTCTCAAGTTATGAGGGGACCTCAGGGACCTGCTCATGTTACCTATGAAAGGCCGGTCTCCATGCGAGTTGCGAGGGGCCTCTCAGGATTCCTCTCCAGTCAGTGCTGGGTCCTAGGTCCTCATCTTGAGCTGAGGCCGGAACCTCAGATTTCCTCTCGAGTGCTGAACTGGATCTCGGGGTTCCTCTGGAGTTTCAACCGGGGAGTCAGGCCTGATCTCTTCTGGAGACATGCAAGTCTGCTTTCCTTCGAGCTGTAACAGTGGTGTCAGGCTTGCTGTCGAGTGGACATAGGGTTCTGTGTCTTTCTCTCGAGGTGGCCCAGGGTTGTCACACGTGCCATCGTGTCATGAGTCGATACACGGGGTGACAGTCGAGTCAGTACAGGGGAATCAGGTGTATCTGGAGTGGATTGGGACATCGGTTGCTGGAGTCCAGCTGAGTGGATCCAGGGTATTTGAAGGGGAGTCAGAGTTGGCATCTAGAATAAATTGTTTCATTAGAAATATAAAGATTAGGATAGAAGATTATAGTAGGTAAATTCGTGGAGAAAAGCAACTGAATAACTTGGATAATGCGGAGAACTAATAAACCCTGAGACAAGATGTTGGCACCATCTACGTAGGCCACCGGCGCCCACTTGCATAGTGGAGAGTGCCCCGCCTTGGGCTCCCTCTCACGTGGGTCTTAGAAGCCAGGGCAAATAAGTAGACATGGTGAGCCTCCACTCCCCAGATGTGAATTAAGCCTGAAAAGGAGAGGGAGGGAGAGGGAGAAAGAGAGAGAGTCGACACGTGATAAACCAGTCTTTCCAGTGACTGGCCCATATTTTATTGTCTGGAAGGCTTTTTACACTGTTGGTTGTACATAGAGATCAATGGATAATACAAAATTATGCAGCATCAGCAGCTCTGACTCTTATTGAGACCAGGCTTTCTCTCTGCATACCCAGCTGTATACACAAGTCTTAGGTGATTTACATAATCTTCTGGCCAGAAGGCCAATTAACATTTTATGGCCCTTTTCTGATAAGGGTCTGTCAATGAGAAAACCTAGTTGCCTTAATAGTGTTCTTCTTCCCAAATTCTGGTGCCATTCTCAGAAAGCACTAAATAAAGTTACATTCTTACAAAGCAAGGACACAGCAATTTATAACAAGGAATGAGGAATACAATGATTTATAACAAAGAGAAAATTCATTAACTCAAAAGTCTAGTGTTGCTAACATTAAAACTACGGTATTCCTTTTTCCATATCCCAATTACATTGATTAATATCCTTCAAGTGCCTAAAAGATAAAGACTATGGAGGCCTGGCAGCAGTCAATGACTCAACAGTGGAACCCATCACCAATATAATTTCCAGCTTTTTAGAAAAGGCTCTATATCTTTATGAAGCTTTAAGCTACATGCCTCAGAGGGTTGGGGGCTGTATCACAAGTTGCAAAAGTCCAGGGGATCCTGTCCGGCAAGTTAGAGAGCCATCAGAGGGATTTGAGCTGAGACACATCTTTCATATGCAGGAGACCAGTTGGAGCTCTAAGTTAACTTTTTCCAGAGAAAGGTGGTTGGGGATAGCCCCCTGTAATGTCAGAAGAGTATAGTAGATCAGACAGTATACAGACAGATTTTGGTTTTGGAGTAAATGCTCAGGCAGAGGACCCTTTGAGATCTGACTTGCCTTCCCCATCAGGTCTCTCCACATGACCTTGTCAAGGGTGGGATCTCCCATGCTGGCTCCCAGCAATCGGGGTCTTTTGGAATGGTGCCACGACCCCTGGCATTCCACTCGACTTTCAAGTTGAGAACACCTCCACTTGCGGTGTGACAGGAAGGCCAGGATTCCTTTCTCGACGAAGCAGGAAAATGGACCCTCAGCTCGAGATGAGGATGGAAAACTGGGGGTCTTCTTGAGTTGTGTGGGGAGCCTCGGTATTCCTCTCGAGAGGAGACGTTTATTTTGGGGAAATTCTTGAGTTGCATCCGGGATGTCAAGGACCCTTTGAAGGTTAAGAGAGAAGGTGGGATTTCTCTAGAGACACTGCAGCGGAAATGGGCCTCATTTCGCATTGAGGAGAGAATCTCCTGGATTTTCACGAGTTGTGGCAGGAAACTTAGGGTTCCTCTCGAGTTACAACGGGGACCTCAGGGACCCGCTCGTGGGGCCTCAGGAAAGTCCAGTCTCCCTACTAGTTGCGAGGGGCCTCTCGGGATTCCTCTCCAGTCGCTGCTGGGGCCAAGGTACTCATCTGGAGTTAAGGCCAGAACCTCAGGGACCTCTCCAGTGCTGACATGGATTTCAGGGTTCCTCTGGAGTTTTCACAGGGGAGTTAGGCCTTGTTTCGTGTGGAGACATGCAAGTCCGCTTTCCTCTCGAACTGTAACAGTAGTGACATGTTTCCTGTCGAGTTGACATAGGGATCGGTGGCTTTCTCTCAAGGTGACACAGGGCTGTCACACGTGCCATCATGTTGAAGGTCGATTCTCGGGGTGACTTTCGAGTCATTGCAGGAGAATCAGGTGTATCTGGAGTGTATTGGGACATCAGGGTCTTTTGGAATGGTGGCACAATCCCTGGAGTTCCTCTCGAATATTAAGTTGAGACCACCTCCTCTTGAGGTGCAACGGAACGCCGGGATTCCTTTCCAGATGAAGCAGGGTAATGGACCCTCATCTCGAGATGAGGAGGGGAAAACGCGGCTCTTCTTCAGTTGTGGAGGGACACTCAGTATTCCTCTCAAATGGAGACGTGTAGGTCGGCGAAGTTCTTGACTTACATCACGGCTGTCAACACCCCTTTCAAGGCTCAAGAGAGAAGGTGGAATTTCTCTTGAGATGCCGACACAGAAAACGGCCATATCTCGCGTTGAGGGGAGAATCTCCTGGTTTTTCTCGAGTTGTGGCAGGAAAGGTGGGATTCCTCTCGAGTTATCACGGGGACCTCAGGGACCCACTCGTGTTGCCTCAAGAAAGGCCAGTCTCCATGTGAGTTGCGAGGGGCCTCGTGGGATTCCTCTCCAGTTGGTGCCGGGTCTCAGTCCTCCTCTTGAGCTGAGGCCGGAACCTCAGGTTTCCTCTCGAGTGCTGAACTGGATCTCGGGGTTCCTCTGGAGTTTCAACTGGGGAGTCAGGCCTGGTCTCTTTTGGAGACATGCAAATCTGCTTTCCTCTCGAGCTGTAACAGTGGTGTCAGGCTTGCTGTCGAGTGGACATAGGGTTCTGTGTCTTTCTCTCGAGGTGGCCCAGGGCTGTCACTCGTGCCATCGTGTCATGAGTCGATATGTGGGGTGACAGTCGAGTCAGTACAGGGGAATCAGGTGTATCTGGAGTGGATTGGGACATCGGTTTCTGGGGTCCAGCTCTGGTGGATCCAGGGTATTCGAAGGGGAGTCGAAGTTGGCATCTTAGAAAAAGTTATTTAATTAGATATAAAGATTAGGATAGAAGATTATAGTAGGTAAATTCGTGGAATAAAGAGGCTGAAATCTTGGGTTACACGGAGAGCTAATAAACCCCTAGGCAAGAGGTTTGCACCATCTACGTAGGCCACCTGTGCCTGCTTGCATAGCGGAGGGTGCCCTGCCTTGGGCTCCCTCTCACGTGGGTCTTAGAAGCCAGGGCAAATAAGTAGACATGGTGAGCCTCCATGTCCCAGATGCGAATTCAGCCTGAAAATGAGAGGGAGTGAGAGGGAGAAAGAGAGAGAGAGAGAGTCAACATGGGATAAACCAGTCTTTCCTGTGACTGGCCCATCTTTTATTGTCCGGAAAGGCTTTTTATACTTTTGGTTGTACATAGAGATCAATGGATAATACAAAATTATGCAGCATCAGCAGCCCTGACTCTTATTGAGACCAGGCTTTCTCTCTGCATACGCAGCTGTATACACAAGTCTTAGGTGATTTACATCATCTTCTGGCCAGAAGGCCAATTAACATTTTACAGCCTGTTTCTGATAAGGGTCTCTCAACCAGAAAATTTATTTACCTTAATAATGTTGTTCTTCCCAAAGTCTGGTGCCATTCTCAGAAATTACTAAATAAAGTTACATTCTTACATAGCAAGGACATAACAATGTATAACAAGGAAAAAGGAGTACAATGATTTATAACAAAGAGAAAATTCATTAACTCAAAAGTCTAATATTGCAAACATTAAAACTACAGTATTCCTTTTTCTATATCCCAATTACATTGATTAATATCCTTCAGGTGCCTAAAAGATAAAGACTATGGAGGCTTGGCAGCAGTCATTGACTCAACAGTGGAATCCATCACCAATATAATTTCTAGCTTTAAAAAAAGTCTGTATATCTTGAAGAGGCTTTAAGCTGCATGCCTCTCAAGGTTGGGGCACTGTATCACAAGTTGTAAAAGTCCGGGGGATCCTATCACGCAAGTTAGGAAGCCATCAGAGGGATTTGAGCTGAGACACTCCTTTCATATGCAGGAGACCAGGTGGAGCACTAAGTTAACTTTTTCCAGAAAAGGGTGTTTGGGGATAGTCCCCTGTAATGTCAGAACATTATAGTATAGCAGACAGTAAACAGACAGATTTTGATTTCGAGGTAATTCTCAGGCAGAGGACCCCTTGAGACCTGACTTGCCTTGCTCTGTCTGGTCTCTCCACATGCCCTTGTCCAGGGTGGGATCTCCCGTGCTGGCTCCCAGCAACTGGGGTCTTTTTGAATGGTGTCATGACCCCTGGCATTCCTCTCAACATTCAAATTGAGACTGTCTCCTCTTGTGGTGTGACAGGAAGGCCTGGATTCCTTTCCCAACGAAGCACGGAAATGGACCCTCATCTCGAAAGGAAGGAAAAATGGGGATCTTCTTAAGTCGTGTGGGGACTCTCTGTGTTCATCTCGAGTGGAGACGGCTATGTCCGGGAAATTCTTGAGTTGAATCCAGAGTGTCAAGGACCCTTTGAGGCTCAAGAGAGAAGGTGGGATTTCTCTCGAGATGTCGCAGCGTGAAAGGACCTCATCTCGTATTGAGGGACAAATCACCTGGTTTTTGTAGAGTTGTGTCAGGACTCTTGGGGTTGCTCTTGAGTTACGACAGGGACCTCAGGGACCCGCTAGTGTGGCCGCAGGAAAGTCCAGTCACCAGGGGAGTTGCGAGGGGCCTCTTGGGATTCCTCTCCAGTCACTGCCAGGCTCGAGGTCCTCATCTGGATTTGAGGCCAGAACCTCAGGGTTCCTCTCCAGTGCTGACATGGATCTCGGGGTTCCTCTGGAGTTTCCACAGGGGAGTCAGGCCTCGTCTCGCATGCAGTTCCGCTTTCCTCTCGAGTAGGAAATGCAGTGTCAGGCTTCCTGTCGAGTTGACATAGGGATTGGTGGCTTTCTCTCGAGGTGCTCAGGGTTGTCACACCAGCCATCGTGTTCTGAGGCGATTCTCGGGTTTACATTCAAGGCATTGTAGGGGAATCAGGTGTATCTTGAGTGGATTTGGACAATGGGGTCTTTTGGAATGGTGGCACATCCCCTGGAGTTCCTCTCGACTTTTAATTTGAGACCGCCTTCTCTTGAGTTGCGACGGAAGGCCAGAATTCCTATGCCAATGAAGCAGGGAAATGGACCCTCATCTTGAGATGAGGAGGGAAAAGCGTGGCTCTTCTTCAGTTGTGGTGAGACCCTCGGTGTTCATCTCGAGTTGAGACGGGTATGTCGTCAAAGTTCTTGAGTTACATCAAGTGTGTCAAGGACCCTTTCAAGGCTCAAGAGAGAAGGTGGGATTCCTCTTGAGATGCTGCTGTGGAAAAGAGTCATATCTCGCATTGAGGAGAGAAACTCCTGGTTTTTCTCGAGTTGTGACAGGAAACTTGGGGTTCCTCTCAAGTTATGATGGGGACCTCAGGGATCTGCTGATGTTGCCTCAGGAAAGGCCAGTCTCCATGCGAGTTGTGAGGGGCCTCTCGGGATTCCTCTCCAGTCGGAGCCGGGCTATGTCCTCATCTGGAGCTGATGCTGGAAAATCAGGGTTCCTCTCCAGTGTTCCCATGGATCTCGGGGTTCCTATGGAGTTTCAACCGGGGAGTCAGGCCTCGTCTCTTCGGGAGACATGCAAGTCCGCTTTCCTCTCGAGCTGTAACAGTAGTGTCAGGCTTCCTGTCAAGTTGACATAGGAATCTGTGGCTTTCTCTCGAGGTGCCACATGTCTGTCACACGTGCCATCGTGTTATGAGTCAGTCCTCAGGGTGACAGTCGAGTCAGTACAGGCGAATCAGGTGTATCTGTAGTCGATTGGGACATCGGGTGTTGGGGTCCAGCCCCGGTGGATCCAGGGAATTCGAAGGGGAGACGGATTTGGCGTCTTAGATAAAATTATTTAATTAGAAATATAAAGATTAGGATAGAAGGGTATAGTAGGAAAATTCGTGGAGAAAACGGGCTGAATAACTTGGGTTACACCGAGAGCTAATAAACCCCGACACAAGAGGTTTGCACGATCTAGGTAGGCCACCAGGGCCCGCTTGAATAGCGGAGGGTGCCCCGCCTTGGTCTCCCTCTCGCGTGGGTCTTAGAAGCCTGGGCATGTAAGAAGACATGGTGAGACTTCACGCCCCAGACGCGAATTCAACCTGAAAAGGAGAGGGAGGGAGAGGGAGAAAGAGAGAGAGAGTCTACATGGGTAAAACCAGTCTTTCCAGTGACTGGCCTATATTTTATTGTCTGGAAAGGCTTGTTATACTTTTGGTTGTACATAGAGATCAATGGATAATACAAAACTATGCAGCGTTAGAACCCTGACTCTTTTCAAGACCAGGCTTTCTCTCTGCATATCCAGCTGTATACATAAGTCTTAGGTGACTTACATCATCTTCTGGCCAGAAGGCCAATTAACATTTTTCTGCCCTTTTCTGATAAGGGTCTGTCAACCAGAAAACATATTTGCCTTAATAGTGTTGTTCTTCCCAAAGTCTGGTGCCACTCTCAGAAAGCACTAAATAAAGTTACATTCTTACATAGCAAGGACACAGCAATTTATAACAAGGAAAGAGGAGTACAGTGATTTATATCAAAGAGGAAATACATTAACTGAAATGTTTAGTGTTGCTAACATTAAAAATACTGTATTCCATTTTCTATATCCCAATGACATTGATTAATATCCTTCAGATGCCTAAAAGATAAAGAATATGGAGGCCTGGCAGCATTCATTCACTCAACAGTGGAACCCATCACCAATATAATTTCTAGCTTTTTAGAAAAGGCTCTATGTCTTTAAGAGGCTTTAAGCTGCATGCCTCTCACGGTCGGGGGGCTGTATCAAAAGTTGTAAAAGTCCGGGAGGTCATGACAGGCAAGTTAGAGAGCCATCAGATGGATTTGAGCTGAGGCATTCCTTTCATATGCAGGAGTCCAGTTGGAGCTCTAATTAACTTTTTCCAGAGAAAGGTGGTTGGGGATAGCCCCCTGTAATGTCAGAAGAGTATAGTATAGCAGACAGTAAACAGACAGATTTTGATTTCGAGGTAATTCTCAGGCAGAGGACCCCTTGAGACCTGACTTGCCTTGCTCTGTCTGGTCTCTCCACATGACCTTGTCCAGTGTGGGATCTCCTGTGCTGGCTCCCAGCGATCGGGGTCTTTTGGAATGGGGGAGCGACCCCTGGCATTCCTTTCTACATTTAAGTTGAGACCACCTCCTCTTGTGGTGCAACGGTATGGCCAGGATTTCTTTCCCAATGAAGCAGGGAAATGGGCCTTCATCTTGAGATGAGGAAAGAAAAACGGGGGTCTTCTTGAGTTGTGTGGGGACCTTCGGTATTCCTCACGAGTGGAGATGGGTATGTCGGGGAAATTCTTGAGTTGCATCCAGACCGTCAAGGACCCTTCGAGGCTCAAGAGATAAGGTGGGATTTCACTTGAGACGCCACAGGATAAAAGGACCTCATCTCACATTGAGGGGAGAATCATCTGGTTTTTCTAGAGTTGTGGTAGGATAATTGGGGTTGCTCTCGAGTTACGCAAGGACCTCAGGGTCCAGCTCGTGTGCAGGGGAGTCAGGTGAATATGGAGTGGATTGGGACATTGGGGTCTTTTGTAATTGTGACACGACCCCTGGATTTGAGTGTCAAGTTGCGACCGCTTCCTCTTGCAGTGCGATGAAAAGGCCAGGATACCTTTCTCGACGAAGCAGTGAAATGGACCCTCATCTCGAGATGAGGAAGGGAAAACAGGGGTCTTCTTGAGTTGTGTGGGGACCCTCGGTGTTCCTCTGAGTGGAGACGGTTATTTCGGGGAACTCTTGAGTTGCAACCATGGTGTCAAGGACTCTTCACGCTCAAGAGAGAAGATGGGATTTCTCTTGAGACAGCACAGTGGAAGAGGGCCTCATCTCACGTTGAGCGGAGAATCTCCTGGTTTTTGTCGAGCTAAGGGAGGAAACTTGGGGTTCCTCTCGAATTACATTGGGGACCTCTGGGATCCGCTGGTGTTGCCTCAGGAAAGGCCAGTTTCCATGCGAGTTGGGAGGGGCCTCTCAGGATTCTTCTCCAGTAGCTTCTGGGTCCTAGTTCCTCCACTGGAGCTGAGGCTGGAACCTGTTTTCCTCTCCAGTGCTCACATGGATCTCAGGGTTCCTATGGCGTTTCAACCGGGGAGTCAGGCCTCGTCTCTTGTGGAGAGATGCAAGTCTGCTTTCGTCTTGAGCAGTAACAGTAGTGTCAGGCTACCTGTCGAGTTGACATAGGGATCTGTGGCTTTCTCTCGAGATGCCACATGGCTGTCACACGTGCCATCATGTTTTGAGTCGATACTGGGGGTGACATTCAAGTCAGTATAGGAAAATTAGTTATATCTGGAGTGGATTGCGACATCGCATGTGGGGTCCAGCCCCGGTGGATCCAGGGAATTCGAAGGGGAGACGGATTTGGCGTCTTAGGAAAAATTATTTAATTGGAAATATAAAGATTAGGATAGAAGAGTATAGTAGGAAAATTCATGGAGAAAACGGGCTGAATAACTTGAGTTACGCCGAGAGCTAATAAACCCCGAGACACGAGGTTTGCACCATCTCTGGAGGCCACCGGCGCCCTCTTGAATAGCGAAGGGTGCTCCGCCTTGGGCTCCTGCCGGGGTCCAGCCCCGGTGGATCCAGGGTGATTCGAAGGTGGGGACGGAGTCGGCGTCTTTGGAAAAATACATATTTAATCACAGATATAGAGAGATTAGAAATAGATAGTGTAGTAGGAAGATTAGTGGAGAAAAAGAGTCTGAATAACTTGGATTACGTGGAACAGCGTCCATGCTCCAGATGGGAATTCAGCCAGGAAAGCAAGAAAGAAGCGACATGGGGGAATCAGTCTTTCTGGAAACTGATCTGATTTCTTTATTTTTGGGTTTGCTTATATACCTTTTGTTACACATAGGAATGAATATAGAGTCACGTGGGAGTCAGCAGTCCTGACCTTTATCAAAATCAGGTGCTTCACATAAATGTATAAAGGTACATCATCTTCTGGCCATGAGTGAGACCTGCTGACATTTTATGATCCTTTCTTTCTGAGAACCAAAAAACTTATTTCTTCCAAGGGTGTTTTTTCTTAAACCAGGAACCACACTCCAAATAAAGTTGCATTCCTATAGGGTGAGGGTGTAGTGAGTTACAATCAAGAAAGGAATTTATTTAACCCAAGGTTAACATGATTAGTCTTAAAGGTTAATACTTATTTCTCCTATATGCTTAAAGGTTAATACTTATTTCTTCTATATGTTAGTTATATTCATTATAAGGATAGGGAACATGGAGATTTAGCAGCAAACATCAGCCCAACAAATGAAAATCCTTTCACCAATGCTCCCCTTAAGATCTATTTAGTCTTAAGATATGATAAAGTTACATTTTTACATAGCAAGGACACAGTGATATATAACAAAGTACAGTGATCTATTACAAAAGAGAAAATCCATTAACTCAAAAAGTCTAGTATCGCTAACATCAAAAACTGCTATATTTCCTTTGCTATATTCCAAATACATTGATTAATATATTCCCAGGTGCCTAAGGATATGGAGGCCTGGTGGCAATCATTGGCTCAACAATGAGAAAAGCCCTATGCTAATTAATACTCTCAAAATACTCCAAAACTCTCTGTGCTGTTTATGGTTGAGAGGTAGTAAACAATCATGTGGGTAGTGGCAGGAGTATGGATAATCCTGTCACGCAAGCTAGTCTGTCAGCAGAGAGGTTTGACCTGAGACATCCTTGTCCCACCCAGAGCAGGGAATTAGCAGCAATTATTGACACAACAAATGAAAAACCCTTCACCAATATAATTCCTATCCAACCCATTATACTAATAATTTCTAACTCCCCAAAAGAATTCGCCTTTAATAAGTCTAAAACATCTCATGCCTCTCAGGTTGGGAGGCTGTAAACAATCACATGTGGCCGGACGAACCTATACAGGTGGGCTAGATAACCTTCAGAGGAGTCCGTAAGCTGAAACACTCTTGTCACGCCCAAGAATTTTTATTGCCTTGGAGCTGCACTTTTACTCCTTCTCTGAGAGAAACGGTTATGGGGGAGAGCCCCTGTAAAGCCAGAGGTGTAGGTGAGAGCATAAAACAGACTCTGGTTTTGGGGTTAGATGCTCCGGAACAGGGGGTTTCCTGAGGCTTGATCACGCCTTTGCATATGCCAAGCCTCCTTCCTCATGACCTTTGCCATGGGCGGAGTTCCTCACGCTGGCCCCCGGCAGGCTCCCTCTCACATCAGTCTTAGAAGCCAGGACATGTAAGAAGACATGGTGAGCCGCCACTCCCGAGATATGAATTCAGCCTGAAAAGGAGAGGGAGGGAGAGGGAGAAAGAGAGAGAGTCGACACGTGATAAACCAGTCTTTCCAGTGACTGGCCCATATTTTATTGTCTGGAAGGCTTTTTATACTTTTGGTTGTACATAGAGATCAATGGATAATACAAAATTATGCAGCGTCAGCAGCACTGACTCTTATCGAGACCCGGCTTTCTCTTTGCATACCCAGCCGTATACATAAGTCTTAGGTGATTTACATCAACTTCTAGCCAGAAGGCCAATTAAAAATTTACGGCCATTTTCTGATAAGGGTCTGTCAACCAGAAAACATATTTGCCTTAATAGTGTTGTTCTTCCCAAATTCTGGTGCCATTCTCAGAAAGTATTAAATAAAGTTACATTCTTACATAGCAAGGACACAGCAATTTATAACAAGGAAAGAGGAGTACAGTGATTTATAACAAAGAGAAAATTCATTAACTCAAAAGTCTAATGTTGCTAACATTAAAACTACAGTATTCCTTTTCCCATATCCCAATTACATTCATTAATATCCTTCAGGTGCCTAAAAGATAAACAATATGAAGGCCTGATAGCAGTCATTGACTCAATAGTGGAACCCATCACCAATATAATTTTTAGCCTTTTAGAAAAAGCACTGTATCTTGAAGAGGATTTAAGCTGCATGCCTTGTGGGGCAGTATCACAAGTTGTAAAAGTAAGGGGGGTTCTGTCAAGCAAGTTAGAGAGCCATTTGAGGGATTTGAGCTGAGACATTCCTTTCATAAACAGGAGACCAGCTGGAGCTCTAAGTTAATATTTTCCAGAGAAAGGTGGTTGTGGATAGCCCCCTGTAATGTCAGAACAGTATAGTATAGCAGACAGTAAACAGACAGATTTTGGTTTCAGGGTAGATGCTCAGGAAGAGGACCCTTTGAGACCTGATTCGCCTTGCCCCTTCAGGTCTCTCCACATGACCCTGTCCAGGGTGGGACCTCCCATGCTGGCTCCCGGCAATCGAGTTCTTTTGGAATGGTGGCACGACCCCTGGTATTCCTGTCCAGTGTCAAGTTGAGACCGCCTTCTCTTGAGGTGCGAGGGGAACGCCCAGATTCCTTTCCTGATGAAGCAGGGAAATGGACCCACATCTGGAGATGATAGGGAAACCCGGGGCTCTTCTTGAGTCGTGGCGGGATGCATGGTGTTCCTCTCGTGTGGAGACGGATATGTCGGGAAACTTCTTGAGTTGCCTCAAGGGTGTCAAGGAACCTTTTGAGCCTGAGTAGGGAAGGTGTGACTTCTCTTGAAACACCACAGCCGTAAAGGGACTCATCTCGCGTTGAGGGGCGGATCTCCTGTTTTTTTTTCGAGTTATGGCAGGAGACTTGGAGTTCCTCTCAAGTTACAATGGGGACCTCAGGGACCCACTCCTGTGGCCTCAGGAAAGTCCAGTGTCCATGCGAGTTGTGAAGGGCCTTTCGGGATTCCTCTCCAGTCGCTGACGGGGCCGAGGACGTCATCTGGAGTTGAGGCTGGAACCTCAGGGTTCCTCTCCAGTGTTTACATGGATCTCGGGGTATCTTGGGAGTTTCCACAGGAGAATCAGGCCTCATCTCGTGTGGAGACATGCAAGTCCCCTTTCCACCCAAGCTGCAAAAGCAGTGTCAGGCTTCCTGTTGAGTTTATATAGGGATCAGTGGCTATATCTAGAGGTGCCAAAGGGCTGTCATACCTGCCATCTTATTTTGAGTCGATCCTTGGGGTGACCGTCGAGTCAGTGCAGGGGAGTCAGGTGTATCTGGAGTGGATTGGGACATCAGGGACTTTTGGAATGGGGGCAACCCCTGCAGTTCCTCTCGAGGGTCAAGTTGAGACCGCACCACTTGAGGTGCGGTGGGAACGCCAGGATTCCTATCCCGTCGAAGCAGGCAAATGGACCCTCATGCCGAGATGAGGAGGGAAAACCAGGACTCTACTTGAGTTGTGGTGGGACACTCGGTTTTCCTCTCGAGTGGAGACGGGTATATTGGGGAACTTCTTGATTTGCCTCAAGGGTGTCCAGGATGCTTTCGAGGCTCAAGAGAAAAGGTGAAGGATTTCTCTCGAGATGCTGCAGCAGAAAAGGGGCTCATCTCACGTTGAGGGGAGAATCCCCTGGATTTTCTCGAGATGCGGCAGGAAACTTGGGATTCCTCTAGAATTATGACCGAGACGTCAGGGACCCGCTAGTGTTGCCTCAGGAAAGTCCAGTCTCCATGTGGGTTGCGAGGAGCCTCTCTGGATTCCTCTGCAGTCACTGCCGGGGCCAAGGTCCACATTTGGAGTTGAGGCTGGAAACTCAGGCTTCCTCTCCTGTGCCATCATGGATCTCGGGGCGCCTCCGGAGTTTCCACAGGGGAGTCAGGTTTCGTCTCGTGTGGAGGCATGCAAGTCCACTCTCCTCTCGAACTGGAAAATCAGTGTCAGGCTTCCTGTCAGGTTGACATAGGGATCTGTGGCTTTCTCTCAGGTGGAAAGGGTTGTCACACCTGCCAGGGTGTTTTGAGTCGATCCTCGGGGTGACCATCGAGTCAGTGCAGGGGAGTCAGCTGTATCTGGAATGCATCAGGACATCAGGGTCTTTTGAAAGGGTGGCCGGACCCCTGGAGTTCCTCTCGAGTGTCAAGTTGAGGCCGCCTCCTCTTGAAGTATGACAGGAACGCTGGGATTCCTTTTCCAACGAAGCAGAGAAATGAACCCTCCTCTTGGGATAAGGAGGGAAAACCAGGGCTCTTCTTGAGTTGTGGCGGGACTCTCGTTGTTCCTTCGAGTGGAGATGGATATGTTGGGGAAATTCTTGAGGTGCCTCAAGGGTGTCAGGGACCTTTCCAAGGCTTAAGAGAAAAGGTGGGATTTCTCTCGAGACGCCTCAAAGGAAAAGGGCCTCATCACACTTTGAGGGGAGACTCTCCTCGTTTTTCTCGAGTTGTGGCAGCAAACTTGAGGATCCTCTCGAGTTATGATCAGGACTTCAGGAACCCACTCTTGTGGCCTCAGGAAAGTCCAGTCTCCATGCGAGTTGTGAGGGGCCTCTCAGGATTCCTCTGCAGTCTCTGCCTGGGCCAAGGTTCTCTACTGGCGTTGAGGCTGGACCTCAGGGTTCCTCTCCAGTGCCCACATGGATCTCAGGGTTCCTATGGAGTTTCCACAGGGGAGTCAGGCCTCGTCTCGTGTGGAGACATGCAAGTCCGCTGTCCTCTCGACCTGAAAAGCAATGTCAGGCTTCCTGTCGGGTTGACATAGGAATCTGTGGCTTTCTCTCGAGGTGCCACAGGGCTGTCACACCTGCCATCGTGTTTTGAGTTGATCCTCGGGGTAACCATCAAGTCAGTGCAGGGGAGTCAAGTGTATCTGGAGTGCATCGGGACATCGGGGTCTTTCAAAATGTTGGCACTACCCCTGGAGTTCCCCTCGAATGTCATGTTGTGACCGCCTCTTCTTGAGGTGCGACGGGAAGGCCGGGATTCCTTTCCCGACGAAGCAGGGAAACGGACCCTCCTCTCGGAATGATGAGGGAAAACCGGGGCTCCTCTTGAGTTGTGGCGGGTCCCTCTGTGTTCCTCTCGACTGGAGATGGGTATGTCAGGGAACTTCTTCAGTTGCATCAAGGGTGTCAAGGACCCTTTTGAGGCTCAGGAGGGAAGGTGGGATTTCTCTCGAGATGCCACAGTGAGAAAGGCCTCAGCTTGCATTGAGGGGAGAATCTCCTGATTTTTCATGAGTTGCGGCAGGAAACTTGGAGTTCCTCTCGAGTTAAGATGGGGACCTCAAGGACCCACTTGTGTTGCCTCAGGAAAGTCCAGTCTCCATGCGAGTTGCGAATGGCCTCTCGGGATTCCTCTCCAGTCGGTGCTGGGTGCTAGGTCCTCATCTGGAGCTGAGGCCGGAACATCAGAGTTCCTCTCCAGTGCTGACATGGATCTTGGGGTACCTATGGAGTTTCAACAGGGGAGTCAGGCCTCATCTCATGTGGAGACAAACAAGTCTGCTTTCCTCTTGAGCTGTAACAGCAGTGTCAGGCTTCCTGTCGAGTCGACATAAGGATGTGGCTTTCACCAAATGTGCCACATGGCTGTCACACCTGCCATAGTGTTGTGGGTCGATACTCGGGGTGACAGTCGAGTCAGTGCAGGGGAATCAGGTCTATCTGGAGTGAATGAGTATGTTAGGGTCTGTTGGATTGTGGCACGACCCATGGAGTTCCTCTCGAGTTTCAAGATGAGAGAGCCTCCACTTGACGTGCACCGGGAACATTGGGATTCCTTTCTTGAAGAAGCAGGGAAATGGACCCTCATCTCGAGATGAGGAGGGAAAAATGGGCCTCTTTTTGAGTTGTGGCAGGACCCTCGGTGTTCCTCTCAAGTGGAGATGCTTATGTCGGGGAACATCTTGAGTTGCATCCAGGGTGTCAAGGACCCTTTTGAGGCTCAAGAGGGAAGGTAGATTTTCTCTTGGGATGCCGCAGCGTAAAAGGGCCTCATCTCACGTTGAGGGGATAATCTCCTGGTTTTTCTCGAGTTGCGGAAGGAAACTTGGGGTTCCTCTCTAGTTCCAACTGGGACCTCAGGGACCCGCTAGTGTTGCCTCAGGAAAGTCAGGTGTCCATGCGAGTTGTGAGGGGCCTCTTGGATTCCTCTCCAGTCAGTTTCAGGGCATATGTTCTCATCTGAATTGAAGCTGGAACCTCAGGTTTCCTCTCCAGGGCTGACATGGATCTTGGGGTTCCTATGGAGTTTCAACAGGGGAGTCAGGCCTCGCCTCTCCGGAGACATGCAAGTCCATTTTCCTCTCAAGCTGTCAAAGTAGTGTCAGGCTTCCTGTCGAGTTGACATAGGATCTGTGGCTTTCTCTCGAGCTACCACATGGCTATCACAACTCCATCGTGTTTTCAGTTGATATTCGGAGTGACAGTTGAGTCAGTGCAGGGGAATCAGGTGTATCTGGAGTGCATTGGGACATCGGAGTCTGTTGGAATTGTGGCACTACCCCTCGAGTTCCTCTCGAGTGTCAAGTTGAGAGTGCCTCCTCTGAGGTGCGACGGGAATGCCGGGATTCCTTTTCCAGACGAAGCAGGGAAATTCACCCTCAACTCGAGATGAAGAGGGAAAACCGGGGCTCTTCTTGAGTTGTGGCAAGACACTTGGTGTTCCTCTCAAGTGGAGACCTGTATGTTGGGGAACTTCTTGAGTTGCATCAAGGGTGTCAAGGACCCTTTCAAGGCTCAAAGGAAGGTGGGATTTCTCTCGAGACACCTCAGCAGAAAAGGGACCCATCTCGCATTGAGGGGAGAATCTCCTGGTTTTTCTCAAGGTGCGGCAGGAAACTTGATTTTCCTCTCGAGTTATGACGGGGACCTCAGATACCCTCTCATATTGCCTCAGAAAAGTCCAGTCTCCATGTGAGTTGCGAGGGGCCTCTCAGGATTCCTCTCCAGTCGTTGCCCGGGCCGAGGTCCTCATCTGAAGTTGAGGCCAGAACGTCAGGGTTCCACTCCAGTGCTGACATGGATCTTGGTGTGCCAAGGTCCAGCCCCGGTGGATCCACATAATTAGAAGTGGGGACAGAGTCGGTGAGGAAAAACTTATTTATTTGGAAATATAAAGAGAGATTAGGAAAGAATAGTGTAGTAGGAAATTTAGAGGAGGAAAGAGGCTGTATTCCTTGGTTTACATAGAAAGCCTATAACGCCCCGAAACAAGGGACTTGAACCGTCTACTTAGGGCCACAGGCGCCCCCTTGAATAGCGGAGGGTGCCCCGCCTTGGGCTCCCTCTCACATGGGTCTTAGAAGCCCAGGCAAATAATAGACACGGCTAGAATCTATGCCCCAGATGGGGATCAGCCAGAAAATAGAGTAAGAAAGAAAAGACACGGGGGAACCAGTCTTTTCAGGAACTGGCCCATTCTTTATTGTTCAGGAAAGCTTTTATACTTTTGGTTATACATAGAGATCAATGGATAATACAAAGTTATGCAATGTCAGCAGCCCTGACTCTTATCGAGACCAGGCTTTCTCTCTGCATACCTACCTGCATACACAAGTCTTAGGTGATTTACATCATCTTCTGGCTAGGCCTATTAGCATTTTATGGCCCTTTTCGGATAAGGGCCTGTCAACCAGAAAACTTATTTGCTTTAAAAGTGTTGTTCTTACTAAAGTCTGGTGCCACTCTCAGAAAGCACTAAATAAAGTTACCTTCTTACATAACAAGGACACAACTATTTATAACAAAGAAAGAGGAGTACAGTGATTTATAACAAAGAGAAAATTCATTAACTCAAAAGTCTAGTGTTGCTAACATCAAAACTACTATATTCCTATTTCTGCATCCATATTACATTGATTAATATCCTCCAGGTGCCTAAGAGATAAAGAATATGGAGGCCTGGCAGCAGTCATTGACTCAACAGTGAAAACTATCACCAATATAATTCTTAGCTCTTTAGAAAAGGCTCTATATCTTTAAGATGCTTTAAGCTTCATGCCTCCCGTGGTTGAGGGGCTGTAAACAATCACAAGTTGTAAAAGTATCTAACTGTCAGGCAAGTTAGAGAGCCATCAGAGGGGTATGAGCTGAGACACTCCTTTTATATGCAGGAGACTGTTAACTGGAGCTCTAAGTTAACTCTTTCCAGAGAAAGGTGGTCAGGGATGGCCCCCTGTTATGCCAGAAGAGTGGAAAGCACAGTACAATGAAGCAGGCAGACTCTGGATTTGGGGGTAGATGCTCAGGAAAAACCAGGGGTATCCCGGAGGCCTGATCTCAACCTTTGACTTCTACCAGACCATCTTCAAAATGACCTTTGCAATGGGCAGGATTCCCCATGCTGGCTCCAGGCATCGGGGTTCCTACAGAGTTTCCACAGGGGAGTCACGCCTCGTCTCATGTGGAGGCATGTGAGTCTGCTTTCCTCTCGAGCTGTAAATGTAGTGTCAGGCATCCTTTCGACTTGACAAACGGATCGGTGGCTTTCTCTTGAGGTGCCATAGGGCTGTCACATCTGTCATCGTGTTTCGAGTTGATATTTGGGATGACAGTTGAGTCAGTGCAGGGGAATCAGCTTTATCTGGAGTGGATTGGGACATCGGGATATTTTGGAATTGTGTCACGACCCCTGGAGTTCCTCTCGAGTTTTAAGTTGAGACCACCTCCTCTTGAGGTGTGACGGGAACATTGGGATTCCTTTTCCGACGAAGCAGGGAAATAGACCCTCATCTCGAGAGGAGGAAGGAAAACGGGGCTCTTCTTGAGTTGTGGCGGGACCTTCGGTGTTCCTCTCGAGTGGAGACGGGTACATCAGAGAACTTCTTGAGTTGCATCAAGGGTGTCAAGGACCCTTTCGAGGCTCAAGAGGGTAGGTGGGATTTCTGTCGAGACTCCACAGCCGAAAAGAGCCACATCTTGCATTGAGGAGAAAATCTCCTGGTTTTTCTCGATTTCGGGCATGAAACTTGGGGTTCCTCTCGAGTTAGGACAGGGACCTCAGGGAACCATTCATGTTGCCTCAGGAAAGTCTAGTCTCCATGCAAGTTGCGAGGGGCCTCTCGGGATTCCTCTCCAGTCAGTGCCGGGGCTGAGGTCCACATCTGGAGTTGAGGCTGGAACCTCAGGTTTCCTCTCCAGTGCTGACATGGATCTGGGGGTTCCTATGGAGTTTCAACAGGGGAGTCAGTCCTCGTCTCATGTGGAGACACACAAGTCCACTTTCCTGTCGAGCTGTCAAAGCAGTGTCAGCCTTCTGTCGAGTTGACATAGGGATCAGTGGCTTTCTCTCATGGTGCCACAGGGCTGTCACAACTGCCATCGTGCTTGGAGCCAATACTCGGGGTGACAGTTGAGGCAGTGCAGAGGAATCAGGTTTATCTGGAGTGGATTAGGACATCGGGGTCTCTTGGAATTGTGGCATGACCCCTGGAGTTCCTCTCGAGTTTCAAGTTGAGACGGCCTCCTACTGAGGTGGGACGGGAACACCGGGATTCCTTTCCTGACGAAGCAGGGAAACGGACCCTCATCTCGATATGAGGAAGGAAAATGGGGCTTTTCTTGAGTTGTGGCGGGACCCTCGGTATTCCTCTCGAGTGGAGATGGGTATGTCGGGGAACTTCTTGAGTTGCCTCGAGGGTGTCAAGGACCCTTTTGAGGCTCAAGACGGAAGGTGGGAAGAGTCCCTCATAGCTGGGTCTGGGCCTGGAACAAAGCCTGGCCTCACGACACTCATCTTTCACACTGTAGTCAGAGTGCATCCTATGCTGGGTATTCTTTGTGATTCTCTGGGTAGCTTTCTGTCCCCGTATACACACATCAAAATGCTGACGATGGGTAACCTTCCCTTCTCTCACAGCTCTAGCACTGGCCTCTCATTACAACCAGACTCCACTTCCAAGTCCTGTCCCTACAGCAGTGGGTGCTACAGGTCCAGGACCCAGGGATCTATTGAGGGGAGATCGAGACCTGAGACTTCAAATCCCAAAGACACCAGGCCAGCTGGGTACTGGTCAGCACACTGGGCATACTGGACCTCTGTGCCTACAGGACCCCCAGCCACAGGCACCAATGTCCCACCCCCTCAGCGAGAATATCCACTTCCACTTGCACCTGTACCTGCTCGGGTTTTGGTAGGAGATCCCGAGTCAGGGGATGAGTCACCACCTCTGCAGGGAGAGACTGCCCTGCCCTCTGCCCAAGACCCAGATACCCACTATGACTGACCCACCCTTGCAGGGAGAACGGGCCCCCGTTCTGGACAAAGACCCAGAGCCCTTTCAGGAAACATGTCGTCCAGCGGAGCAGTTGGCTCTGCAGCCTCTGTCCCTGCCTGCTTCACGTGGATGCCATCAACTCGCTCCTCACCCAGGGCAGATTGAGTGCCCTTCCCCTGAGCTTATTTGCATCTGGTGTGTGTGTAGCTTTCTTGTGATGTTTTATTTTTTATGGCTTCATGTATTTTTTCTGTTAAGTTTTGTTAATAAATTTTACTTTAATTGATGTAATTTGGGAATATTAAGGCCTTCACAATGCTGTGTAACCATCACCAATGTCTACATTCGCATCTTCTCATTCTATCCCACTTCCCAGCAAAGCCTAGATTCATGTCAAGCACTCCCCATTCCTCCCTCCCCCACCTGACAACATTCAGTCTTCTTCTTTCTCCATTTCTTCCCATTTTTTGGGCGTCCACAATCAAGGCCAATCACTGAAATGATAGAAAAATTGATTATTTTTCTGACAGAAAGGGAACATTATGGGTGCTTAGTCTTGTTAGACTCTTTGCAGTCCCATGGTTTTTACATTCCATGGAGTTATCTGGGCCAGAATATTGGAGTGGGTAACTTTTTCATTCTCCAGGTGATTTTTCTGACTCTCCACATATAGTAAGACTAAGCTTGAGAATTCTTTTTATTTCATTTGAAGTACCGTTTGGGTAACTGAAAGTACAGTATAGGTACTTTCAGGATGTCATCTGCAAAACCAAGCCCTTTCGGCAAACGTAATCCAAACCTCCACATAGGCATTCCTGTTGTAAATGTGACATCTCAGTCAGAAGGGAGATGCAGAGCTCTTCCTGATCCACAAACAAATTCACAGAAGAAGCCAAAAGAGAGAGCTGAAAAATGAACAACACCAACAACCAAAAAGCGTTCCTCATTGGACAAAGCTAGAGAAAACACAACATCCTATGGCCCAAAAACCCTCTTGGAAATGAATGTTCAATAAGGAAGAGAAGAAACATGTGAGGGTGGACAGGCCATGCCCATGGCCAGTGTAGTTTTGAGACGGCCTGACTTCTCAGATGAAGACACATGCCAGTGTAAACCCTTTGCAGAGAGCAGTGATGGTCATCACCGTGTAAGTGTTTACTCTGGTGTCAACATGCCCCAGGTACCACACGAGGGAGCAGACGTGTGTCTCTTCCTCCGCCCCACTCCCTCCTTCAGGAAGGCAGCTCAGGTGCTTTCAGGACCTGCCTGCCTGTCTAGCTCAGCCATGAGCTGCGACCACCTCCAGGGTAGACTCCAATTTCTCTTCTCTATGCACCGTGAACCTGCACACAGTGGGCCTTCAGAACCTCAAGAAACTCGCCCCACCCTCACTAGAGCCAGAAGTCTCCCCTGGCATCCTAAAGCCTGTGGAGTCACTTTGGCCCAAGCCCTAGTTCTGGACCCCTGGAGCCTACTTCAACCTTTACAGTGTGAATAATCAAGTCCTTTATACACAGATTCTCAGCTGTCAGATCTGAGCTTTGGATTCACAGTCAGCTCTGTCCCTCCCATGGCAGCCAGGTGGGCCACCATGCAGGCAAAGGAGCACATGAGCTGAGTTTCAAGGGAGGCATTGAAAGGACAGCACTGGATACAACTTGTTGCAAAATGAGGGAGGGTGCCTGTGCATCTCAGAAAAGGCCGCTGGTGTTTAAGGGTGGAGGAGGGCCTCGATGGTGCAAAGGAAAGAGAGATACTCAGGGCCAAAGGCTCTTTGCCTCTGCTTTAGCAGCTCCAATGGTAGCCTGTGAACATTGAACAGGCAATGTGGTCACATGAGCATGACTCTAATTTCCTCAGAAAGCAAGAGAAAGGGAGCAGGGTGTGGGAGGACCCAGAGGGTGTAGCAGGGTGGATGAAGGGATGTGCCATTCCTTTCTTCAGTGCAAACTGACTTTGTGAGTCTCCGAGCTGCCAGACGGCAGTTACCAAGTCAGGTCCCCGCAGCACCCAGTGTAGGCTGGGTGCCTTAGCCCCTGTCACACAAACAAGCTTCACCATGTGGCCTCCCTGAGTTCTAACAGCAGGAACTGCGGGGTTTGTCTGCATACACACTTCCTTGCTATAGCTGAGTTACCCCCTTCTTAGAGCTCAAGTTTTGTCCTCTAGAATAAGGCCATTGATTGCTACCTTAATAGGTTGGTACCTTAAACCTGTGACGACTCTTTAGGGTAATCCTACAATTAGTAGCTGGTGTTAAGAGATAATGGGCTTCCCTGATACCTCAGCTGGTGATGTAAACTCCTGCATTGCAGGAAAGCCCAGTTTAGTTCCTGGGTCAGGAAATCCTGATCTGCTGCAGAAGGGTCAGGCTACCCAGTCCAATAATCTTGGGCCTCTTTGTAGCTCAGGAGGTAAAGAATCTGCCTGCATGCAGAGACATGGGTTCAAACCCTGGGATTGGAAGATCCCCTGGAGAAGGGAAAGGCTGCCCACTCCAGTATTCCTGCATGCAGAATTCCATGAATACAAAGTCTATGGGGTCGAAAAGAGTCAGACACGATAGAAGGACTTGTCCCTTCACTTTCAAGAGATATCGCCTGAATCCAGATTAGACTGAAGTCTCCCAGTGCCATCTGGCGTTTCTTCCCTGAAGCCAGCCAAAACCAACACACTTGTATTTGCAGGGTCTCCACTTAGCCCGCTGGACAGAAAACCAGCGTGGTTCCACGAGCTCACAGATAAGCAGGAGGGCTCACCAGCAAACGGCTTCCCTCCAGTCTCAGGTGGAGCTTCAAGACCACAGCAGGAGCCAGCGCTCCCAAAACCTGGGCTCAGCAGCGCCCTCTTTCTCAATCCAGTGCCTCTGCCCTGACGGGAGCAGAAAGGTCACCAATTGCCCCAGGCTGACCTCACGCTCCTCCCACTGCCGTAGACTGACCTCACCAGCCCCGCCCCTTTCAGCAGAACCAGAGCTCTGCTTCCCCTTGATTGCAGCCTGAGTCCCGGGCCTGGGTCCTGATTGGTCACTGCCCAAGTCCTGAGCCCATCAAGGTAGCAAGGGAGGATGGAACACACAGATTGGACAGATTCAGGTCATGTGCCCATACTCTTCAGGACACCTGTGAGGGTCTCACCATATGTCAGGGTAGAGAAAATGCGATGCCCCAAGAGCAGGGCTGAGAATCAGGTCACTGTGTCCTTGTGCTCCATGTCCTGGGACGAGCTTGCACAACATCTCTACACAGCACTTTGTTCTCTGCAGACAAAATATTCATGACACACCTCTTCCCTTCCCAGGCATAGTTTCACGCAACACTATTCAAGGGAGCAAGGCCTACTGTTTGAAGATAGGCTTGGAGATCGCCCTCCTAGCATCTAGGCTTCTTCTGTGTGTCATGGTAGAATAATTGATTCAGTGAAAAAATGCCCACTAACACCACCACATGCTGCTCTGGGATTTCAGAATTCTTGCCCGTTCTGAGTAGAGGACATGTTCCAGGGGCCCCTCAAATGGAGTGAATTTTGTCCAAGGAAGCCCCTGAGACACTGAATTCCTCAATCACCTTGTTCTATGCCTTAAACTAACAAATCTTTAAAAATGAATTATATCTTGATTATAAAGTAAGGTATTCACTCATCACAAATTGTTATAAAATTTCTCAAGTTTTCCTTTCAATTGTTGGTTCTTCGTATGTGTCTTAATTGCTATGGTGGTGTTTTGTGAGGCAGGTATCCAACTTACTTTCCCAATGGGTGCAAAATAGCCCAAATGGGTCTGCTCTCTTCCTTTACATATTCAGTTCAGTTCAGTTCAGTTGCTCTGTCGTGTCCGACTCTGCGACTCCAAGAAACACAGCACGCTAGGCCTCCCTGTCCATCACCAACTCCCAGAGTTCACTCAGATTCATGTCCATCGAGTCAATGATGCCATCCAGCCATCTCATCCTTTGTCGTCCCCTTCTCCTCCTGCCTCCAATCCGTCCCAGCATCAGAGTCTTTTCCAATGAGCCAACACTCCGCCTGAGGTGGCCAAAGTACTGAAGTTTCAGCTTTAGCATCATTCCTTCCAAAGAAATCCCAGGGCTGCCCTCCTTCAGAATGCACTGGTTGGCTCTCCTTGGAGTCCAAGGGACTCTCAAGAGTCTTCTCCAACACCACAGTTCCAAAGCGTCAATTTTTTGGAACTCAGCATTCTTCACAGTCCAACTCTCACATCCATACATGACAACTGGGAAAACCATAGCCTTGACTAGACGGAACTTTGTTGGCAAAGTAATTAATGTCTCTGCTTTTGAATATGCTATCTAGGTTGGTCATAACTTTCCTTTCAAGGAGTAAGTGTCTTTTAATTTCACGGCTGCACACACCATCTGCAGTGATTTTGGAGCCTCCTCAAAATAATGTCTGACACTGTATCCACAATTCCCCATCTATTTGCCATGACATGATGGGAAAGGTACCATGATCTTCATTTTTTGAATGTTGAGCTTGAAGACAATGTTTTCACAATCCTCTTTCACTTTCATCAAGAGGCTCTTTAGTTCCTCTTCACTTTCTGCCAAAAAGGTTTGTCATCTGCATATCTGAGGTTATTGATATTTCTCCTGGCAATCTTGATTCCAGCTTGTGCTTCTTCCAGCCCAGCCTTTCTCATGATGTTGTCTGCATAAACGATATAGAAGCAGGGGGATAATATACAGCCTTGACGTACTCCTTTCCCTATTTGGAACCAGTCTGTTGTTCCATGTCAAGTTCTAACTTTTGCTTCGTGACCTGCATGTAGGTTTCTCAAGAGGCAGGTCAGGTGGTCTGGTATTCCCATCTCTTGAAAATTTTCCAACACTTTATTGGGATCCACACAGTCAAAGGCTTTGGCATAGTCAATAAAGCAGAAACAAATGTTTTTCTAGAACTCTTGCTTTTTCGATGATTCAGCAGATGTTGGCAATTTGATCTCTGGTTCCTCTGCCTTTTCTAAAACCAGCTTAAATATCTGAAGTTCACAGTTCATGTACTGCTGAAGCCTCGCTTGGAGAATTTTGAGCATTACTTTACCAGCGTGTGAGATGAGTGCAACTGTGCTGTAGTTTGAGCATTCTTTGGCCTTGGAATGAAAACTGAATTTTCCAGCCCTGTGGCCACTGCTGAGTTTTCCAAATTTGCTGGAATATCGAGTGCAGCCCTTTCATAGCCTCATCTTTCAGGATTTGACAGAGCTCCACTGGCAATCCATCACCTCCACTAGTTTCTTCGTAGTGATGCTAAGGCCCACTTGACTTCACATTCCAGGATGTCTGATAATACGTGAGTGATCACACCATCGTGATTATCTGGATCGTGAAGATCTTTCTGGTACAGTTCTGTGAATTCTTGTCACTTCTTCTTTATATCTTCTACTTCTGTTAGGTCCATACCGTTTCTGTCTTAATCGAGCTCATCTTTGCATGAAATGATCCCTTGGTATCTCTAATTTTCTGGAAGAGATCTCTAGTCTTTTCCACTCTGCTGTTTTCCTCTATTTCTTTGCATTGTTCACTACTGAAGGCTGTCTTATCTCTCCTTGATATTCTTTGGAACGATGTGTTCATTGCTTATATCTTTCCTTTTTTCCTTTGCTTTTCTTTTCTCTTCTGTTCACAGCTATTTGTAAGGCCTCCTCAGACAGCCATTTTGCTTTTTTGCCTTTCTTTTTCTTGGGGATGGTCTTGATCCCTGTTCCTATACAATGTCACAAACCTCCATCCATAGTTCATCAGGCAGTCTATCAGGTCTAATCCGTTAAATATATTTCTCACTTCCACTATATAATCATCAGGGATTTGATTTATGTCATACCTGAATTGTCTAGTGGTTTTTCCTACTTTCTTCAATTTAAGTCTAAATTTAACAATAAAAAGTTCATGGTCTGAGCCAGTCAGCTGCTCATCTTGTTTTTGCACACTGTATGCAGCGTCTCCGCCTTTGGCTGCAAAGAATATAACCAGTCTGATTTCCGTGTTGACCATCTGATGATGTCCATGTGTAGAGTCTTCTCTTGTGTTGTTGGAAGCAGGAGTTTGCTATGACCAGTGCATTCTCCTAGCAAAATTCTATTATTTGCTCTGCTTCATTCTGTACTCCAAGGCCAAATTTGCCTATTATTCCAGGTGTTTCTTGACTTCCTACTTTTGCATTCCAGTCCCCTAGAATGAAAAGGACAACTTTATGGGGTGTTAGTTCTAAAAGATCTTGAAAGTCTTCATAGAACCTTTCAACGTCAACGTCTTCAGCATTACTGGTTGGGGCATAGGCTTGGATTACCTGATATTGAGTGGTTTGCCTTGGAGAGGAACAGAGATTATTCTGTCGTTTTTGAGAGGGCATCCAAGTACTGCATTTCAGACTCTTTTGTTGACCACGATGGCTACTCCATTTCTTCTAAGGGACTCCTGTCCACAGTAGTAGATATAATGGTCATCTGACTTACGTTCTCCCATCCCAGTCCATTTTAGTTCGCTGATTCGTAAAATGTCAATGTTCACCCTTGCCATCTCCTGTTTGACCTCTTCCAATTTGCCTTGTTTCCTGAACCTAATATTCCAGGTTCCTATGCAATATTGCTGTTTACAGCATCGGACCTTGCTTGTTTCACCAGTCACATCCACAGCTGGGTATTGTGTTTGCTTTGGCTTCATCCCTTCAGTCTTTCTGGAGTTATTTCTCCACTGATCTCCAGTATCATATTGGGCACTAACCAACCTGGGAGTTCCTCTTTCAGTATCCTCTCATTTTGCCTTTTCATACTGTTCATGGGGTTCTCAAGGTAAGAATACTGAAGTGGTTTGCCATTCCATTCTCCAGTGGACCACATTCTGTCAGCCCTTTACAACGTGTCCAGTCCACCTTGGGCGGCCCCTCATGGCATGTCCTAGTTTCATTGAGTTAGACAAGGTTGTGGTCCATGTGATCAGATTGGCTAGTTGTCTGTGTTTATGGTCTCAGTGTGTCTGCCTTCTGATGCTGTCGCACAATGCCTACCATCTTACTTGGGTTTCTCTTACCTTGGTTGTGGAGTATGTATTCATGGCTGCTCCAGCAAAATGCAGCCACTGCTCCTTACCTTGGACGAGGGGTATCTCATCAGGGCCGCCCCTCCTGACCTTGAACGTGGAGTAGCTCCTCTCGGCCCTCCTGCACCCGCACACAACCTTTAGTGGTGTTGAAACTACAAACCTGTGTGTCAACCACAGGTAAAGTGTAGTCGCTCAGACGTGTCTGACTCTTTGTGACTCCATGGACTATAGCCCACCAGGCTCCTCCATCCATGGAATTTTCTAGGCAAGAGTACTGCAGTGGGTTGCTATTTCCTTCTCCAGGGGATCTTCCCATCCCAGGGATCAAATCATGGTCCCACATTGCGGGCAGACGCTTTACCATCTGAGCCACCAGTGAATCAAGCTTTCACAAATCAAAAAGATAGTAAACTGAACATAAGAGACGACTTGCAAGTGATGTATCTGATAAGCGGTTCCTATGTAAAATAGACTAAGAACAAACAGCACTCAAGTTTCCAAGAAAAAAAGCACCACTCTTGTCCCATCCCCCAACACCAACTCCAAACTAAACACTTTGGCTCAATCTAACCTATCCCTAAATCCTATCCGTAATCTAACAATATCCATGTGCATTCAAAGGCATCCATCCATCCACAGGAGAGAAAGAGAGAGAAAGAGAAAAAGGAAGACAGAGACTGAATTTCGAAAGGAAAAGAATGACATGTCTAGAGAGAGACACTGAACAAAAGAGAGGAAATGAGTAGATTTTACAGACTTTTTCATAAATCTATCTCAAGTTAGAAGTAATTACAGTGCCCATCCACTGCAGAAGTGGGAAAATGACCCAAGCTTCTGAGAGTAAAGGAGAAGAATGCAAGGAGCCATTATAGGCTCAGCCACCCACAGAAGCTGAGATGGGGCACTTGAACCAGAATCTCAATGGAAAAAAGAGGACCAGAAAGTTGGGTCCTCTTTTAAATAAGAGAAGGTGACCTTCCAGTCTTCCTTTCAGTCTTCCATTGGTAGAGGGGGAGGGCTGGGTCCCAAAATGGCAGGAAGGGGGATTGCCTTTTCCGAGGTCCCAGAGCCCATCCAGGCCTGTTTCTGCCCCATTCTGTGCTAGGTCAGCCATGTATTGAATATTGCCTTTGGAAAGTCCCCGGGCACAAGCTCCATGTGATACCAGCCCCATGAAAGGCATGTAGGTGTTGTAGGCTGACAGACCAAGGCAGTAGATGAGAGATTGACCCCACTCTGCAGATGGAGAGACTAGGGAAACCTTGAGGGGCATATGGCTTGTCAAGGGCCACATCACAGATGAGAAGAAGGAGCCTGTCTGAGAGAGCTGTGCCTCAGAGCTCAGGCCCTGGCTGCACCCAGGCCTGCCAAAGCTGTGGGGTGAGCAGTGTGGGTGTCACTGTGCCTGCACATGGCCTAAGGGGGTGGGTGAACAGACAGAAACCCATAGGTTCGCTTGGGGAGCTTTGTGTAAGGGACCTCTGCAAGGAACCCAGGAAATGATGTCACTTCCTGGCAACAGAACCCAACAGAACACAGAAACCGGATCTCCAGGTCTCACAGCAGAGAGGAACCCCCAGCCAGTTCACAGGCAGCCAGGATGTTTAGCTGTTTGCCCCTTGCCAGAGGCTGGGGCCTCGGGAGAGCTCACCAGCAGAGTGTGTTGGAATGCAGTCAGTGCTGCCTAGGACACCCCACCCGAGAGGCCTCTGGCCTTTTGCCCAAAGGAACAGAAAGGTAACACGGGAGCTCCAGCCTGGGCCAGGTCCCCTCTCCCATCCCATCCAGGTAAACCTGAGTCCTTTCCCTGTGTGTGTGGATGGGGGTTTCCTGGGGTATCTCCGCCTCAAGCAAGCCCCTCGGATGTGGCTCAGAAGTCTGTGGGCTGGATGTGTCCACACACCAGGGGAGAGCAGGCTGGTCAGAATGGGGAGAGTACAGGAAGCACCGGCTGCCCAGGAAGACCCCACACCCTCAGGGGCGTCTCCTTCATCCAGGGTGGGTACCTGAGCAGACACATGTTTCTGCTGGCAGCAGAATTTCGAGTAGGCAGAAGCAGCTGCCATACTGGTCAGGCCCAAGTCAGTAAACTCCAGGCAGGGCTGGCTGTTAGTCAGTGTCATTTCAGAGCTTCCCAGTTGATGTGGCTGATGAGGGGGGCACGCCAGTAACCTCCCAGAGGGAAGTGTTGGATCACCATCCCCCTGCCCGTGAAGCCCAGTGCAGGGTCCAAGTGAGCGTGCCCATGGAGGGATCAGCCCAACTGGGAATGAAGAGGAAGCGGGGAAGGCCTGCTCTACACACCACCGAGGACACACCCCGGGGCCCAGTCTCAGGCTGCTATGGAGCTCAGCACACCTGGCTCTGACCCTGAGCCCCGAGAACCCCTGCCTCTGAGGCATCAGGTGGACCTGGAGCACAGCACCACAGAGTACAGAGGTGAAGAGGCTGGGGCTGTGCATGTGAGTGTGTGGGGAGGGGTGCTGAGCTACACAGGGAGGAGTCCCCTAGAGCTGGGTCTGGGCCTGGAACAAAGCCTGGCCTCACACCACCCATCTTTCACACTGCAGTCAGAGTGCATCCTACCCTGGGTATTCTTTGTGATTCTCTGGGAAGCTTTCTGTCCCCGTATACACACATCAAAATGCTGGTGATGGGTAACCTTCTCTTCTCTCACAGCTCTAGCACTGGCCTCTCATTACAACCAGACTCCACTTCCAAGTCCTGTCCCTACAGCAGTGGGTGCTACAGGTCCAGGACCCAGGGATCCACTGAGGGGAGATCGAGACCTGAGACTTCCCTTCCCAAAGACACCGGGCCAGCTGGGTACTGGCCAGCACACTGGGCATATCGGACCTCTGTGACTGCAGGACCCCCAGCCACAGGCACCGACGTCCCATGCCCTTAATGAGAACATCCACCTCCACCTGCACCTGTACCTGTTCGGGCTTTGGCAGGAGAACCCGAGTCAGGGGATGAGTCACCACCTCTGCAGGGAGAGCCTGCCTGCCTCCTGCCCAAGACCCAGATGCCCACAATGACTGACCCACCCCTGCAGGGAGAACGGGCCCCCGCTCTGGACAGAGACCCGGAGCCCTTTCTGGAAACACCTCATCCAGGGGAGTGGTTGGATCTGCAGCCTCCATCCCTGCCTGCTTCCCGTGGATGTCATCAACTCGCTCCCCACCCGGGGCAGATTGAGTGTCCTTCCCCTGAGCTTATTTGCATCTGGTGTGTGTGTAGCTTTCTTGTGTTTTTCTTTACGGCTTTATGTATTTTTTTCTGGATACAAGTTATGTTTTTAGGCTGGTTTAGAGACCATAGATTCACAGCTTGTATATTTTTTATACTCAACTAGATTCAACATTTAGCCAGAATCAAGAATCACTTTGAACTTTCTTTCAGGAAGTCTGAGAATTATTTCTCCTTCTGGATACTCACTTCTCCTGCTTTCTCATTTTCATACCAATACATTCTCTCTTTTAAACGATTACACTCCTTGATCAACTACTTGTTTCTTTCCTCTAGCATCAGACCTTGTTTCTTACATTCGGCCTGAAGTTTTCTCACGATCTGCTGAAACTGGTCTTGGATGCTAATGACCGTCTTCTCTTTACTGTCGGCTCTGTTTCGTGCATTACCCAGTTGCTGTCGGAGCAACACGTTTTTCACTCTGGAGTTGAGATAATCTCTCCTCTAAGGATTTCTGCTTTCCAAGGTATGTATTCACTTTGCTGTGTTCGTTCTGATATATGTGTTCAATTTCCTGCTTTTGACACTCTGATTGGCTTAGATCTCTCTGGACACGTTCTAACATCAAAGTCTTTTCTCTAAGATCATCTCTCATGTGATGCAGCTTGATTTTCAGCTTATTGAAGATACTTTCCACTGTAGATAGTTCTGGGAAAGCTTCTCAGTGTTATCGCTTAGATTAGCCACATCAAACTTCATTTTGTCCTGCAAGCATAACCATTCATCTCTCGCTCTCTGGAAGGCAAGTTCCGGGTCTCTTCTTGATGTCTGACCTTGATCATGATCGTGTAAGGCAGCAGCCAGTCTAGAACGGTAGGATTTCACGTCCGTTTCCAGTCTTTGTTTACTTTCTTTTTCGTTCTCCCGCTTAGAGGTTAGCATTGTATTCTCAGCTGTCAGAGCATTAAGCTGGCCTGTATAGTGGGATATAGTCTTTGTTAACGTTTCCTCACTCAGTTTTACTGCCTTTTGTAGATCATCATCCTTTACTTTGAGAATTTCCATGTCCTCAAAATAGTTCTCTTCCTTTTCCTGGTGCTGATGTTTCAGTGCATCTATCTCCAGTCTCAGCGTGGCAAGTTCATCCTACAGCTTGTGGTTTTTGTGCAACAGGTCTTTTGCTTCTTCACAACTATCTGAAACCCAAGTGAAACAAAGGAGATTTGTAGCTAGTACTCAATAAAGTGACATTCCATGATTTCCTCTGAAATGAAAGACTAACTTGTATGTTTATACAATGAAAAGACTGCACCAAGTGTGTCTCCAACAGGGAAAAATAAGGTTCAATTCAATCCTCAGACTTTATACAAGCGGAAATTCCCAAAGATTCAAACATTTAATGGAAGACAATGAATCCACAAAAGTAAAAAATAAATCCCAAGAGACTTTTCAAGAAGCCCAGAACTGGAAAGGCTTCTTTCTGAACTACAACAAACCCAGAAGGCTTAAAATAAAAGATTCATAGATCTGACTACACTTAAAAATTGCATCTGATGTGGAATATTTATATAATGGAAAACTAGTAAGCCATAAAAAAGAAGGAAATAATGCTATTTGCAGCAACAGGGATGGACCTAGACATTATCACCCCAAGTGATGTAAGTCAGACAAAGACAATTATTATATCATACTGCTTATATGTAGAATCTAAAGTGAACTTATTCACACAACAGAAAGAGACTCATGGACACAGAAAACAAACTTATGGTGACCACAGGGGAAAGCGGGGTAGTGGAAGGGATATATTAGGATGTTGGGATTAACATATACACACTAGTAGATATAAAATAACCAAGAGACATGTACTGTACAACATAAAGAACTACACTTAATATTCTGCAAGAAGAATCTGAAACGGAATATGTGTGTACATGTGAGTGTGTCTGTGAGTGTGTATGTGTATTAGTCACTCAAGCATGTCCAACTCTTTGCGACCCATAGACTATAACCTGCCAGGCTCCTCTGTCCATGGGATTTCCCAGGCAAGAATACTGGAGTGGGTAGCCATTTCCTTCTCCAGACTGCTGCTGCTAAGTTGATTCAGTCATATCCGACTCTGTGAGAACCCATAGACTGCAGCCCACCAGGCTCCAGCGTCCCTGGGATTCTCCAGGCAAGAACACTGTAGTGGGTTGTCATTTCCTTCTCCAATGCATGAAAGTGAAAAGTGAAAGGGAAGTCTCTGAGTCGTGTCCAACTCCTAGAGACCCCATGGACTGTAGCCTACCAGGCTCCTCCGCCCATGGGATTTGCCAGGCAAGAGTACTGGAGTGGGGTGCCATTGCCTTCTCCACCTTCTCCAGGGGATCTTCCCAACCCAAGGATTGAACCCAGGTCTCCTGCACTGCAGGCAGATTCTTTACAGTCTGAGCCAGCAGGGAAGCCCCATTTATATAATATACACACACATACACATATATATATCTGAATCACTGTGCTGTATACCTGAAACTAACAGAATATTGTTAATCAACTATAATTCAATAAACACCACCACTTGCTAGGTTTATAAACACTGTATTTGATACCTCCTATACATCTACTTCACAGCAAGAGCCTTACCTCTGTATAAATAGACTAAATTTTGTACAAAAAGTTTTTTCCTTGAGAATATGCTACCTTCTAACATTTTAATAGGCAATTACAAAAATTACACCTATTAACAACTGTACTAGGCAGTTGTTCAAATATTAATTAACTCATTCACTGTAATGATTCTGGAAAGGAAAAAGTTAAAAATATGAGTAAGCTACAGCCTTTTCGCCATGTCTTTGGACTCTACTAATCTTCTTACATCAAAACACGTGTCTCTAGTACAAACACATCAATACAAAATAAGCTTCCTATTTCATTCATGGTACATACACTCATGGTAAATAAGGTAAAATTTAGAAAGCTCTTAGAAAACTATGAGATTATTTTCTGCTGCAATAACTTTCATTATCTGTCCATAATGTTTAAAATAGCAAGATGGGGAAAATACAATGAAAAACACTTACTAACTATCACTAAATATATATTATGGCATATCTATCACTGTTTTCAAAAGTTCCTTGTACTGAAATAAGACACTCACAGAGCAGGGTGCTCATTTTCTCACAAGCAGAAGAATGACATTCAAAATGTGGTCTCTGAACTGCCTATAGCTTCCTCCTTACCATCAGGGGAAGTGATAAACTAACCTAATGATCAATCGAGGAAGTGAAATCATTACCAAAACCCAGAATATCTTTAATTGGTAGCAAGAGTTCTCTCTTTTTTTTTTTCTCCCGTTGGTGTGGGGGAGGCACTTTTATATGCTGTTCTAAAGAAACAACTTTTTAAAGTGTTCAAAAGTGTTTTTACAACTGATGTTGCAGTTTTTACAAAACGAAAAACAGTAAATGATGTGAAAAGGTCGCTGACAGGGTATTGGTTAAAGAAATGACAGTGGAACCAAAAACGGACTCTGATTTAGACACTGAAGGTGATGATGTGCATGGAGTGACCGACACATTCACTCCAAGGCAGAGGGACTTGGTCAGGTAGCGCAGTCAATGGTGGACCACACACGGTCTTCCTTGCCTAAACCACAATCAGGGTC
Organism: Ovis canadensis; assembly: GCF_042477335.2. Classification (NCBI taxonomy): domain Eukaryota; kingdom Metazoa; phylum Chordata; class Mammalia; order Artiodactyla; family Bovidae; genus Ovis; species Ovis canadensis. The sequence goes on from NC_091257.1 coordinate 15,533,134, forward strand.
CCGGCTCCTCCAAGATAGTCACAAAAGATTTGAGATCGATTCCTATGGAAAATATTAAAGGTCTCTCCTTGGATGAGGCCATCGTATGTCACTACCTGACTGCTCTAGACAAATGGATTTGAATTACAAATACTACTTTCCCAAGCTCTTCCCGAGAGCTTTTCGTTGTGGGAGATCTGCTGCTAGGACCTCGGGGATGGGACCCAGTCCATGTTTGAGAGGGACATCGGGTGTGGGAGCATATACCTCTGCTCTGAGATGCCACTTGAGAACTCTGCAGAAGGAAGGATAACCAAATTCAAGAGTGTCTGGTTTCTACCAACTGCTGGAAAAAAAATTCCTACACCTCTCGAGGACGCCAGCTAACACCTGTCCTTGAGGACTCAGCTGGGGTAGCTGGAGCCAGCTCTGAGCTGTTCATGGGGCAGGTGGACTGGAGGGTGATGGGCAAAGAGGGAGAGGGGTTCACGACCCTCAGCCGCCTGCCAGATTGAAGGCCAGAGGCAACCTGATGTAAAATTAGGCATGATGGTCCCTCCCAGCACCCCTTCTCTTCTAGACCTATTCACTCATGAATGGTCTGTCTAGGCTGAAGGATCGGTTGCCTGAGGTGGGCTGAGAGCTTAACCTCCAGTTTCTACACCATTCTCAACCCTGTGGTTTCTCAGGATCTATTGTGTAAGCTACTGACATGACCTCTTCCTCCCTCTGCTTGAAAAAGTGCACCCAGCATGTTAGGATCATACAATTCTTATTTTCTAGCCTTGTTTCTTTGGGAACTTTGAATTTCTTTCGTTTCTTTTAAACAATTAACCTAAGATTTCCTATAACACTGAGCAAAATGACACTAAATAAATGGCATTTTTTAAAAAAAGGGGATATTATAAATAATATTGATAAAATCATGTTAGAAATTTGAAACTTTCACCAGAGATTACTCTACCTGATTCAGATTATTTCTCTCAGGCTTAAGTTTCATTTCTACTGCTTGGAGAGTGAGTTCTAGGTGCTGTTTCACTTCAGCTTCTTTACTATATTGGTCTTCTTTTCTTCTTAAATGTTCCCTCATTTTTTCATATAACATCTCGGCATTTCTTCTATTCTCTTCTTGCTTTAAGGTGAATCTGCAAAATTTAAACCTCTTCTTAGAAAATCATGAGATTATTCACTGCTGCAATAACTTCCGTTCCCTCTTCACAATGTTTAAAATAGTAAACGTGGGGGGGGGGCGGAATACAATGAAAAATATTTAATAATGGTCACTGTTTTCAGACAGAGGGTTAAGAAAAAAACTGCATAAAATTTTGTTTTCATTTTCTCTTGAGAAAAGTGGCTACTTCATAAATCTATGGATGGGAATGTATAGTAATAAAAACTTTCCTAAGAATAGTTTAGAAATATAGATCACAGATCTTTTTTTAAGTTCTCATACTTTGACCAAATTATACGATATTATTAAAGAAAATGTAGTTAAAATAATTAGAAAGGTAGAAATGCATTTATAAAAAGGTGTTCCTTGCAGTATTAAATAGGACACAGAAAAGTGAAAAACAACTGAAAGTCAATTTGGTAAATATTTAATGGGGTTTCCATTATGGCAGACTTTTGTATGGTCATGAAAATGATGATTTGGAAAAATATACATTAAGGTATTAGAAGCATTTAGTGTTAAAAACCTGATATATTATTTCCAAGAATTTCACATTCCACAATACTAGTAACACTTTCTCCTCTGTAAAATCCTAGAGGATAAGTTAGTCCTTATAACACGTCTATGTCTCTGCAGTATTAAAACAAACAATAGTTCAAATATTTCTTTAAAAGTGAGGTGTACAGTACCTCAAGCTGCTGCGCTCATGTTCCCACTCCACTTTCTGATGCTCTAACTGTGATTTCACTTCTTTGGTTTCTGACAGCTCTTTTTGTAGCCCACGAACCTTACTTTTCATTCTGTAAAATTCTCCTCTAAGTAGTTCACAGTGGCTTCTTTGGCTTCTTTGAAAATCTACTAATCTTTCATGCGACAGAATTGTATCTTGAATTTTCAACAAGCTAACAGAATCTGCATGATGAAGAAAACAAAGACAGAAAAAAATGAAAAATTATGTGAGTAATTTTTGAGTATAAAGGGCTGTGCCTTTCACATTCACTCATCCACGCACTGAACAAGTATTAAGGGTCTATAATGTGGAAGACATTATTATTCTAAGGTCTGCAAATAAAACAGATGTCCCTGGCTCTTGTTTAGCTTGAAACCTAGTAGCAGACAAAGACAAATAAAATAAATATGAACTCAGATAGATACTCTAAGAAAAGAGAGTTCTATGATCACATAACAGAAATTGACATAGACTGGGTCCAGGAAAGATTTCCCTGGGGAAGAGATGTCACACTGAGAAATGAAGGATGTGCAGGAAATAGTAAGTAGAGTAGGAGGAACAACCCTGTGAACAGTCTCCAGCTGCCATATGTTTTAACCAAGAGAGTGAACAGCTACTGATTTACCTTCCTGAGTGGAGCGAGCAAAAACAATGCCGAAAAAATACATTAAACAATGATTTTCATGACAAAGGACTTCAGGGAACGAAATACAATGATCATGGAAACACTCAAGGTTAGCCTAAGGAATGCCCCAGCTCACTGCCTGGAGAGAATTTCCAGGCCCCGACACGGGGAGAAGGAATGGAAGCTGAGTCAGCCAGACTCCCTGACAGGAGGTAATGAAGCTGATAGTCTGGTGAAACCAAAGTGGGCAGAGATCACAGATCAGAACTGCAGAGAGGAGAGAGTGGAACAGAGAGGAAAAGGACCCTGAAGATCTGAGGGGGAGCCCCTCCGGCATTCAACAGAGGAACGAATAGCGCCCATCTGGGAGAAACCACCTGAGACCAGGGAGAAACCATCTGAAAAGACTATAGGAACATATGACAGGTGCTCACTCAGTCCCAGGAATTCTATCTATTCTCATGAGCCAGGCTGGAAAAACTCCTAGGTACCAGCAGAATGAACAGGGTAGTCAGCAAGGTCTTGCCTCCAAGTCAGGAAATAATCAGCCCTAGCCCCAAGGCCCCTCTGGATGCACCTAATGAATCATGAGAAGCAAGAGCACAGAAGGATCTCTGGAAAACTCTCAATATTTGGAAACTAAATCACACAGATCTAAATAACCCTTGGATCAAAGAGGTAATGAAAAGAGAAAGTACAAAGTATTTTAAACTGAAGGAAAATGAAAACATTAAGACCAGCAGACATTTTAGGAGACTGACAAGCTGATTCTAGAATTCATGTAGAAAGAAGGGTGAAAACTATAACCAGATGGAACTACACAATTTTGACCTTTAACCAGGCAGCAAAGAGAGGCAACAGTTGGGCTTGAAGCAAGGGGATAGCATGATGAGACCTGAATGTTTAAAAATAGGCAATAATTAGAGTTGCTGTGCAGACCAAGGTTCTGCGAGGTGGAGTGGCAGGGAAAGAAGTCCTGACATTATTTCAGTTACTCTAGGAGGAAAATGATGCTGACCTGACCATGGGTGGAGGCATAGGAAAGAAGAGTCAACAGAAGGTACAGTGAATGAGAGGATCATAGGCCTGTGGCTCAGAGTATACACTCACTTTCATGTCCTTTTAATGCAAAAGAAACTTCTGAGATGCACAGCACTGTAACATATCCCTGGCTCTAGAGCAGTACTGAGAAGGTGTGCATATATCACTACTCTATATACAGACAGGCTTTCCGTTAACATTTATACTGTGGTCCTACCTTTACACCCCACATCGAGAGGTTCTTGCAATGTGGAATTTGTAAAGCACATCACCATGCTCAGAATCAGTCTCAGACGACTGACTTAAGTCATCCAAGTTGTTCACATAATTGATTTGTTCTTTGACCTACATGTAAACAATACTGTTTAAAATATGTATAAATACACCAAGTGTACAGAGGTGATAAATCTCCGTATCAAAACAAAAACAGACATTTCTTAAAAGAAGAGATTTTTATCAAAAGGATAACTTTATCAACAGTGTTTCTAAATGATGTGTTCAAAGTAAGCTTCTCTACAACAAAGGATGATTTTCTTTTTTACCACTATTCCTTTGACAAAGTATTTTCGATAAGGATAATATTTTTGAAAGTTCATTTTTCCATGTAGAGGATCATGTCATCTGCAAACAGTGATAGTTTTACTTCTTCTTTTCCAATTTGGATTCCTTTTATTTCTTTTTCTGCTCTGATTGCTGTGGCCAAAACTTCCAGAACTATGTTGAATAGTAGCGGTGAAAGTGGACACCCTTGTCTTGTTCCTGGCTTTAGGGGAAATGCTTTCAATTTTTCACCATTGAGGATAATGTTTGCTGTGGGTTTGTCATAGATAGCTTTTATTATGTTGAGGTATGTTCCTTCTATTCCTGCTTTCTGTAGAGTTTTTATCATAAATGGATGTTGAATTTTGTCAAAGGCCTTCTCTGCATCTATTGAGATAATCATATGGTTTTTATTTTTCAATTTGTTAATGTGGTGAATTACATTGATTGATTTGCGGATATTGAAGAATCCTTGCATCCCTGGGATAAAGCCCACTTGGTCATGGTGTATGATCTTTTTAATGTGTTGTTGGATTCTGATTGCTAGAATTTTGTTGAGGATTTTTGCATCTATGTTCATCAGTGATATTGGCCTGTAGTTTTCTTTTTTTGTGACATCTTTGTCAGGTTTTGGTATTAGGGTGATGGTGGCCTCATAGAATGAGTTTGGAAGTTTACCTTCCTCTGCAATTTTCTGGAAGAGTTTGAGGAGGATAGGTGTTAGCTCTTCCCGAAATTTTTGGTAGAATTCAGCTGTGAAGCCGTCTGGACCTGGGCTTTTGTTTGCTGGAAGATTTCTGATCCCTAAAGACTCCACCAGAAAATTACTAGAGATCATCAATGAATATAGTAAAGTTGCAGGATATAAAATCAACACACAGAAATCCCTTGCATTCCTATATACGAATAATGAGAGAGTAGAAAAAGAAATTAAGGAAACAATTCCATTTACCATTGCAACGAAAAGAATAAAATACTTAGGAATATATCTACCTAAAGAAACTAAAGACCTATATATAGAAAACAATAAAACACTGATGAAAGAAATCAAAGAGGACACTAATAGATGGAGAAATATACCATGTTCATGGATCGGAAGAATCAATATAGTGAAAATGAGTATACTACCCAAAGCAATTTACAAATTCAATGCAATTCCTGTCAAGCTACCAGCCACATTTTTCACAGAACTAGAACAAATAATTTCAAGATTTGTATGGAAATACAAAAAACCTCGAATAGCCAAAGCAATCTTGAGAAAGAAGAATGGAACTGGAGGAATCAACTTGCCTGACTTCAGGCTCTACTACAAAGCCACAGTCATCAAGACAGTATGGTACTGGCACAAAGACAGACATATAGATCAATGGAACAAAACAGAAAGCCCAGAGATAAATCCACACACATATGGACACCTTATTTTTGACAAAGGAGGCAAGAATATACAATGGAGTAAAGACAATCTCTTTAACAAGTGGTGCTGGGAAAACTGGTCAACCACTTGTAAAAGAATGAAACTAGATCACTTTCTAACATCGTACACAAAAATAAACTCAAAATGGATTAAAGATCTAAATGTAAGATCAGAAACTATAAAACTCCTAGAGGAGAATATAGGCAAAACACTCTCAGAAATAAATCACAGCAGGATCCTCTATGATCCACCTCCCAGAATTCTGGAAATAAAAGCAAAAATAAACAAATGGGATCTAATTAAAATTAAAAGCTTCTGCACAACAAAGGAAACTATAAGCAAGGTGAAAAGACAGCCTTCTGAATGGGAGAAAATAATAGCAAATGAAGCAACTGACAAACAACTAATCTCAAAAATATACAAGCAACTTATGCAGCTCAACTCCAGAAAAATAAACGACCCAATCAAAACATGGGCCAAAGAACTAAATAGACATTTCTCCAAAGAAGACATACGGATGGCTAACAAACACATGAAAAGATGCTCAACATCACTCATTATTAGAGAAATGCAAATCAAAACCACAATGAGGTACCACTTCACACCAGTCAGAATGGCTGCGATCCAAAAATCTGCAAGCAATAAATGCTGGAGAGGGTGTGGAGAAAAGGGAACCCTCCTACACTGTTGGTGGGAATGCAAACTAGTACAGCCACTATGGAGAACAGTGTGGAGATTCCTTAAAAACTTGCAAATAGAACTCCCTTATGACCCAGCAATCCCACTTCTGGGCATACACACCGAGGAAACCAGAATTGAAAGAGACACATGTACCCCAATGTTCATCGCAGCACAGTTTATAATAGCCAGGACATGGAAACAACCTAGATGTCCATCAGCAGATGAATGGATAAGAAAGCTGTGGTACATATACCCAATGGAGTATTACTCAGCCCTTAAAAAGAATTCATTTGAATCAGTTCTGATGAGATGGATGAAACTGGAGCCGATTATACAGAGTGAAGTAAGCCAGAAAGAAAAACACCAATACAGTATACTAACACATATATATGGAATTTAGGAAGATGGCAATGACGACCCTGTATGCAAGACAGGGAAAGAGACACAGATGTGTATAACGGACTTTTGGACTCAGAGGGAGAGGGAGAGGGGGGGATGATTTGGGAGAATGACATTCTAACATGTATACTATCATGTGAATTGAATCACCAGTCTATGTCTGACGCAGGATGCAGCATGCTTGGGGCTGGTGCATGGGGATGACCCAGAAAGTTGTTATGGGGAGGGAGGTGGGAGGGGGGTTCATGTTTGGGAATGCATGTAAGAATTAAAGATTTTAAAATTTAAAAAATAAAAAACTAAAATTAAAAAAAAAAAAAAAGAATTCATTTGAATCAGTTCTGATGAGATGGATGAAACTGGAGCCAATTATACAGAGTGAAGTAAGCCAGCAAGAAAAACACCAATACAGTATACTAACACATATATATGGAATTTAGGAAGATGGCAATGACGACCCTGTATGCAAGTCAGGAAAAAGGACACAGATGTGTATAACGGACTTTTGGACTCAGAGGGAGAGGGAGAGGGTGGGATGATTTGGGAGAATGGGAATTCTAACATGTATACTATCATGTAAGAATTGAATCGCCAGTCCATGTCTGACGTAGGGTGCAGCATGCTTGGGGCTGGTGCATGGGGATGACCCAGAGAGATGTTGTGGGGAGGGAGGTGGGAGGGGGGGGGGTCATGTTTGGGAATGCATGTAAGAATTAAAGATTTTAAAATTAAAAAAATAAAAAATAAAATTAAAAAAAAAAAGAAAGTTCATTTTTTTTTTTACTATACCTTCTTCTTTTCATACGGTGTTTTCCTTGCAGGCCTAAAAGAACAAATGATTCTTTTCAGGCTAATATTAAATATTCAAAAATACAAACAATACCTAAACTTTTCTTTTTTATATAAACTCTTTGCATTGGCAAGTAATTGTCTATAAAGGATGCAGAAATAAATAAAAGCAGCATTAAAGGACACAGAAAATATATCAGTAATATTAATAAAGTATTAAAGTTAGATCCAAGGAAAGGAAAAACATAAAGTTACTTGCATTGTGTGATAGGAAACAGTATACAAGTGTTTTTTGCACCTGTCCTTTTCCATAAGAACTAACTTTTATGGCAATACTACCTATCTGGGGGGGTATTCCTTCAGTCCTTCTAAGAAAGAAATCCATTTGAATAACCAAGATATTAGCTTTTTGAGGATGTCCTATGCATCGGCCATGCATTATTAGAAACATCTGACATGTCCTAAAGCCATTTTAATCCTCACAGTCACTCTGGGAGATAAGTATAGGAGGAAATGGAGCACACAAAGGCTGAGAAAGTATCCCAAGCCCACTCAGCATGTCACCAACAGACCCAGAATTCAAACCCAGGAAGTCTGGCTTCAACACTGCTCTTCCAAAATATGTTGAGAAAGTAATATTGAAAAGCCTTTTAAAGTAATATGATAGCAAATGAATCTATGGTATTATTTCAGGTCTAGCTATAGCTATAAGTAATGATTTCTGAATCTTAAAACATATTTCTCAAAAATTAAAAAGACTTCAGAGTTAGGCAAGCCTGCAAATAACTTTCAGTAAAGTTTTGTTTTCTGTAAAGAAATTCATCAATAGGCATTCATTCATCCATTCTGCTGTTTCTTCATACATCTGACATACATGTATTGAGCACACAATATGTGTTAATGACACGCTTAGTAAAGGAAGCACGGGTTTTGTCATTTAGATCTTTATCATGCAAAAGGAATAATTTGTGAAAGACTGCTAATAATGTTTTTCTATTGGATATAAACAAAATCTTCCCCTTTTCCTTGGAATCTATAAACAACTATGAAGTTAATGTGATGTGATGTTTCAGAGCACCTTACAGAATCATAGTTACTTACCATGTTACTATCAACTAGAATCATCAAGGAATGACCATATCCTATTCAGTATAGCCTAAGTGTTTGTAAATTCACAATTACATAATTTTTGAAAATCTATATATGATAGAATTAACTTAAGCAATCATCTTCATATTCCATTACATAGAAATATTACACTTCAGAATCAATGAACAAGCCCTTACCATAAAACTATACATGAACAGAAGTATTATGTACAATTAGTTTACTGTAATAGTTTAAAGATAATGTCATACAATCAATAAGCTTCCTAGTATTGGAAATGCAAACAAGACTAAACTAAATAAACACACCCTCTGCTGGCTCATTTCCAATAGCATGCTGCTGCTACTGCTAAGTCACTTCAGTCGTGTCCGACTCTGTGCGACCCCATAGACGGCAGCCCACCAGGCTCCCCCATCCCTGGGATTCTCCAGGCAAGAACACTGGAGCGGGTTGCCATTTCCTTCTCCAATGCATGAAAGTGAAAAGTGAAAGTGAAGTTGCTCAGTAGTGTCTGACTCCTAGCGACCCCATGGACTGCAGCCTACCAGGCTCCTCCGTCCATGAGGTTTGCCAGGCAAGAGTACTGGAGAGGGTTGCCATTCCCTTCTCCTTCCAATAGCATACATACTCTAAAATCTCCCTTCTTAACAAAAAACAAGTAACACCTGTGAACTCCACATTCCTCTTCAGTTACCATCCAATTCTTCATTTCCTGTCCCCAAAACATTCCCTACTGAATGTTTATATGTATTCATTACAGTCCAGCTTCCAAGGGGACTGTTTACTGAAATGACTTCTGGCCAAAGGCTCTGGTCCTCATCTTAACCTTTCAGCAGTATTCATCCACTAGAGTTGAGCAGTCTTAACCTGAGCACTGTATATTGCTGCTCTATTTCCAGAAGAAGTATTCAGTGTTAATCTTTCTTCCCCTACAAACAGGAAATCTGGAGAATGTACCTGTCATCACCCTGATCCACTTCCCTTAAAATGCTGTCATCATTCACATGCAGCAGACCACCAGTCAGTGAATCAGTCTTTTCAAATATTAGTGCAATCACACGTCCTTCTGGTGTCCATTTGTCATCATTCTTTTTCTTTACTTCCTTCCTGTGCACACCAGGATAGCTACTTTAAAAAGTCCACAAAAAAGCCAATGTTTTCTAATAATTCAACTGGTAAAGAATAAAAACAATCAGTTCTTATAAAATTCCAACTCTTACCCATCTTAAGTCATTGATTAATTCACAAGACAGTTATAGAGTACCAACCATATGCAAGAAAACAAATTCTTCTTTCAAACACAGATATGATTATGATACAGTATGATGTATAAAACGGCATATGGAAGTAATAAGTGAAATAAGGAAGGATTTGCAGAAGAAGTGAAGAGAGGAGGTCATGAGAAACAGAAAAGGGATAAAATCATTCTACTTGGAGACTCGAATGTGAGCACAAACATCAGGCACAGGGCATCTGGGTTGTTTCCGAGAAACCTGGAAGGAAGAGCACAAAATACATGAGAGAAAGTAGAGAGATGCATCTGGAAAGACACTGAGAAGAACCTCAAGGGCTACGCTGAAAACCTGGAGTCCACTGGCTAAGTGCCTTGGCTCTTAGACATGGGAGTCATAAGTAGATTTACATTATATTTTTTATTTTGCTACTAAATATAATAATGGTGAATTTAGGGACTTCCCTGGTGGTCCAGTGCTTAGGAGTCCACCTACCAATAAAGGGGGCAGGTGTTCCATTTCTGGTCAGGGAAGATCCTGCATGCCATGGTGCAACTAAACCGTGCGCCACAGCTACTGAAGCCAGCACCCTAGAGCCCACGCTCAGCATCCAGAGAAGCCACCACACTGAGAAGCCCAAGCACTGTGGCAGCAAAGACCCAGCACAGCCAAAAATAAGTCAAAAAGAGAATTCACAGAAAAAAGCCACACTTAATTTAGGTGGTATTTTAAATGACATGAGGCACATATACCATGAAAGAAAAAACCAAGGAAATATTTGGCCAGGGGAGGAGAATTCACTTTTAAACTACCCGCATGATGCGGTGACAGCGGCATCATGGCTGAAAGACCGATGCCTCATCAGTTCTCCCACCACCAATACAATCTCACCTCCATCCATGGACACACTCAAAGTGCTAGGAGAGAAAAACCAGCCAGCCAAGAGTATTCTTTCCAGAAAAGCTGTCCTTCAGAAATGAAAGAGGAATAAAAACTGTCCCAGACAAAGCAAACCTGATGGAGTTCATCACCACTAGTCCCGCCTCATGAGAAATGCTGAAAGAAGTCCTCAAACTGAAATGAAAAGATGTTCATTAGCGATGAAACAAATTTAAATATACAACACACTGATTAAGACAAGTATGCAGTCAAATCCAGAATATTCCAATATGTAACATGGTGGTATGTTAACAAAGGAACTCTAGTAAATAAGGCCAAGAGTATTAAAAAATAACTATATCTCTAGTAAAATATAAAATCTGTACATCACAAACATTAGCTCAAGTTAGAAATTATTTTATAGGAAAATAGCAAGGGACATGCTGTTAAATATTGATATAGGATTACCTATCAGAACCCTCATTCTGATAGCAGGAAACTCCTGGTTGCTATTTCCTCCACGCTTTCTCTGCTGAAACAATCCACTCTCATCAGCAGCATTGCATACATTCTCTGATACTTCCACTTCACTACTTTTGTGTTTCTTTTCTTCTTCAACCTTTAATGGAAGTTTGACACTAAGAATAATTGCTATGTACTGATTATAAAGATCTTTATTTTCAATTTTATTATTTGACTCAGTGCTCACCCTGAATTTAAGTGATAAAAATATTTCTATGTTTATTTTAATTTTATCACTTACAAGTCACTGAAAGGTTTGTAAAATCTGCTCCTTTCTGTTTGAAGAAAAGAACAAAATTCCCAAAATTTCAAAAATGGCTTTCTTAATAAGATGCAGTTATTCATATTCAGTCTTCCCCATCTGACTGGCAGAGACAGAGAAATACAAAGACAAAGACACAAAATCTGTCCTCTTTGGTCTTTACCACCTGGAGTCTCCATTAAACAGCCAGATGTAGAGGATGTGACACCTTCATGCCTCAGAAAGGAAGCATTCTTCTCTCTGCACTAAAGCTATTCTTTCCCCTCTGCCTTTTACAATTCATTTTTCACTTCCATCTGGGAGATAGCAAAAAAAGTCACAGTGAACCAGAGTTTACCAAAACACAAGGAGCAGAATGAAACTGAGGAGTTGTTAGTTAGTGTGGAATTCTGGAATATAAGTAATGCTTCCCAATTCCACATTCAATAACCATCAAACCTTACAGCTAGAGGGTATAGAAATAATTACCTAGTATTGCCTCACTATTTACCAAAAACAGCAATAAAATCAAAAAATGTTCAAGGTTTTCTTTAAGGCCCCTAAACAGGCACTCCCTAGCATGTTATGCCACCAAAAGAGATGATACAATTCTGGAATGTCAAATGTTATATATTACCAAATGAATTCATCAGATTAATCAGATAAGTTAAAAGTGTGACTTTGGCACAGTAACTCGATGCCTTAGTTGAGGATAGGGTTTATCTCCTTTTTTTTTTTAAACAGGAGAATACATAGAGTTTTTTTGTTTGTTTGTTTCTTTCTTTCTTTCTTTCTTTGTCTTTTTGTCTGTTCAAACTCAGTCAGAGCACCTCTTACACAAAAGAGTAAACAAACAATTTTAAAAACCTTATTACTGAAAAAAGAAAAATATCATAGCATCTCAGAACTCAGTCTTCTCCTTTGTAGAGAAACACTTATTTTTTTTTCTTTTTTGCTCAAGGTTTATACTACCTATGGTCTTCCCGGGTGGCTCAAATATTAAAGAATCTACCTTCAAGGCAGGAGACCTGGGTTCAATCCCTGGATTAGGAAGATCCTCTGCAGAAGGGAACAGCTAGCCACTCTGGTATTCTTTCTGGCCTGGGGAATTCCATGGACAGAGGAGCCTAGCAGGCTACAGTCCAAGGGTTTGCAAACAGTTGGACATGACTGAACAACTTTCACACACACACATACACACTATGTAACAAAATCACACATGTCAAAACTGTCTACATTTTAGTAAACAACATAATGGAAAGGTCTGTCTCAAAAGAAACATCTGAGAGTGCTGATTAAAGCATATATGGGAGCACATGTATTTGTTATTTAAAAGATCCTGAAGTGGCCATACTGGAAATCTAAGCACCCAGCGACTGTGGAAAGCAGAGAAGATCACACATATTCAACCACAATGAAGAGATTAGAGGGAATACATGTTCATGTCTCATCTCTCAGTCATTCTTCCCATTCTATGGAAATATAACATATTTAATCCAACAGAGTTAAAGGGGGGGGGAAAAGACACAAAACCCTAGCTGATTATTCTTCTTAAGCAATTTCCTTGGTGCTTATTCTGGCTCAGAAGACCACATAGCACATAGCTAAATGAGTTTCCCAGTCCATATGAAGACTGATGGAGAAGAATTAGATATTAGAATTGATTGAAGGACAAAAGCCATGAAAATAGTTTCCTGAATTCCTGTTATTGAGATAATAATCGATTTCTACACAATTACTTCTTTGGATGACCCTGCTTTATTCATAAATGGAAAATCAAAATGGACCACATCATCAAGAAAGAGAAAAATCAAAGCAAGAGAAAATGAGAAACTCTTTTGGAATTTAAAATTTCTCTTTTTCCAGAGCCAGCAACTCTACTCAAAACATGCCTATTTCATTCTTAAACCTCTGCATATCCTTCTCTAATTCTTAATTTACATGCACTTCAGATGTGCTGTGACTATTAGGTGGAGAAGAATTCCCATTTTCTAATTCGGGTTCCATGCTTTTATTGTCACTAGCACTGCAATTATCTGCATGCAGTGGCTTCTGGAACCAGTCCTGTATTGCTTTATTTTTCAGATCAGTATTTTAACAACAGCAAGGGGAACGTGAATTTTTATTTGAATTCGATGTTTCATCTTACCAGAGTAGACAAGCCACAGACTAGAATGACATGCCTGTCCCATGTCTAATTTCTGATTAGTGGGATCTTGCTTCATTTTTGTGACATCTGCATATTAATGTCTTGGTCTTTCACTTCGAATATAACTACCGGCTCCCCTACTTTTTTTATTTTCTGTATCATTACAAAAACTCTCCTCAATTTTCATAAACACATGTTCAATGTCTAGCTGATAATTTTCAAAATCTACTTTATTTTCAGGGAAATAAAGCTTTGAAGATGACCCACAAGTCTATCCAAGGGACCCAGACTTTACAGACCACAGAAAAACATTTTTTGAGACTGGGTTATTTTTGTTGAGGAAATGCTTGGAATACTAGAGAGACAGATACTCCAAATGCATCTTTTTCCTCACAATCAGGTATATTATTTGTAAGATTAGGAGACATTTCTTTTTGGTTTGCTCCTTCTTTAGGGTCATCACGTAGTGGATCTTCCTCAGGAGAAACGGTAATTTGGTATTCCTTACAAAATTTCACTGAACTTCCACTTTAACTCATTCGTGATGGGTTTTAACTTATCTTTCCATTCTAATTTGCCTTGTTTGATACACATTTTCTCACACATTACTACACCAGATATTGAAATTTACAGTTTTACATACCTGTGCATGGTTTTCTCATCTTCATCAAGTTTTTCTTGTTCTTCCTCTGTTATCATTTCCAACTCTAGTTCTCTTGACAGATCTGCATGTTTAGTTAATATTACTTCAAATGTTTAGATAAAAGACATAATCCTCACTTAAATCATAGATCTAAAACATTGTGTGAAATGACATTAAATCAATCTTAATCTTCAGCTGAATATTTACTTCTTTAAGAACTACTTCCAATGACCTAAAAACTTCAACAAACCATTTGAAATACCAGATGTCACCAGGTTACAGGCACACAAACAGCTCAAAGATTCAGTCACTGCTGCTGCTGCTAAGTCGCTTCAGTCATGTCCAACTCTGTGCGACCCCATAGATGGCAGCCCACCAGGCTCCCCCATCCCTGGGATTCTCCAGGCAAGAATACTGGAGTGGGTTGCCATTTCCTTCTCCAATACATGAAAGTGAAAAGTGAAAGTGAAGTCACTCAGTCGTGTCCGACTCCTAGCGATCCCATGGACTGCAGCCTACCAGGCTCCTCCATCCATGGGATTTTCCAGGCAAGAGTACTGGAGTGGGGTGCCATTGCCTTCTCAATCCAAACAGCAGTGAACAAAACAATCAGAAACCAAACAAAATACAGGACAGACATATAAAGTCACCATACATTCTCTTCTCCACTTCATAACAGGACCTTTTTAACAACATGCCAAGCATCAACTGCAACATTTTTCAGGGTTTACAAAATTCCTCTTGCTTTTTAGCTTTAATCAGTTCCTTCATCTGAAATGCTTCCCTCTACTTTTCTGACAAATTCCTTTTCATCTTTTAAGGCTCAACCTGCTTTGTGAAGTTGTCTTTGATTACTGCCATCTTTCCCCTGATAAACAGGTATGCCTTTCCTTGTGGCTACCTTAGTACTTTAAAGATTTTTCTAGTGTATCTTTCTAGATTTTTCTAGTGATAGATATAGACCTGAACAGTAAATTATTCCTTTACATGCCTATCTTCTTGGCTCCTAGACTGCAGAGGACAAGCTCTTAAAAGTCATCTCGGTATATATAGAATTTTTATTATTTTTTTTTGAAGGATAACTGCTTTACAGAATTTTGTTGTTTTCTGTCAAACCTCAACATGAATCAGCCATAGGTACACATATATCGCCCCTTTTGAATCTCCTTCTCATCTCCCTCCCCATCCCACCCCTCTAGGTTGATACAGAGCCCCAGTGTCTCTTATTCAATAATTATTTCTCGGGTTTCTGCTCAGTACTAGACACTGGAGTTTAACGAAAAATGTAGAAAAAGGTGTCAGGGATGGCTTTTCTAGAGATAATGCCTGAGGACAGACTTACACAGTTCAAGGGAACAGAGGGCAGGAGAGGGAGAGCATTTCAGGCTGTAGCAAGATGGGGAGAGAAGCACACACACCACAGGGTAGATATTTGTCCAAAGTGAAGGGATGGGACTGACGAAGGTCATGGCATCCAGTCCCATCACTTCGTGGCAAAGAGATGGCGAAACAATGAGAACAGAAACAGGCTTTATTTTCTTGGGCTCCAAAATCAATGCAGATGGTGAATGCAGTCATGAAATTAAAGGACACCTTCTCCTTAGAAGAAAAGATATGACAAACTTAGCGTATTAAAAAGCAGAGACGTTACTCTGCTGACAAAGGTCCGTCTAGTCAAAACAAAGGCTTTTCCAGTAGTCATGTATGGATATGAGAGTTGGACCAAAAAGAAGATTGAGCACCCAAGAACTGATGCTTTTCAACTGTGATGTTCGAAAAGACTCATAACAGTCCCTTGGACTGCGAGGAGATCAAAACAGTCAATCCTAAACAAAATCAGTTCTGAACATTCATTGGAAAGACTGACGCTGGTGCTGAAGTTCCAGTACTTTGGCCACTGGATTCGAAGAGCTTACTCATTAGAAAAGACTCTGATTCTGGGAAAGGTTGAAGTTGGGAGCAGAAGGGAATGACAGAGGATGAGATGTTTGGATGGCATCACCAACTCCATGAATGTGAGTTGAGTAAGTGCCAGGAGATGGTGAAGGACAGGGAAGCCTGGTGTGCTGTGGTCCCTGGGGCCACGTAGAATCAGACACCACTGAGCAACTGAACAACAACAGGGACAAGTGATGAGGGTGCCAGCAGCAGTTCAGAATTCTAGATCAAAGGACTGAAAGGGCTAGAGATAAAGGGTCAGGCAGAAGGCAGATTATGAAAGCATCAATGGCGCCTTAAGAGGTCTAAACATTAATGTGACTCAGAGTGCCTCATGGTCACGTGTGCTTTTGAGACTGGTGACTCTAAACACCACAGGAGGGAGGAATCTGAAGGGCATAAAAGTAACAGGAGGAAGGTGAATCTGAAGGCATTAATACTGGGAATAACAAGGTGATGCAGGCCTGAACTGAGGAAGTGTTTACAGAAATATTTAGGGTATAAAACTTTTAGGGTACAGTATAGACTAAATCTTTAAGAAACAAATAAATGTACAAATCCAGGGACCCTGAAGGATAAAATAATTGCTTGTTATTTTATAAAATGCATTGACTGAGAAGAAAATGATCCACATGAACTGACTGAAGTGGCTTCTATCTATTCTGTAGTTTTCCTATCTCACAGTGTCCAGTGTTGAAGGGACTCGTGTAGGCATTTTATTTGAATTTGTTTTTCTTGGACCTACCAAGCTCACAGAGAAACAAGAGCAAACAACTCAGTTGTATAGATTAAAAGAAAAAAAGACAAACATGTTGAGTTTAGAGCCTGTAGTCACTATTCTAGGAGATAACTGAGAATGTTCTGTAAATGCAAGGTGAGGATAGAAAAGAAAAAAGTACAGGAGTGAAAAAAGAAACAGTGGATGATTTCTTACCATAGTCCTGACCATATGACTGATTAAGGGTGCTAAATTAATTAGTATTTATGGACAATACATTCTTAGACATGGTTACTTAATAGACTGGGCATCCTAGTAGAATTAGAATTGACTTTCTATATACTGCTTTTAAGTGATACACCACTCCTATATACCAAGCTCCCTTGTGAACTCTTAATTCATTACAAATACTAAAACAAGTTGATATACTATGTGGACACAGCTGAGAAGGAGGTACTATATAGCAAATTTCCCATGACTCCCATTCTCACTGGGAAAGTCAATTCTAAAAAATACGAAGTCACAGAAAACACAAGAAATATTTTACTATTTGGTATCAAAGTTGATTTTACAGTTATACTGAATATAATCATAACTAATACTTATGAATTGACAGCCATATAAAAACATCACTATGAAGTCCCATTTTGAGAAGGCAGTCTCTAGATGGCTACCTAGTCTCCCAACTAGTCTCAGACATAATCCTGCTACTCACTCTCAGGTGTACGCTAAATACCAGCCTGAACTTACTTTTTCCTAACTCTCTTTATTACTTATTATATTACTATGGTCAGAGGGAGAATGCAAACACCTTGCTAAGAGGTATTGATTGGCTTTAGGTTGCATAAATGGAGAAGGCAATGGCACCTCACTCCAGTGCTCTTGCCTGGAAAATCCCATGGACGGAGGAGCCTGGTAAGCTACAGTCCATGGGGTCATGAAGAGTCAGACACGACTGAGTGACTTCACTTTCACTTTTCACTTTCATGCATTGGAGAAGGAAATGGCAACCCACTCCAGTGTTCTTGCCTGGAGAATCCCAGGCATGGGGGAGCCTGGTGGGTTGCCGTCTATGGGGTCGCACAGAGTCGAACACGACTGAAGCGACTTAGCAGTGGCAGCAGCAGCAGGTTGCATAAAAGGAGTCAGCACAAGGTAGACTTTGCCACAAAATCTAATTTGGAACCATCAGAAGGACGGTAAGGCTGTGCCCAGGTGGCCCACAGCTGAGTGCTCTGGGCTTCTGCATTACCTTCTTTGCTTCTTCTGTTTCCTGGCAGCTCTGACTTGCACAGCTGACGGAGTGAGTAATTCCCTACCGGGAAAACCGCTGCAGTCTTCATCTTCGTTTTATCTATTACAGTCTTCTGTCCAAATTCTGTGGATGCTGACTGATTTTTGGTCATTGAATGGGACACAAACGCACACTGACCATCAACTTTCAAATGCCTGGCTCTTTGACAAGTCTCATTATTGAGGCTCAGAGCGGCAGAAGCCCAATTTGAAAAATGTGAAAACAAAGTCTCAATTTATTAGAATGTGAGAATACAACTCTGACTAACTTGTACAAAGTCTTTCTTCAGAGAATCAGTTCCACGTCCTCCTCTCCCCTGAAACTCACTAGTCCTTCACAGCTTACAGTATCTCACATGTCACTGTCATTCATGAAGAGATGTAAACTAGTGTGTCTCATTTCTTCTACTTTTTCATTGCCTAGTATTACTGATTTTGATTCACTCAACTTCTATTACATATTCTATATTCCATAAGAACTTTACCAATAATTATTTTTTCAACATCAGTTCACTTCAGTTCAGTCACTCAGTCATCTCCAACTCTTTGCAACCTCATGAACTGCAGCACGCCAGGCCTTCCTGTACATCACCAACTCCTGGAGTCTACCCAAACTCATGTCCATTGTGTCAGTGATGCCATCCAACTATCTCATCCTCTGTCAGCCCCTTCTCCTCCTGCTCTCAATCTTTCCCAACATCAGGGTCTTTTCCAATGAGTCAGCTCTTCACATCAGGTGGCCAAAATATTGGAGTTTCAGCTTCAACATCAGTCCTTCCAATGAACACCCAGGACTGATTTCCTTTAGGATGGACTGGTTGGATCTCCTTGCAGTCCAAGGGACTCTCAAGAGTCTTCTCCAACACTACAGTTCAAAAGCATCAATTCTTCTGCATTCAGCTTTCTTTATAGTCTAACTCTCACATCCATACATGACTATTTTTCAACATACAAATATATTATTAAGAAAATGTATATCTACCTTCTTTTACACTTAATTATGCCTTATAATACTGTGTGCTCTAGAGACCATGGTTTTAAAAACACTTTTAATGAATGCTACTACTTTAATTAATGTTACAAACCTAGAAAACATTAAAAAGCAAAGACATCACTTTGCTGACAAAAGTCCATACAGCCAAAGCCATGGTTTCTTCAGTAGTCATGTACAGATGTGAGTGTTGGACCATAAAGAAGGCTGAGTGCCAAAGAATTGATGCTTTCAAAGAGTGGTGCTAGAGAAGACATCTGAGAGGTCATTGGACAGCAAAGATCAAACCAGTCAATCCTAAGAGAAATCAATGCTGAAATCGATGCAGAAATCACTGGAAGGACTGATGCTGAAACTAAAGGTACAATACTTTGGACACCTGATGTGAAGAGCTGAATCACTGGAAAAGACCCTGATGCTGGGAAAGATTGAGGGCAGGAGGAGAAGGGGATGGCAGAGGATGAGATGGTGGGATAGCATCACGGATGCAATGGATATGAACTTGGGCAAACTCTGGGAGATGGTGAGGCACAGGGAGGCCTAGCGTGCTGCAGTCCATGGGCTCACAAACAGTTGGACCTGACTTAGCAACTGATCACCACCACCAATGACAACTTCTTTAATTACAATGAGATGGTCTTTCCTCAGATTATCAATATCTTCAGAACTGATTTTCAAGCCCTGGATAGACATCATAAACTTATATGAGACATGATACTCTTGTGCGTGACCAATTGTTTCCACGTGAAAATAGGATAAGTCTAGGACCACACTGGATGCAAAGAGCACAGAGCACCATGAGGGAAGAATGAATGCAACACAGAAATATTTGCTTAACAAAAAAAGGGAACTCTCAGGTCTAAATTTCTTAAGAGAAATCAAAGAAACAAGCAAGACATGTCAAAGTGAAACTTTAAACCCCGTGTCAACACAAGGGTCCCTTTATCATTTCACATCCAACCATGCCAATGGTTTAAAATGGTGGTTCTGTAGTGTGCCCTGAGAATTCCTGAAGTCCAGAGACCCACTGGGCCAGAGGATCCAAGAGGTCAAAACTCTTTTCACAACTCTAAATGTTACTTCCATGCTCAGTTATGTTCTGAGTGCACACAGTTCTCCAGAGACAGGATATGTGACATCAGAACTCTAATGACTAGTGGAATTAGCCATTATGACTGTATGTGCCTGTATTTTTACCATTTTTAGTTTTATTTTTCAGGAGTCTCTGGCTGAGGCGAGGGTTGGAGGTGGCTTGCTGCACAGTCAGGGTCACTGAGTGCAGCAGCGCATGTATGGGACCTGTTGAAGGAGGTGCCATTATCTTCATTACCTCCACCATAGTTTGGCCTCAGGTCAAACAATAGGGAGGGAACAGAGCCCCACCCATCAACAGAAAATTGGATTAAAGATTTACTGATCATGGCCCTGCCCATCTGAACAGGATCCAGGTTCCCCTTCTGTCAGTCTTTCCCATCATGAAGTTTCCATAAGACTCTTATCCTTATCCATCAAAGGGCAGGCAGACTGAAAACTTCAATCACAGAAAACAAACCAAACTGATCACATGGACCACAGACTTGTTTAACTCAATGAAATTATGAGCAAGCCATGCCGTGAAGGGCCATCCAAGACAGACAGGTCATGCTGGAACGTTCTGACAAAACATGGTCCACTGGAGAAGAGAAGGGAAAACCACTTCAGTATTCTTGCCTTAAGAACCCCATGAACAGTATGAAAAGGCAAAAATATAGGACACTGAAAGATGAACTCCACAGGTGAGTAGGTGTCCAATATGCTACTAGAGATCGGTGGAGAAATAAATCCAGACAGAATGAAGAGACGGAGCCACAGCAAAAACACCTAGCTATGGATGTGACTGGTGATGGGAGTCAAGACCAAGGCTGTAAAGAGCAATACTGCATAGGAACCTGGAATATTAGGTCCATGAATCAAGGCAAATTTGAAGCGGTCAAGCAGAAGATGGCAAGAGTGAACATCAACATTTTAGGAATCAGTGAACTAAAATGGACTGGTTTGTAGTTTAGGACGTATGTAGTGTCCGATGCTTCTGACCCCATGGGCTATTTGTAGCTCACCAGACTCCTCTGGTGATAGGATTTTCCAAGCAAGAATGCTGGAGTGGGTTGCTGTTAGGTAGGTAGAATAGGGAAAAGGAGTCCAAAATGGCAGTGGCTAAAAGACAAGGAAGGGAAAAGCCCGCGAAAATAGAACAAAAAAAAGGTCCCAGGACCAGAGTGAAGACTTCAGGTAGAACAAACAACACTCCTGGCTAAGCCAAATTTGCATAGGGCAGGCCCAGGTGGAAGAAAAACATATAAAAGGAGGAGCCAAAGCGCTCTCTCTCTCTTTCTCTCCCACGTGCGTGTGCTCTTTCTATCTCCCTCCCCAACGCACTCCTCCACTCTCTTCCCTTCAAGTCTTTGGGTTGGCATGCCCTCCCGCTTCAAGGATGGAGTCTCCTGCTATCTTCTAATAAAATAGAGCTGTAATACTGATTTGCCTAAACGCTATAACAAGGTTTGTCCAAGACCCAAGAGCTGTGATGTTCCAAGGGCTTTAATGTCCATCGCTCCAAATCTTTGTTGTGACGAGACAAAGAATGGAGGAACATACACTCCCGTGACAGTTGCCATTTCCTTCCTCAGGAGATCTTCCTGACCTCAGCATCAAACTCGGGTCTCCTGCAGGTAGATTCTTTATCAACTGAGCTACCAGGGAAGACCCCAAATGGACTGGAATGTGTGAATTTAACTCAGATGACCATTATGTCTACTACTGCGGGCAAGAATCCCTTAGAGCAAATGGTGTAGCCATCACAGTCAACAACATTCCCAAATGAAGTACTTGGATGCAATCTCAAAAATGACAGAATGATTTCTGTTCATTTCCAAGGCAAACCATTCAATATCACAGTAATGCAAGTCTGTGCTCTGACCAGTAACGCTGAACAAGCTGAAGTTGAATGGTTCTATGATGATCTACAAGACCTTCTAGAACTAACACTGAAAAAAGATGTTCTTTTCAATATAGGGGACTGGAATGTACAAGTAGGAATTCACAAGATACCTGGAGTAACAGGTAAATTTGGCCTTCGAGTACAAAATGAAGCAGGACAAAGGTGACCAGAGCTTTGCCAAGAGAACGTACTGGTCATAGCAAACACCCTCTTCCAACAACACAAGAGAAGACTCTACACACGGACATCACCAGATGGTCAATAGCCAAATTAGACTGATTCTATTCTTTGCAGCCAAAGATGGAGACACGCTATACAGTCAGCAAAAACAAGACTGGGAGCTGACTGTGGCTCAGATCATGAACTCCTTATTGCCAAATTCAGACTTAAATTGAAGAAAGTATGGAAAACAACTAGACCATCCAGGTACGACCTAAATCAAATCCCTTAGGATTATACAGTGGATGTCACAAACAGATTCAAGGGATTAGTTTTGATAGACAGAGTGCCCGAAGAACTATGGACGGAGATTCGTGGCATTGTACAGGAGGCATTGATCAAGAACATCCCAGAGAAAAAGAAATGCAAAAAGGCAAAATGGTTGTCTGACAAGGCCTTACAAATAGCTGAGAAAAGAAGAGAAGCTAAAGGCAAGGGAAAACAGGAAAGATATACCCATTTGAATGGAGAGTTCCAAAGAATAGCAAGGAGAGATGAGAAAGCCTTTCTCAGTGGTCAATGCAAAGAAATAGAGGGAAATAATAGAATGGGAAAGACTAGAGATCTCCTCAAGAGAGTAAGAGATACCAAGGGACCATTTTATGCAAAAATGGACACAATAAAGGAGAGAAATAGTATGGACCTAACAGATGCAGAAGATATTAAGAAGAGTTGGTAAGAACACACACACAAAAACTGTATAGAAAAGATCTTCATGATCCAGATAAGCATGATGGTGTGATAAGCAGATGGCTCTTTACTTACAGCCAGACATCCTGTAATGTGAAGTCAACTGAGCCTTAGGAAGCTTCACTATGAACAAAGCTAGTGGAGATGATGGAATTGCAGTTGAGCTATTTCAAATCCTAACAGATGATGCTATGAAAGGGCTGCACTCAATATGCCAGCAAATCTGGAAATCTCAGCACTGGCTACAGGACTGGAAATGGTCAGTTTTCATTCCAGTCCCAACGAAAGGCAATGCCAAAGAATGCTCAAACTACTGCACAATTGCCCTCATCTCACAAGCTAGCAAAGTAATACTCAAAATTCTCCAGGCCAGGCCTCAACAGCACATGAAACGTGAACTTCCAGACATTCAAGCTGGTTTTAGAAAAGGCAGAGGAACCAGAGATCAAACTGACAACATCCACTGGATCATCGAAAAAGCGAGAGTTCCAGAAAAACATGTACTTCTGTGTATTGACCACCCCCAAAGCTTTTAACAGTGTGGATCACAACAAACTGGAAAATTCTTGAAGATATGGGAATACCAGACCATCTGACCTACCTCCTGAGAAATCTGTATGCAGGTCAAGAAACAACACTTAGAACTGGACATGGAACAACAGACTGATTCCAAATAGGGAAAGGAGTACATCAAGGCTGTATATTGTCACCCTGTTTATTTAACTTATACGCAGAATACATCATGCAAAATTCCGGGCTGGACGAAGCACAAGCGGAAATCAAGATAGCTGGAAGAAATATCAATAACCACAGATATGCAGATGACACCACCCTTATAGCAGAAATCGAAGAAGAACCAAAGAGCCTTTGGATGAAAGTGAAAGAGGAGAGTGAAAAGGTTGGTTTAAAACTGAACACTCAAAAAACTCGGATCATGGCACCTTGTCCCATCCCTTCATGCAAATAGATGGGGAAAGAATGGAAACAGTGACAGACTTTATTTTGGGGGGCTCAAAAATCACTGCAGATGGTGACTGCACCCATGAAATTAAAAGACATTTGCTCCTTGGAAGAAAAGCTATGACCGACCTTGACAGCATATTAAAAAGCAGAGACATTACTTTTCCAACATCAATCTGTCTAGTCCAAGCTATGGTTTTTCCATTAGTCATATATGGTTGTGAGAGTTGGACTGTACAGAAAGCTTCACACTGAAGAATTGATGGCTTTTGAATTGTAGTGTTGGAGAAGACTCTTGAGAGTCCCTTGGACTGCAAGGATATCCAACCACTCCATCCGAAGGAAATTCAGTCCTGAATATTCATTGAAAGGACTGATGCTGAAGCTGAAACTCCAATACTTTGGGCACCTGATGTGAAGAACTGACTCACTGGGAAAGACCCTGATGCTGGCAAAGACTGGAGGCAGGAGGAGAAGGGGAAGATAGAGGATGAGATGGTTGGATGGCATCACCAACTCGATGGACTTGAGTCTGAGTAAACTCCGGGAGTTCTGATGGACAGTGAAGCCTGGTGTGCTGCAGTCCATGGGATCGCAAAGAGTCGGACATGACTGAGCGACTGAACTCAGCTGAACTCCCATATAGTAAACATCAATAGACATAAACAAAAGTTCCTTGGAATTCTCAATAGTTTTTAGAAGTATAATAGGATCCTAAAGCCAACAACTTTCAGAATCACTGTTTCAAAAGATCATATCTATCCAATAGCCATTAAAGTATGATTACTTTCCCTACTTCTAGTAATCAAAATCACAAACTCACACACACACACACACACACACACACGCACATACAACACACACACACACAGTCTGCTCATCAAAACATCTGATTGGCCTACATTCATCTGTGTAATGATATTATAATGAAACAATTGTAAGCTGAAATACAACTGACATATTAGCAAGTGAAGTTTTACTCTAGGGAAAGGTTAGAGTTAAAACAAGCACTTTTGGACATTAGAAAAAACTTAGAGTCTAAAGCTTAATCTTGGAGAGTTCCTGAGAAGTATAGAGATTCCAAACTGAGAACTTCAGAGTATCAAAGCATATACAGAAACTTGCTGAGTTGAAGCTTACAATTTAAAAATTTCTTGTTCTTACCCTTGTAAATATCTTTTGTTTCAAAACACAGGTATCAACAATAACATTTGCTTTACGTATGTCCAATTCTTCAATTAAATTTGCAAAGAAAATATTAGAAGTATGAAGACTGGGCATTTCAAATAGTTCAGTGTCCCTCTTTCCAGAGTTAACTGTGTACTGCAAAATTTATCTGAACTGGATGTTTATAAATCCTTCATTCTGACTGTTTTATTAGGAACAGACTCTTTCATTCTGACTGCTGGCTGAATGGAGTTTGGAAACAAGTTGATTACTAAATAATGTACATAGGAGATGATCCACAGTTCAGAATTCAAGATAAAATCATAAACATTTTTACTTTCACGTAAGGGTATTTCCCAGGAGAATCCAGAAGGAAAAAGGGACACAAAGTTAATTACATGTAAATATGAAAGCTAGCTGTACATTCATGCAGAGTTAGTACTGAGCAGAATCCTCGTGCTCAGCCTTGGCACTGAATACATTCAGTTTTAGTGTCTTGTTTTTAGGGGGATTTTAGGACACTGGTAAGACAGACATAGGAATCCGCTAAAGATAGTGAAAGGGAAATACTATATTTAATTGCCACAGAATTATTAGAAATTAAAAATCTTACATATTTCAAAATCAGTGTAGTATTTATTAGAAGTCTTTCTAGCATTTAGGGAATGAACCCTATTAATCTGTTTGGCTTCAAAATTTCGTTTGGTTTGGTACATCATACTAATGGTTCAAAGGATTTTGATGAAACAACTTTCAAAGAATCAGCTATCTTTAAAAAAAAAAAGTCAAACCCTCTTTTTTCAAATTAATCTAATTTGAATAACAAATACCAGCACAACATATATCTTTGATGCCTAAGAGTTACTCAGAGAGGCTGTGGTTTCCCCCATTTCTAGCACCCCCCCACCCACCCCCACCTCCAGGATTCTCTGGAGCAATAATGATCTTATCTCTTTTCAGGGCAAATACACTGCAGTCATCTAGAAGGAGTTCTCTCAAGTGTCCTCATCAACTCCAAACTCACCTCCCTAAGGCCTTCCTTTCCTCCTTTTGTCCTTTCACTAGATTCTCTCCTATCCAAAGGGTAGTAATCTCTGCATCTGCGGACTTAAATCTTCCCCATTGACATACTTTCTATGGATCATACCTACCTGTGGTCTTCTTTACAGACTGGGGCCTGGTGGACCAGAGTCGACAAAAAGAAAGCAAAAGAGAGAGACTAATATTCCCTGGGTTACATGGAAAACCAATAAAGCCATAGAACAGGGCTTGTACTGCTCACTAAGGCACAGGGTGTCCTCTCAAGGAGGTCTTGAAAGCCCAGGTGGCAAAGTGAGCTCGGCAGGCCTCCATGCTCCAAAGAACTAGCCAGGGAGAGAAGGAAGGACACGGGAGACCCAAGTCTCTAGTGGAACAAGGGTGCATTATTCGTGTTTGTGTGAGTTTATATATTGTTATACAAGGAAGCTTTAGGCAAAAAAATAAAGTTAAGAAAACATCAAAAGCCAGACGTACAACAACCGTTACCAATGGAATAACAAGGAGTAACAATAGTCACAAGGCCAGAAGACAATCCATATCTTGAGTAAGAGGATCAGGACTAAACAGTTTTACTGTAGGGTAAAAGTTACTGAAGGAAATCCATGTATGCGTTCCATCCCACGGCCTCAGTCCTGGGAACAGCGTGCTGCTCCACTTGTTCCTGGCATACCAGGAACTGATAAGGAACAGAGGGTTCATGAGAAACAGAAAGCAACATACAGGAGTCCTAACGTTAAACAGTCCCTGACACCTAGCACTTCTTTCTCCCTCTTTGCTTAGCAATGGTATCTTACACCTATAACTGCTACTTCAACTCTTTGCTTCCTTCTGGCAATAAACACGCTAAGAAAGAAACACAAAATAATGCTTTTCTTTGATCCTGTTATGTCCTGCACTATCCAATGCTCTTCTTCCAGATTTCGCTATATGCAAGGCTACACCCTTGCTACTCAGAGAGCTTGTCAAAAACACAGAATCTCAGACCTCCTCCTCAGCACGTGCACTTCACACATGGTCCCCAAGCGACTAATTAAAATTTGAGAAACTCTGGTCTACACGGAGTCTGCTTCTACATGACTTCAACTTAATTCATTCTCCGGAAATCTCAGCCTCCATTTCCTCATGCAAACACGCCCCCCCAAACTGAAATGGCATTAGAAATTGGAAACCTTCCAGTGGACTCTCTATGAGGCTGTGGGATCCTTGGTCTCCCCATCATGCCCCCTGCTCTCTCCTTCTTCCCAGCTCTCTTGTTTTGTCCCATGTGACACCATGCTGGAAAGCAGCAACATTTCGTATGACACCGATTTGCACACATTACAGCTGAGCACCTATGGCCATGCTCCCCCAGAGGATGACACACTGCTCTGCATGCTCAGGGACCGCAGTTCTGAACGTCTTCCTAATTACAAGTAAACAGGAAGAGACGAGAACTTTGCTGTTCTTCTCTGACAAGTTTTGGTGCCAGAAGCTCACTTCAAATTCACCGTCCATGTCAAATACTCTCCCTTTATCTAAAGACCTTCATTACTTATTGCCCCCTTCCCCCACAGACCTGTGCTTCCTTTTCTTCATTTCCTCCCTGTACCCTCTGCCTCTCTCATCCTTCATTCCCTCTTGCCTCTTATTTCTTGACCTTCCTTAGGTCATAGAGTATCTTGAAACAGAACTAATAATTTGTTTTTGGTTATGTGTCACATGGAATCTTAATTCCTTGAGCAGGGATCGAAACTGCACTACCTGCATTGGAGAGTCTTAACAGGAAAAAGTTTTAAACATTGGACTGCAAAGTAAGTCTAAGAACTAATAATTTAGCTCCTTAAACTGGATTCTCAATGTAATCTGTCATAGACACCTGATAAGATACATAATTGCCCTCCTTTTCTCATCCTTTTTCTCACTACCCATCCAACAGGTGATTTTCTTTGCCTATTAGAATGTATCAGCATTCTCATTTTCAATCAACATTCTGCCAAATTATTTTTCTGTAAAATATAGTTCTTACCTTCTACTTGTCCATTTAATGTCTCTTTTCCTCTTTGACCAGCAGTTCCAAGTAAATGATCCACATACTTCTGTGGAAGGCTCTCAGAGATACTCTGCTAGAATGGATGATAATGAGTTGCATGCAGTTTTCCTAATCACTTTTGAAGAAATATCCTACTTTTAACCTGGTTAAGACAGGTTTTGCCAAGATCCCACAGTTGCTATATGACAGAACCAGGACACTGAATTCAAACATGGTGCTGCATCACCAAGCAGTGGCTGCCACATCTAAGAGATCAGGCCCTTCTTATCTCCTTCCATAGCTGCCACCTTCAAACAGGGCACTGTTACATTATGTTACTTCAAGTACAGCTGCCATAAAGGTATTCTGCACGTGCTACTTAAGCTATGCAAAATGGTTTGCACTTACTAAAACATCACTAAAGCTAACTGCTGCTATTATAGCCCCACATATTTATTACTATTTCACATGCTTTTGCTTCTCTTGAAATGTTCCTTGCAGATCAACTTGACAATCCAAATGTAGTAATACTTTCAAGCTTCAAGCACTATCTTGTCAATGTTGACTTGGTAAAAAAAAAAACCACAGTAGAAATAAAAATCAAAAATACAATGAGATACCACCTCACACCAGGCAGAATGGCCATCATCCAAAAGTCTGTTACCTCTGCTGCTGCTCAGTTGCTTCAGTCATGTCAGACTCTGTGCCACCCTAGGACTGAAGCCTTCCAGGCTCCCCTGTCCATTGGATTCTCCAGGCAAGAATACTGGAGTGAGTGTCATGCCCACCTTCCCGACTCAGGGATCAAACTCAGGTCTCCCACTGAAAGCAGATTCTTTACCACTCAGCCACAATTCTTTACCACCTCACACCAGTCAGAATGGCCATCATGAAAAAGTCTACAAATAATGAATGTCGGAGAGGGTGTGGGGGGAAAAGGGAACCCTCTTGCACTACTGGTGGCAAGATAAATTGATACAACCCCTATGGAAGACAGTATGCAGGTTCCCTAAGAAACTAGTAATAAAACCACCATATGCCCTAGCAATCCCACTCCTAGGAGAATACCCTAAAGAAACCAAAATGGAAAAAGACACATGCACCCCGATGTTCACTGCAGCACTGTTTATGATAGCTAGAACATGGAAGTAACTTAGATGGCCATCGACACATGAATGGATGAAGATGTGCTGCTGCTGCTGCTGCTGCTAAGTCGCTTCAGTCGTGTCCAACTCTGTGCGACCCCAGAGACGGCAGCCCACCAGGCTCCACCATCCCTGGGATTCTCCAGGCAAGAATACTGGAGTGGGTTGCCATTTCCTTCTCCAATGCATGAAAGTGAAAAGTGAAAGTGAAGTCTCTCAGTCGTTTCCAAATCTTCATGATCCCATGGACTGCAGCCCACCAGGCTCTTCCGTCCATGGGATTTTCCAGGCAAGAGTACTGGAGTGGGGTGCCATTGCCTTCTCCGATGAAGATGTGGTGGTACATATATATAAAGGAACGTTATTCAGCTGTAAAAAGGAACGCATTTGAGTCAGTTCTATTGAGGTGGATGAACCTGGAGCCTATTATACATAGTGAAGTAAGTCAGGAAGAGAAATATAAATATCTGATACTAACACATATGTATGGAGTCTAGAAAGATGGTACTGATGAATTTATTTGCAGGGCAGCAATGGAGAAACAGAGAGAACAGACTTAGGGACACGGGTGAAAGGGAAGAGGGGAGAGGGTGAGATGGATGGAAAGAGTAACATGCAAACTTACAATTCCATATGTAAAATAGATAGCCAATGGGAATTTGCCCTATCACTCAGGGAACTCAAAGAGGGGCTCTTCAACAATTGAGAAGGGTGGCATGGAGAGGGAGATTGGAGAGGGGTTTGGGAGGGAGGGGACATGGGTGTCCCTAAGACTGATTCTTGCTGATGTCTGACAGAAAACAACAACATTCTGGAAAGCAATTATTCTTCATTTAAGAATAAATTTTTTACAACCCTATTTGAACATTCACATGGTTTACTGCTTCTTTCCCTATAAACAGCACACTAATGACTCTAACTTCTTATCTATGTCTTTTGGAATGGCAGGTAAAGATTAAAGGAATGACCTAGATATTAAAAAAAGGAGTAAAACTATGATTATCCAAGTTGAAGGTTTAAAAGTTTTCAAATACATTTATGATGATCAACAAGGACTCAATATTCACAACAGGAAAGAAAAAACCAACTAAAAAAATCAAGTAACCACAATGACTAACTTCTCTACATGGAAAAATTTACACGCTAGTTTCACATGTAAAACAAAGAATTGACATGGTAATTTAACATCTATAAACACTGAAATTAATAAAGTTCCTTAAAAATAATATGGGGGGGGCGGCACAGTCCTAAGATGGCAGAGGAATAGGACAGGCAGACCACTTTCTCCATCACAAGTTCAGTGAAAGAAAATTTGAACGCTGAGCAAATTCCACAAAACAACTTCTGAATGCTCGCAGAGGACATCAGGCACCCAGAAAGGCAGCCCATTGTCTTTGAAAGGAGGTAGGACGAAATATAAAAGATAAAAAGAGAGACAAAAGAGGTAAGAATGGAGATCCATCCCAGGGAGGAAGTCTTAAAAGGGGAGAAGTTTCCAGACACCAGAAAACACTCTCACCAGCGGGTCTGTGGGGAGTTTTGGAATCTCAGAAGGCAACATAACCGGGAGGAAAAATAAATACATGAATAAATAAAACCCACAGGTCACGTGCCTAACCAGAACTCCCTGTGCTTCCATCCACCACCAGCAAGTGGGGGCTGAACAGGGAGGGGTGGGCTGTACTGCTTAGGGTAAGGACTGGGCCTGAGTGCCCTGAGGGGACAATCTGAGGGAACTAACATGAGATAGCTATCCAAACTGTGGGATAGCCAGAGAGAGAGAGAGAGAGGAAAAACAAAAGAGAGAAAGAGAGAGAGAGAACTATCCTGCGAAAAGCCCTAACCTAAGGCACTGCCAGGCCCACTCAAAAACCAAAGGACTGAGTGAAAACCAGAGGAGAACTAGATGGCTGCGGATCGGTCCATTCCCCACTGGAGACAGGGAGGCAGGAGGGGGCAGCCAGAGCTGGAAAGAGGCAAACTCAGCCCCAGAGAGGCACCTTCTACCAAGCAGCAATCAGGTACCCAATCGCTAACCAAAACCCCTTAGGATTCTGATGGTTGACTCTTGCCGGGAGGGTCACAGCCAGAGATCAGCTCCCCAGAAGAGACATACAGCACACTGGAGATGGGCGCACCTGCTGCCACCCAGGAAACCGAGCAGCTGGGACCGAGGAGGTGATAAGACACACTCCCCACCTGGGGAGACAGCACTTACCAAGCACCTGGTTGCCTGAGCTGCTCGGACCTGGGAAGGGCACAAAACGCAGGTCCAACCACGTTCTGCCCCTTTGTGGAGTACCTGAGAACCTGAACCTGAGCAGCTTAGACCTCGGTAGTGGACGCAACCCAGGGCCCGCCTCAGATAGTTCCCCGGCAGAGCAACCTAGAGCCTGAGAAGTATAGACTGGGAAAGTGCATGCGCCATGAGCAGGGCCAAACCCAGCGTGGCCAAGACACTGCAAGCACTCCCCACACATGCCAGTGATATTTGTTTGCAGTGTTCCTCTGTTGCCATAGCATTACTGAACAAGTGAGCTTAAATAAGTGACCACCTTCGCCCCCTTGTGTCAGGACAGAAATTAGAGACTGAAGAGAACAGCAAATGGAAGAAGCTAAAATACACAGAGGGAGCTGCTTTCGAAGTGACAGGTGCAACAGATTAAAAGCCTGTAGTTAGCAGTGACTACATTGGAAGGGGCCTATAGATCTTGAGAAGTATAAGCTGGATCAAGGAACTATCTAAAACTGAACTGACTCCATACTGCCCACAACAGCTCCAGAGAAATTCCAGACACATTTTTACTACTATCATTATTTAAATTTTTAATTTTTTTTTAAGTTCTCTATTACTCTGTCATGGTCTTCGTAGACCGGGACCTGGAGACGAGTTGATGAGAAGAGGGATGCAGGGAATCCAAGTCTCGAGTGAAACAAGGGTGCTTTGTTTGCAGAAAAGCATGTTTATATATCTTCATACAAGGCAGCTTTAGGCAGTTTAAAAAAAATAAAAACTAAACAAAAACAAAGCCAAGCAAATAACAATCTTCAAAGGGCCAGAAAACATTGCATGTCCTGAGTGAGAGGGGCATAACTGAGCAGATCACGTTTGAGTGAGGTCACTGGAGGGAGTCACTGAAGGGACCAAGCAGGTGCCCTTTCTCAGGATCTCAGTCCTGGGAACTGTGTGCAGCTCTGCTCATTCCTACAGCAACTGATGAGGAATAGAGAATCCTTGAGAAATGGCACACAAAAGAAAAGAATAAAATATTGGATTCCTTAAAGCTTAATGTCCCCTGACATTACTCCTTTAATTTTCATTTTTATAACCTACTATTACCTTGAAAAAAAAAGACCCTATTTTTAAACCCAACTTCATATCTATATTTCATAATTTTTATGACTTTGCTTTGTTTTCCTAATATTGTATTTTTCAGAGTCTAACCTCTACTCTAGATTATTAATCTTTGCTTTTTGGTATTTTTTATCAATTCTGTACCTTTAAGAACACAATTTTCAGTACCCTTTTTTACTTGGGAGTGTGATTACTGGCTTGATTGCTCTCTCCCCTTTATGACTCTGCTTTGTCTCCACCAGGTTGCCTCTATCTCCTCCCTCCCCCTTCTTCTCTCTACCCAACTCTGTGAATCTCTTTGTGTGTTCCAGACTGTGGAGAATACTTAGGGACCTGATTAGTGCCTGGATCTGTCTCTTTCCATTTCATTCATGCTTTTCTCCTCCTGGTTACCTCTGTCTTCTTCCTCCCTCTTCTCTTCTCTTTTAACTCCGTGAACCTCTCCAAGGGATCCAGAGTGTGGAGAGCACATAGGGAATTGATTACTAGCTAGCTGGCTCTTTCCTCTTTTGATTCCCCCTCTCCTACTCCTGGTCACCTCTATCTCCCTTCTCCCTCTTCTCTTCTCCATGTAAATCTATAAACCTCTCAAGGTGTTCCTCGCTGTGGAGGAGCTTTTCATCATTAACCTAGATGTTTTATCACTGGTGCTTGATCGATGGAGAAGTCCTGAAGCTACTGTAAGGATCAGACTGAAAACCAGAGGCAAGAGGCTTAAGTCCAAAACCTGAGAATACCAGAGAACTCCTGACTTCTGGGAACATTACTCAATGAGGGCTCATTGAAAAGCCTCCATACCTACACTGAAAGCAAACACCACCCAAGATCCAACAAGTTCCAGAGCAAGACAAGCCAGGCAAATTCTCCAGCAACACAGGAACATAGCCCTGAGCTTCAATATGCAGGCTGCCCAAAGTCACACCAAACCCATAGACATCCCAAACTCACTACTGGACACTTCATTGCACTCCAGACAGAAGAAATCCAGCTCCATCCACCAGAACACCGACACAAGCTTCCATAACCAGGAAACCTTGACAAGCCAATTGTCCAACTCCACCCACAGTGAGGAACCTCCGCAATAAAGAGGAACCACAAACTGCCAGAATGCCGAAAGGCCACCCCAAACACAGCAATCTAAACAAGTTGAAAAAGCAGAGAAATACTCAGCAGGTAAAGGAATATGATAAATGCCCACCAAACCAAACCAAAGAAGAGGAGATAGGGAGTCTACCTGAAAAAGAATTCAGAATAATGATAGTAAAAATGATCCAAAAGAAGAAGTAAAACTTTGACTGCTTGCAGATGACATGATCTTCTACCTAGAAAACCCTAAAGACTCCACCAGAAAACTACTAGAGCTAATAAATGAATATAGTAAAGTTGCATGATATAAAATTAACACACAGAAATCTCTTGGCATTCCTATACATGAACAATAAGAAAACAGAAAGAGAAATGAAGGAAACAATTCCATTCACCATTGCAACGAAAAGAATAAAATACTTGGACTATACCTACCTAAAGAAACAAAAGACCTATATACAGAATACTATAAAACACTGTTGAAAGAAATCAAAGAGAACACAAATAGATGGAGAAATATACCATGTTCATGGATTGGAAGAATCAATATAGTGAAAATGAGTATATGACCCAAAGCAATCTATAGATTCAATGCAATCCCTATCAAGCTACCGACGGTATTTTTCACAGAACTAGAACAAATACTATCACAATTTGTATGGAAATACAAAAAAACTTCGAATAGCCAAAGCAATCTTGTGAAAGAAGAATAGAACTGGAGGAATCAACCTGCCTGACTTCAGGCTATACTACAAACCTACAGTCATCAGGACAGTATGGTACTGGCACAAAGACAGAAATAAAGATCAATGGAACAAAACAGAAGGCCCAGAGATAAATCCATGCACCTATCAATGACAAAGGAGGCAAGAATATACAATGGAGAAATGACAGTCTCTTTAACAAGTGGTTCTGGAAAAACTGGTCAACCACTTGTAAAAGAATGAAACTAGAACATTTTCTAACATCATTCACAAAAATAAACTCAAAATGGATTAAAGATCTAAACATAAGACCAGAAACTATAAAACTCCTAGAGGAAAACATAGGTAAAATGCTCTCCGACATAAATCACAGCAGGGTCCTCTATGACCTACCTCCCAGAGTAATGGGAATAGAAGCAAAAGTAAACAAAAGGGACCTAATTAAACTTAAAGGCTTTTGCACAACAATGAAATCTATAAGGATGGTGAAGAGAGAGCCTTCAGGATGGGAGGAAATAATAGCAAATGAAGCAACTGACAAAGAATTAATCTCAAAAATATACGAGCAGCTCCTGCACCTCATTCCAGAAAAATAAACAACCCAATCAAAAAATGGGCCAAAGAACTAGACAGACATTTTGAAAACATGCTCAACATCACTCATTATCAGAAAAATGCAAATCAAAACCACCATGAGGTACCATCTCACGTTGGTCAGAATGGCTGCTATCCAAAAGTCTACAAACAGTAAATGCTGGAGAGAGTGTGGAGAAAAGGGAACCCTCTTACATTGTTGGTGGGAATGCAAACTAGTACAGCAACTATGGAGAACAGTGTGGAGATTCCTTAAAACACTGGAAATAGAACTGCCATACGACCCAGCAATCCCACTGCTGGGCATACACACTGAGGAAACCAGAAGTGAAAGAGACATGTGTACCCCAATGTTCATCGCAGCACTGTTTATAATAGCCAGGACATGGAAGCAACCTAGATGTCCATCAGCAAATGAATGGATAAGAAAGCTGTGGTACATATACACAATGGAGTATTACTCAGCCGTTAAAAAGAATACGTTTAAATCAGTTCTAATGAGGTGGATGAAACTGGAGCCTATTATACAGAATGAAGTCAGCCAGAAAGAAAAACACCAATACAGTATACTAACACATATATATGAAATTTAGAGAGATGGTAATGATAACCCTATATGCGAGACAGCAAAAGAGACAGTCTGTAAAGAACAGTCTTTTGGACTCTATGGGAGAAGGCAAGGATGCGATGACTTGAGAGAATATCATTGAAACATGTATATTATCATATGTGAAACAGATCGCCAGTCCAAGTTCAATGCATGAGACAGGGTGCTCAGGGCTGGTGCACCGGGATGACCCAGAGGGATGGGATGGGGATGGAGGTGGGAGGGGAGTTCAGGATGGGGAACACATGTACATCCATGGGTGATTCATGTTAGTGTACGGCAAAACCACTATAATATTGTAAAATAACTAGCCTCCATTTAAAATAAAAGATAAATAAATAAAAATGATGTGGAATGTACATGTTGCTAGAGATATTTTTAAAAGAAAAAATATCTTCCACAGATAATTTTATAAACTCTGGTAGTAATTTTTCTTTCCTTATGATTTTATAATAACAAGTAGTCTATATAAGAAAAAAGCATAAATTGTGATTTCATTCATTTAATGTATGTAATTACCCATTATTTGCTGACATTCAGAAAAAAGAAAGCAGAATCTCTCCAGAGGAAAAAATATACTTCTACATTTCTTCTTTCAGACTGTGGCAGCCGAAAATTTTCTCATTTAATGCAGAGAGATTAAGAATCTCATTTATAAAATTATAATTTTAGTAAAGACAATAGATAAAATGCTTATGTACTTCCTCTTTATTTTCAGAAAGATCTAAAAAACCCACCAAGGTTATAGCAAACAGTAAGATAAATTAGATAAGTACATTAAGTATTTAGCGTTGGATACAACTGAGCGACTGAACTGAACTGAAGTTAGAAACCACAAGAAACAGAAGGGCCAGAAATTCTTATTTCATAATACATCTCCAAAAGCCTAAAACAGGACTCATCTTGAATTATCTCTAAACAAAAGTTTTGCTAGGTTAAATAGAAGACATTGCTTCATTAATTTCAAAGTGAGAATTTTTTTAAAAAGAGAAATCACTTCAAATTTAAATGAACTTCCAGAGGGAAGTATATTCAAAATGTATATACACACACATACACAAGTATAAACAAATCACATTCCTGTACACCTGAAACTTACACAGTATTTTAAATTGACTACACTTCAATTCAACGAAAAAACAAGAAGCACCACCAACCTCAAAAACAACCACCAAAAAAAAAAAATAGGGCACTTTTTTTTTTAGTTCTGCATAAAAATCAGCTATATGTAATTCAAAAGAGTTTGAGCATTGTTTTTTTACGACCTCGCATTCTCTTCTTAAGTTGAATTTGAAATAATTTCTTGCATATTTATAATATAGAGTTCCTGGTCTGACTGACCCCCACTATTTCTGTTGTGTTTGTATAATATCTGTCTCATCTTCACCGTCATTCCATCTGATATTTATCTTGTTCTTCTAAAAGGAATTCGTCCCCTTCATCCTCCTCCTCCCCATCTTCATATTCATCTAGTTGTTCTTCCTCAGTGCTTTGTGATTCTCTTCTTTCATTAGTGGCCCAGTTAGTATGTCAATATTTATAAATCTGAATCAGGCACACGTATGGCTCTTATTATCACACCATTTCATATCGTGACTTTGAGGGCTTCTATTTCTGTGGTGGGATCCTTTTTGTCACCATAAGGATCAGGGGACTGGTTTGTGAACAAATACAGGGAAAGAAGAGTTACAAACAAAACAACTTACCTTGGTATGACCAAGGCCTGCTACAGACTTGAGAAGTTTTGAAACAGGCTCAGGCGATGGGAAGGCAGAGTGACAGATGCCCTCCAACCAGGGTGATGGTTTGGGAAATGTTTCAACCACATCTTCAACGTTACTGTCAGAATTATTGTCCTCAGACAAAGTTGTACTCTCTGGTCTCAAAATGCCACATGTTGCTTCTACTACAGTGAAAACAGGAGAGAGCACATGAGAACATGTGTCATTTCAAATCAAGGAATAACACCAGGAAGACAGTCCTCAAATAACTTACTGTTTCTCTTGGATTGCTGAGAAGCCTTCATTAGTTTCGTTAACTTTGATTTCAGGACATACTGGAGAAGAAAATAAGAGCTTGAAGAATGTAACAAGTATCAACCTGAATAAAAGAATTATAATATCCCCCATTCCTCTATGATCTAACACAAAGAGCACAGGCTCTGGTGTCATTCAGATATGGATTCAAATACCAGTTCTATCACTGACTGACCTGCTCATGGGGAAAGGATTATGACAGATGACCCCAGAAGCCCCAGATGTTCCTCTCCTTATCCCTAATTGACTGCTATACAAATAATAGGACACCTACTAGATTACTTTCTCTTCCAAAATGTTCTAGGGTAATAATTTATCCCCAGTAGTTTAGAGCACTATTGAAAAACTAAGACATTTAAATTAATTGCTATATTTTGAAATTTACTTCCATGATTAATATATACATAGATTATCACTTGTGAAGGGAAATATGAAAGTTTAGTTTTTAACAGAACCTTATTTAGATGGGCTAGAACTGCAAACAGGATAAGCTACTTCTATTCTGTTTGTCAAACAGCTAGAGACCAATGAAACAGGGGAAAAAATTCAGCTGCTTCCATGAAACAGGGAAAAAACAAGGTTAAAGCCATAGGGCAATGATCATGAATGAAAGCCACACTCTAAATAGAAAGCCATAAGCAAACATGTTCACAATATAGACAGAGAGAGGTGGACTGAAAGAACAGACACTGAAGAAATGTGTTCTGCAAGGAAAAATTAGGTTAACAGTAAATATTTTTTTAAAAAAAATTAAAAAAGGTAGAGGAGGAAGAATAAAGGAAAAAGTGAGACATTTCTAGTCAAGAACAAACTTTATGGAAAAAAGAAGTATAATAATGTATGTGGAAAAACATAGATCTAGAATTTATATACACTAGATTGGTAACATATCAGTATTCTTAAGCCTTATACTATTCAGTATTCTCATGCTTATACTATGAGCAAAGCCTCTGTTTCATATGATTTTATTAATATATTTTATGCATCTACACTGTTCTTCAAATTTTATGAAAATATCAACCTCAGTTCATCTCAGTTCAGTTGCTCAGTTGTGTGCAACTCTTTGCGATCCCATGGACTGCAGAACACCAGGCTTCCCTGTTCATCACCAACTCCCAGAGGTTTTACAGACTCTTGTCCATTAAGTCGGTGATGCCATCCAACCATCTCATCCTCTGTCGTCCCCTTCTCCTCCCACCTTCAAACTTTCCCAGAACTGGTATTTTCCAATGTGTCAGTTCTTCGCATTAGATGACCAAACTATTGGAGTTTCACCTTCAGCATCAGTCCTTTCAATGAATATTCAGGACTGATTTCCTTTAGAATGGACTCTTTGGATCTCCTTGCAGTCCAAGGGACTCTGAAGAGTCTTCTCCAACACCACAGTTCAAAAGCAGCAATTATTCGGCACTGAGCCTGTTTTATAGTCAAACTCTCACATCCATACATGACTACTAGAAAAACCATAGCTTAGACTACTAGAAAAACCATATGAAACCATAGCTTTGCCAGAACTTTGCTGGCAAAGTAATGTCCCTGCTTTTCAATCTGCTGTCTAGGTTGGGCATAGCTTTTCATCCAAGGAGCAAGCATCTTTTAATTTCATGGCTGCAGTCACCATCTGCAGTGATTTTGAAGCCCAAAAAAAGAAGTCTGTCACTGTTTCCATTCTTTCCCCATCTATCTGCCATGAAGTGATGGGACCAGATACCATGATCTTAGTTTTCTGAATGTTGAGTTTAAGCCAACTTTTTCACTCTCTTCTTTTACTTTCATCAAGAGGCTCTTTAGTTCTTCTTCAATTTCTGCCACCATGGTGGTGTCATCTTTGTATCTGAGATTATTGATATTTCTTCTTGCTATCTTGATTCCAGCTTGTGCTTCATCCAGCCTGGCATTTCGCATGATGTACTCTGCATATAAGTTAAATAAGCAGGGTGACAATTTACATCATTGATGTACTCCTTTCTTGATTTGAAACCAGTCTATTGTTCCATATCCAGTCCTAACTGTTGCTTCTTGTCCTGTATACAGATTTCTCCAGAGGCAGGTCAGATGGTCTGGTATTCCCATCCCTTGAAGAATTTTCTACAATTTGTTGGGATCCACAGAGTCAAATGGTTTAGCACAGTCAATAAAACAGAAGTAGATGCATTTCTGGAACTCACTTGCTTTTTCTATGATTCAGAGGGTGTTGAGAATTTGATCTCTGGTTCCTCTGCCTTTTCTAAATCCAGCTTGAACATCTGAAGTTCATGGTTCACGTACTCTTGAAGCCTGGCTTGGAAAATTTTGAGCATTTCTTTGCTAGCATGTGAGATGTGTGCCATTATGTGGTAGTTTGAACATTCTTTGGCATTGCCTTTCTTTGGGATTGGAAGGAAAACTGACCTTTTCCAGTCCTATGCCCACTGATGAGTTTTCCAGACTTGCTGGCACATTGAGTGCAGCACTTTCACAGCATCATCTTTGAGGATTTGAAATAGCTCAACTGCAATTTCATCACCTCCACTAGCTTTGCTCATAGTGATGCTTCTTAAGGCCTACTTGACTTCGCATTCCAGGATGTTTGGCTCTAGGTGAGTGATCACACCATCCTGGTTATCTGGGTCATAAAGATCTTTTTTGTAGAGTTCTGTGTATTCTTGCCACCTCATCTTAATATCTTCTGCTTCTGTTATGTCCATACCATTTCATCCTTTATGGTGTCCATCTTTGCATGAAATGTTCCCATGGTATCTCTAATTTTCTTCAAGAGATCTCATTCTATTGTTTCCTCTATTTCTCTGCATTCATCACTGAGAAAGGCTTTCTTATCTCTCTTTGCTATTCTTTCGAACTCTGCATTCAAATGGATATATCTTTCCATTTCTCCTTTGCCTTTTGCTTCTCTTCTTTCCTTAGCTATTTGGAAGGCCTCCTCAGACAACCATTTTGCCTCTTCACTTTTCTTTTTCTTGGGGATGGTCTTGAGAACTGCCTCTTGTACAGTGTCATGAATCTCCATCCATAGTTCTTCAGGCACTCTGTTTATCAGATCTAATCCCTTGAATCTATTTGTCACTTCCACTGTCTAATCATAAGAGTAAATACTACATGAAACTAATTTCAGAGCAGGAAAACTAATTTCATAACAGAACACTTTACCTTAGTTTTAAAATCTAAGATATCATCGTTTCATGTAGGCCCTAAATCAATGCCATGTTTATTGGGAAACCTTTAAAGCAAAAACATACAACAAAAATAAGTGAGCTCATGTCCTTGAACAAAAGGAAAAAAAAGTGAAAGTTTGTCTATATATTAAATGAACTTTCTTGACATGAATAAAATTTGGCCTGTTTTAAAACAGCTTTATTTTTTTAATTTTTTAAAGATTTCTTGATGTGGACCACTTTTAAAGTCTTTACTGAATTAGTTCCAATGATGCTTCTTTTATTTTTTGGCTGTCTGACTCCGGGTCATGTGAGATCTTAGCTTCTCCGACCGAGTAGCAAACCCACACTGCCTACATTGGAAGATGTCTTACTAACCATCTTAGCCATTGCACCCCCAGGGAGGTCTCCAAAAACGTTTTTTGTTACCTATTTCTGCATCCATCTCTCCCAACCTATGAAATATCTAGTTAACACTCATTCTTAGTTTCCATAACAGAGAGTGACAGCCAATGTATCAGCAGAGCCTAGAAATAATTTGTTTTCACTAAAAGTTCTAATAGCTGAACTGAAAATCCAATTGATGGATTGCAATAATTCTCATTTGCTCAAACTGGAATAAACCTGATGACTGAAAACAAAGCAGAAGAATAGGCTTTTCCTTCTGCATTGTCTGTTCAAGGTTCAGAGACGAATCTGAGTCCGTCAAAAATGGGAGTCTTGGTCTGTCAGCAGGAATACCACTTACTGAGATGGCACCACTTCTCTCCTTTACTCTAAGGGAGTACAGGGAGTTTCCCCACAATGTCAAAACTTAAAATGTACTCAAGTCAAAGAAATAATTTATATCTTTAACTTATATGCTACATGGGTACTTCTCAGTCTCTGCTGAGGGCAATGGGAGTGGACCTGAGAGCCAGGAAGGCCAACTGTCAAACCTCCTAAAACCACAGTTGCATAATTAAGTAAAAGTAGGACACAGCTACTTTACAAAGCTGCTATGATGACTCTATGAGGTCACAAATGTTAAGCACATAATGCAGTGTCTAACTCAGAGTAGAACACTCAACAAACATTAGTTTCTCTTCTCCATGTTCCCTCAGTTAAACATATAATTTAAAACATCCATAAAATCCTACCTCCTTGAAGAGTCCTCTTCAGAACTCTCATCCACTATTAAAGAAAAAAGCAATATACATTTTAAATCAACGGAAGAAAAATACAGAATATTAAAACCTCAAGACTGAGGCTTTGTTTAAAAGTATTCCTTTCAAACCACACCCAGAGGCCACACTAGAGGAAGGGAACAGTGGTTGTACAATACTCGTAGGCCACTAATGCCTAAGAACCACTCCTCCCCTTTATAGTCATCAAACGCAAAACAAAATAACAAAGAAAAGAACTGCTCTTTACAATGACCATAATCCTAACCAAACTCCAGGAGACTGAGAGAAAATGATAGTACACCATTAATACAATCAGTACTATAAGCTGACAATAGCACACTTAAACAGCACAGTATTTCTGGATTTCTATTGCCTGGAGCACTGAACAGAGAGTATAGGTGTCTTGCTGGGACATGACAACTTCTCTGGCTCTTCAGTTCACAA
This sequence comes from Ovis canadensis, assembly GCF_042477335.2. Lineage (NCBI taxonomy): Eukaryota > Metazoa > Chordata > Mammalia > Artiodactyla > Bovidae > Ovis > Ovis canadensis. The sequence continues at coordinate 15,575,567 of NC_091257.1, forward strand.
TGAAAACGCCCTATCACAGGGAAGCTTGGTCAAAGGCACTGAACCTCAGAGCAAGGTAAAACATTGGAAACAAAAGTCTTCTCTTCCTGGCCCTCTTTCCAAAGGCAAGAAAAGCATGAAAGACGTAGTGATTCCAGGTTTAGAAAGGATATTCTCTAGAAAGGCAGGTGGGGGAGGGCAAATAGGTAAAGGGGCTCAACTCAGTGGTGAGAATGGGGAATAGACTTGTGGTGAGCATGAAGTAGGGTACACAGAAGCTGAACTTTTTTTAAAAGTTCTCTCTCGAACTACACATATATAGATATGGAACTTCTTTTAAAAAGTTCAGCTTCTGTGCATATATATATACTAACATGTTTAAAAAGAATCTCTTGAGACTATCTCCTTCCATTGCTCAAGAGTATCTGAACCACACAGAGCAGGATGGTCCAAAGAGTGGTGTGTACTAGTGAGGGATATCATTATATCAATCCTTCCCATTATATGGCTAATGTTTATAGAAATCATGCTTTTTTCAGCTTGGAAGCCATACATCATCATATCCTAAGCTGATGAACAAGGGGAGGGAGGGAAGGAAGGAGGGAGCCACAGACTCTGGTGCTGTTGGACAATATTTCCCAGGGGTCGTCATGATCTGATGCTGGAGGGATGACACATGCAGTGACTTCACGGGGAGAGGAGCACTGCAAGCTTGAGCAAGGAGAGCAGGGGCAGTTATTTTTCAATGTTTGTACCCTGTGACATCAGAACAATGCTTAGTACATAAAAGACACTTGAAAGTTATCTGTTTAGTGAACAAATGAACAAACAAATAAGCATGTTTTTTGAAATTTTTCTTTAGAAAAATACAGAAATTAACCGGAGATAACTCTATTCTGAGTGTATTGAAGACCAAGACACTGTCATCTCTGTATCTCCTCTGACTAGTGTAATAAACCAACCTACAGTTTTTGTTGTTCAGTCACCAAATCATGTCTGACTCTTGTGACCACATGGACTACAGCTCACCAGGCCCTTCTGTCCATGGGATTTCCCAGGCAAGAGTACTGGAGTGGGTTGCCATTTTCTTCTCCAGGGGATCTTCCCAACACAGGGATCCAACTGTATCTCCTGCATTGGCGGGTGGATTCTTTACTAATGAGCCACCTGGGAAGCCCCCTTTGATTAGATCGCAAAGAGTCAGACACGACTGAGTGACTTCACTTTCACTTCACTCAATTAAAGGAATCATTGGATACCCTGTACAATGTGCTAGATGCTACATCCAGTGGACCTAATGCTGTTTTTGTGAATGCAAAGTATTTGGGGGCTTTTATTAGAACCTGCAGAGTCCCAAGTTGTTCTATTTGAATATCTATTATGATAATCTTTTAACTGATGACAAGAGAACATCTTGTTCTTACAAAAATACACTCTCGTGACAATTGTCCAACACACAAAAGAAAATATCTGATCCTAATGAAGTCAACCTATCTCATTCTCTCTGGATCTGTAAGGAATGAAGTTGGTAATCTAGACCTGCTTGGTACAAGAGGCAAAATAACTGGTTCTCAACCAGGCATTGCTTTTCTGCCTTCTGTACAATTGGTAGGTATCTTTCGGAAATAATCTCTCACTACTATGCTGCACACTGGCTCAGCTTTGCCGTTATTGTTTATCATTTCTTATCTTACCAGGAAGGGATTATTCAAGTTCCCAGTTCTACTGATGGTAACTATTTTAGTGAGACTAATCACTACACAGTAACTACTAACTATTCATTCACTAAATGCAAACCATTTCTAAAAATGAAAGCCCACTTTCATAAGATGTCCAATCTGTTATGCTATGACTATAGATGAAATATACATCATACTCACTTAAAATTTTTTTTCTGATTTACACAAAGATCTAAGGAATTTAGGGGCCATACTAAAGAGATGGATTTCTTTTCAGGCAATACTGTCTTTGATGTTAAATCACCTACAATTAACTTCTTAAAGAATTCTGAATACTAGAGTATAAAGAAATTAATTTAAAAAATAAAATTCACATGCAATTTATACTAACTTTTTCACAGTTCTTTCATTATTGAAACTTCCTCATTTCTACTTTATCTATGGCAGAATCACTGAGAGTAATTTGGTGTCAGATGATGTATCTGGGTTGCTATTTTCAGAAGTTTTAGATCTCTTTTCTTTATATTCAGAAACCAGTTGGCAAAAGCTATGTATTAAAAATACAATAAATAATATTTTAACACCGATATGAAAAACAACTATCAAATTCTTAGATCATTTCAGGCAATACCAGAGATAATATCAAAACTTCAATTGTCGCATACTTTTCAAGTTTCTATGTTCTATAAACTTTTATTTAGCATGTAGTAAAGGAAAGAGTAAAGGTATATTTTTACCCTGCTTATTTAACTTCTATGCAGAGTACATCATGAGAAACACTGGGCTGGATGAAGCACAATCTGGAATCAAGATTGCCGGGAGAAATATCAATAACCTCAGATATGCAGATAACACCACCGTTACAGCAGAAAGTGAAGAAGAACTAAAAAGCCTCTTGATGAAAGTGAAAGAAGAGAGTGAAAAAGTTGGCTTAAAGCTCAACATTCAGAAAACTAAGATCATGGCATCCGGTCCCATCACTTCATGGCAAATAGATGGGGAAACAGTGACTGACTTTTTTTTTGGGGGGGGGGGGGGGCTCCAAAATCACTGCAGATGGTTACTGCAGCCAAGAAATTAAAAGACGCTTACTCCTTGGAAAGAAAGTTAGACCAGCTTAGCATATTCAAAAGCAGAGACATTACTTTCTCCACAAAGGTCCGTCTAGTCAAGGTTATGGTTTTTCCAGTAGTCATGTATGGATGTGAGAGTTGGACTATAAAGAAAGCTGAGCACAGAAGAATTGATGCTTCTGGACTGTGGTCTTGGAAAAGACTCTTGAGAGTCCCTTGGATGGCAAGGAGATCCAACCAGTACATCCTAAAGGAAATCAGTCCTGGGTGTTCATTGGAAGGACTGATGTTAAAGCTGAAACTCCAGTATTTTGGCCAACTGATGCGAAGAGCAGACTCATTTGAAAAGACCCTGATGCTGGGAAAGATTGAAGGCAGGAGGAGAAGGGGACAACAGGAGATGAGATGGTTGGATGGCATCACCAACTCAGTGGACATGATTTTGGGTAAACTCTGGGAGTTGGTGATGGACTGGGAGGCCTGACATGCTGCAGTTCATGGGGTCCCAAAGAGTCGAACACGACTGAGCGACTGAGCTGAAAGGAAAGGAAAAAGAAAAGGAAGATGAAGTAATCATGAACTCAGGGCAGTACAGCTCCAGTAATTAACTAGATTTAGCTTGGCATATGAAAAATCTCTCGAGCTTGCAAATCCTAGTTCTATAACCAACTGCTCTTTGTTCCTGGAGGAGTTGTTTCTCTTCAGTTCAAAGTCTTCCTCTACACAACTGGGATATTACTACCTTATTTCACAAGAGGGTTAACAGGATGTAACGAGATAATATGCCCTCAAAATGCTTGCAGAAACAGTCAAAAAGTGGAATAATTTCATCTTCAACTTTATTGCTGTAACTACTTTGGAATTCCAAGTAAATCCCAATGTGTGCCTTTTCATATGTTTAACATTCAAGTGTTGCATGAAACTGTTGGTGATTAGCTGTTCTTTGTGGTTTGTAATGTAGGGAATCTCAGCTTTTAGATAATGTGTACCTAAATTTATTTATAACATAGGCATTCACTACATTAGAGAACATAATGATTCCCCATTATTGCAGATAATTACACCAAGAGCAGAAAACTAATCACAATCAAGACCTGCCCTGGACCACTACTCTTCCTTCTCTACCTACTCAAACTCTGAACCAGCAGGTCTTTCTGACAATGATTTTTAATCTCTATGTTCCTCTCCAATTCACTTGGAAGACATATCCCTACTCTTACAGTGGGTACTGGCAAGCTCTAGACAGGGCTTACCTCTCTAAATTCCAACTATCTTACTTGAGATTTAGGGATTTCTGCTGAATGGGTTCCTTATGGGGCAGATTCTGAAAACATTTAAGGTGGAGGCAGACAGAAATCCGTTGGAGGATTTTCATTATTACAGGAAACAGATCCCTTGAGGGGCCAAGCATAATTAGGGAATCTCAGGCAATCTGGCACCCACTACTCCGGGAAGGATGACAGGGAACCTGTGACCTAAGAAAAGGTGCCCTGGCAGGACAAAAATCCGCCTTGAGGTTCAAGTCTAGATACAAAGGGGAAGGGGAAGTCTGCTCAATCTCTACAGGAGCACTTGACCCTCTCTGACAGCCTAAAATGGTCCCTACTGACATCTGCTAGCAGAAAAGATAAATAAGAGCCTCAAGGGCACCTCATCAGGAAGATTTAGGCTTCCACGTGGGCTCCACACAAGGTCTCTGAGAGAAGGGGGAAGCTAGGCGGCCCAGCTGCCCGAACTGGGTGCTGGTGCTTTGTTTGCAATAGTGACTGCATGACAAGCGTATATATGAGAACAAAGGAGCTCTCACTCTGAAGTTGACGTGTGCATCACCTTAAAGGCTGGGGAACCTGGACCCAGAGGGGCAGCCTGGGAGCAAAGGTCAATCGTGAGCCCTGCAGGATGAGTTTCTTTTTTTCCTTTTAGATGATTCTATTAAAGGTCTTTATAGAGCCACATCCAGACTCCAGATCCAGCTGCCAAGCAGACCCTGTCAAGACCAGCTGTAGCAGCAGTGCTGCAGCAGTAGAATCAATGCAAGCAACAGAATGATGAGAAGGAACTATTTTCTCCCCTCCAAATGACTAGTGGAAGAGGACTGTCTCGTTGACCTTAGGGAATCCTCCGGGTTCTTGGAAAATTCCAGCAGACGCATATAGAAAGGCAAGTCCTTAAGGGAAAACAGGATTTGCTGCTAAACTAAGTATTTCAAGACCCAAAGAACTAGTTAGAAATATCACAACTGTGACACTGTTCATATGCCATACCAAGAGGTCACACTCAGAATGAAATGGCTAATGTCAAGGTTTCTACGGATTAAGGTCTACATGTCCTGAGATAAAGCACCCGAAGCCCACAGCCAAGAGTAACTAATTGGCCTTTGCTTGGCTTTCAGCTCTGGAGGGGGAACATCTCACCACCATTCTCCAAACTGCCTGCACCAAACTGGAACTCTCACTGGTCATGTAGCAAGTAACAGTTAAAATTATTTTTGGCTGCAGTTTAGTGAGAACTAGCATTTTAATGTGAACACTTACATATTAAAGCCACCAATAACAGCATATTCTTCTACAGTCCATCCAAAAACATCTTGAGAAAAGATGTCAGCACCTTGCTGAAGGAGAAGTCTGACGACATTTGCTGATTCATACTTGACAGCAAGCATGAGGGCTGCTCTAAAACAACAGACTTCAGCCTCAGGAAGTTGAGTTGACTTCCTTAAACAGTTAATTTGATATGCTTTACCAAGTGAACACCTTGCCCTTTCATGAAGAACTGACCATTTACAGGCTCAAGTGTTCATCTTTGCAAATTACCTCCAAGGCTAAAATGAAGGGACGGAAAAGAAGCCTCCTGTCCCACTGGGATGCCAGGTAGGAGCACTTACTATTTCAAAAGTCCCTGATGGGGACTTCCCTGGTGGGCCAGTGGATAAGACTCCAGGCTCCCAATGCAGGGGGCCTAGGTTCCATCCCTGGTCAGGGAACTTGACCCCATATGCTGCAACTAAGAGTTCCCACAACTAGGACCCCACGCAGCCAAATAAATAAATGTTTTTTAAAAATAATAATAAAGTCCTTGATGGACAAGAAATGATACTGAGGTCACTTATCTGAGGCAGATGACTATTTAAGGGATAAATTCCCCCATTTCCTCCTTAGTCTGATATATTCAGCTTCAAAGTCAGCTAGAGGTTGGGTTAAGGAAAGGCTACTTGCAGGTTTAAATCAAAAATATTGATAATAATGGGAATAAACATAGTCATGGTGGTAGTTAATGATGTGGACAAGCATGTGATAGGCATTAAAAATGAAATACTATATATGAAATCTTTCTTACACACAGGCACCTTTGAAAGATGCATTACTATTTGCCTTTTTTATCAGGAAACTTATTTGCTGATGATAACCCTAATTGGTAGGAAACCTAGGAATTGAACCTAGCCTGAATCTAAAGCCCATCATTTTCGTCTGTATCGTCCACCTCTGACTTGTCTTTGTTAAAGGAACTGTTTATCCGATCAAAGCTACCTTTCTTCCTTCTACCTGCATTAAAAATGAAAATATCAAAATGTACTAAAATGAGAAAGGATAAAAACTGATGAGCCCACAGGATCTGGTGACAGTGAGTAATAATTACCTTTTTGTGGCTGTTGTTATTTAGTCGCTATGTTGTATCTGACTCTTTTGCAACCTAGTAACATCAGCATTCTTCAAACAAAGTAATTTAAAACAAAGAATTATCCAAAAGGCAAAATCAAGTCTTTTAGGTTTACTATGCATCTTATAAAAATATATACATATAAAGTAAAGGTTAAAGAATTCTTTTAAAAGAATTAAGAAACTCAATATTGTCATGAAGTAAACTAAAAAGCAAAATCCATATTTCACAAAGCTAATAAAACTAATTTGAAATCCCTCAGCTATTACAAGATGAACCAACCAAACAAAAAGAGGTTGCATATGACATCAGTCAATATTATGAAGGAATATGAATCCTGCTATACATCCCTGCTATATACTGCTCATAATTCCTAGTCAGAATAATTGATTTTCTACCTAAGTGATGATGTGCTGATCACAAATGAACCCTCTTATTCATTTAACCTTGATATTATAATCCTAGAACAGCACTAAGGGTTTTAAAAAGAAAAAGAACAGTACCTTTTCATCTTATCAACAGCATGTATATTTGTTTCTTTATTTACTAAAAACTCCACCATTTGCCCTCTCCTTTCACGTATCACAAGTAACAGTGGTGTCAGGTCATCCTGTAAAACAGGGAAAACCATTTCTAATGTACCAGTTAACCTATTTCTAAACTGAAATTAAAATCGTGCAATAGATTCTCTGAACTTAAGAATAAGAGTCAGAAAGTAAATGAAAGAGAACCCCCTCCTCACTGCCCTGTGCACATTCTTTCTCTTTAATATGTTCCTCCTCTGGGCCTTTCCTGGTGGTCCAGTGGCTAAGTGTCAAGCTCCCAATGCAGGGGGTGCAGGTATCATTTAGCTACTGTATCAACTGCAAATTTTAGGGACAATGCTGAGGCAGAAATATATAATACTATCTGTAGCATGCATAACCTCTCCAAGGATGACCATGAGTAAACTCAAAAGGTTTACAGACATTCCAGTGGGAATATTACTCTCTCCATGAACATGCAAAGAGAGAAATTTTTTTTCTTTTTTTTTTTTCAAAAAATCAACTGTAGGAACCCTGTTTTACTGCTTTCTCAGAAATGTCTCCTGGAATTTAATCTTACTCATTCTCTCTTCCTTGCTTCTCTTTCCACTGCCCTTCCTTAAGTTAGACTTTCTGGCTGAGAGGTCAGCATTAGCTAGATGCTAACTGCATGCAGAATGAGTGCCCTCCCCACCTTATCTTCAAAGACCCTTCTTGATGACTCTCATGTGATTACCTCCAGATGGCCAGGAGGAAGCTTCCAAAATCCTAAAGTTCTGGTGTCTGTCTTGCTTTACTGCTCTTAGTTAAAGACTGCAGCATAAAATTACCAATAAATACATGCTTAACATTTTCTCAGGGAGTTGCTCTTTCACCAGCTCTCCCTGCGCTATCTCTTATAATCTTGTGTGTTTGTGAGAGTTATTCAGTGCGAAACTGCCACAACCAACTTAACAATTCTAATTTGAAAAGCTCAATCCCATTCTTAAGAAATCTTTTTAGATATGAAATCAATTATAGATTAATTAGACTGTCTTTAAAAACCTTCAAATACTTATCAAAATAAACTATCAATCAAAAATTGGAAACTCAAATGCTTATGGATGGAAATCTGATGACCTGAGTAAGTGAAAAAGCCAGGTGAGACCAGTAACCCCAAAAACACATGTCCCACACAGAAGGGGTGGCCTCTGCACGTAGACCAAACAGTAGGAAGGGCTCAAGGGGGTCTAGATTTGGTCCTTGGAGAAGCCTGAAATTCTGCATGAGCCTCCTAAATTTGAAATGTTGACTCAGTTTGTGGAGGTAAACTAAACATATCCAAGGGCCATGTTTGATTTACGGCCCACTTTTGGTTTTATGTTTGCTGTTTCCAAACAGGTGGGTATAAAGCAAATATTGGTATGTGAAGCTTTTCCTTTCTTTAGTATCATATGTTTCACAAAAAGTGTGGGTCCCCATATGTAATAAATATGGCTATTAAGACTCATAATTCAAGTAAACATAAATTCTTTTAAAAGACTCATAATTCACAGTCAAGAATGTTTCCAATGCCTGTTGAAACTACAGTCTATCTCTAGAATTCTTCTAGATTGTTAATAAAAGGGATCATGAGTTACCAAGCCTGCTGAAAATAAATGCTTAAAACAATTCTCTGTACTGTTACTAACTTCACGGGTTTTAAAGCTCTCATCTGCTTATGCCAGGGATCAGCAATTCTAACAGACAAACTGCAAGAGTCTGTCCTGCAGCTGACACTAAAAAAAGCTCATGAGTTACTATTACTTCAATCAGGAAAAGCCTGTTAGTAACAAACATCTGTTGACCTAATGACTTGAACAATAAGTGAAGGTGCAAAGTCCTTAAAGGGTCAGACTCTACAGACGAAGTGACTTCGCCATGAGCAAATCGCTAAAGACTCTCGGACTGTCACTGAATGATGAGTGATTGGAAGGAAAAGGAGTTATTGTTCAAGCCCATAGATATTGCCAAAGATACTCCTTTTAATGTCTCAAACACAGGGGCAGAGAAAAAGTCAGGCTAATATTGTTGGAAAGGAGGGAGCTGATGGAAGTAGCTAGCATTGATCAAACTCCAACACTTCAGGAGACTACTTTCTTTTGTGAAGGGTGCATTTAGAAATTACATGTATTCACTCCATAGTTGTTCATCAAGGATTGGATCAGAATCTCAAGGGAATAGTTCTAAATACACACGCCCAAGCATTCCTCAATTTACTCAGTCAAAATCTACAGCAAACAGCCTAGGATAATACATTTTAAAAATAAGTTTTCCCAAATAACTGTGGTTCACCAGCAGAATATAGCTGAGAATTAGTGCAGCAACCACTCCAGTATCATCTGTTACTCATACGGCCAATTCCTTCTCTTACATGAAGGTTTGAATAAAAAAGAAAAGTGTAAGAGGCAAGAGTCATCAAAACTGCAGTTTTTAAAATTTTCCTGGGTAAACAGTGGTAGAACAGGGACTAGTAAAACCAAAAGGCAACCTGATCTCATTATTTATAAACCCCTTACTTCCTTACCATCAAGACATTCTAGATGGGAGAGCAGAGTCTAGACTCTTATCTAAGTGGATGGTTCTGCCAGAATAGGGTAATATCAGGTAGTTATTTGCTCTTCAGTAAAGTAGCTCAGTCGTGCCCTACTCTTAGCAACCCCATGGACTGCAGCCTACTAGGCTCCTTTGTCCATGGGATTTTCCAGGCAAGAGTACTGGAGTGGGTTGCCATTGCCTTCTCCAGCTCTTCTCTCTTAATTCCCACTTAATCACCACCTGTTCACTGTCAGTCTGTTTGTATCAGAGTCTTCTTAAAACTGGCACCTAGGCAAGTTTACAATTCACTCACACTCTTTTTCAAAATAACAACTATTTTCCCTGAAAACAGAAAAGTGTATAAGAAATATATAAACTGAAGGGAATAAAAAGCACAAAACAAAATCTTGGGACTTCCGTGGTGGTCCCATGGCTGGGTCTCAATGCTCCCAGGAAAGAGGGCCTGGGTTCGACCCGTGGTCAAGAAACTAGATCCTACATGCTGAAACTAAGCCCAGGTCAGCCAAATAAATAAATATTAAATAAATAAATCCTCTTCTTGGCATTTCCCAACTGCCAAAATTCCAGCTTGGCTTGCACTTTTCACTTGCTTGTTCCTTTTCCTTTCCTTTTACCCTCTTAAGACTTGGGCAATGAGAGAGAAACTGTTTATATAAACCATTTTTCATAAAATGGGAATTTGTGAATAGCAGCAAGATTTCTAATATGTTGTAAAATGCTTTCATTATGTTTGAATTTCAAGACAAAGTCTACTGAGGCAAATTTTGCTTTCCTGTGTTATTTTAGACTGATTACCAAAACACACACACACACACACACACACACACACACACACTTAAGTGGAGGAAAATATTTGGAAAATGTTTCACCTTTAACAAGTGCAGTGTTATCACAAATACCAGTCATAAACACATAAAGGAATGCTTTATTCTCTAATGCTTGAGAAATATCATGATTTAAAGTGAAATCATAGACAATTTGGTTCCTTCAAAATACTTTGACACAGGGAAGGCTGGAGCTTCCAAAGACGAAAAACTGAGCCCACCTGTGAGAGTGGAGGGAGTTCTTGGTGGGGCTGCAGCTGCAGGACGTCACTTGTGTCCTGAAGAAAGCAAGAGAGGCGGCTTCACCACCACCAGCTCCACATGTACAGCTGCAACCCCACTGAGCAGCTCCCCGGGGCTGAGCATGGGAGACCCCAAGGTGTACATCGCGAACCAAGTGATCACCAGCACTCAAACATGACCTGACCCTCTTGGCTGGATCTCAGAACCAGGGTCCTGGAGGGCTCAGCGCTCTAGGCCTGCTGCCTCCCAGGCCCACTTACACTCATCTGGCTCCCCCTCATGGGCACTGGGTCTCCTTCCTCCTCCCACCCACCCTCAGGGGCACCCATTCCCTGAGCCCCTGGAAGCAGCCACTCCTCACATCACTTCACTTCCCCCAGGCCTTCATCATTTGTGGGCTCTGAGCCTACCACCCACTCTCTCGCACGTTCTGATGGGAAATCTTCCTTCTGGGGTAGACAGCTGGCTAGGAGACAGAGCTTTGCCCTCTCTGTGGGCTCCCAACATTTTTCCCCACCCCTGCAGTGGCTTTGGAATTATTTCCATCCTAACAGGGCTTGATGGACACTATTCAGTTTACCATAGTTAGAAATAAAACACTTCTAGTTTAAAAAAATGCTTTGCAAATATTTTGTAAATAAAGTTAGTTGAGATATACCTTGTTCCTAGCTTCTATATGGGCATTGCAGGGAAGCAGCTTTGCTGCGAGTGATATATTCTGGCAAAAGACAGCATAGTGGAGAGTGGTGTTCCCACTGACGTCCATGACATTTGGGTCAGCACCATCCTCCAGCAGAAGAGTCACACACTCCTCTTCTTGGCATTCTATGGCCTGTCAGCGTTGCACCAAGAAACAGTGTAAATTCTAGGAATTCAAAGTAAACGGTCCACAAGCTTCATCAGTTTGCTATATTTAAATGAGATGCATTCACTTTAGTCTCAGTAGTTAAATCATATCCACCTCATGTGGACACGGTTCGCTGCCCCATGCCTTCATCAGCACTGTCCTGTTTTCATTGTCACAGAGGTTAAGCAGGCATTGTCTTTCCAGGAGCAGAGTTACCACCGCTGAATGGCCATTGGCACAGGCCAAGTGGAGGGCAGTCCTATGAAAGCAAGAGGAATTTTCAGGAAACTGTAGTGCTCCTGTTTCAAAACAAACAATTGTTCTTGTAATTGAAAACATTCAATAGCATGCTATTCTTATCGCTCTAAAACAAATATTTCATTTCCTTCTGGAGAAAGAACATTATATATTAGCTTTAGCTCCTCTTAACACAGTAATGAAAGAAAAATTTACTTGAATTGAATGACCATTACCTTGAGATTCAGCTCAACTTGGGTTTGAATTTGACTTTCACTCTGTCACTTAGCTGTCGCTCAGTGTCTCTGTGCCTCAATTTCCTCAACAACAAAATGGAGAGAGAGAAATAGTTCTCTCACAGGACAGCACTGCGATGATTAAATGAGATCCATGCAAAGAGTTTAGAACCATTCCTGGCACAGGTAACAACTCAGTAACTGTTAGATAATATAATCATACTTATTATTATTACTACTATGTTACAAGGACAACATCTCAATGAAGTCAAAGGATATCATACCTCCTTTGCAGATACATTTTGAGGATTAGAGACAACACTGTACTTCAATGATTCTAATACGTTCATTTTCTGACATTTTAATGTCTCTGACATTGGAACAAAATGTATAATTCACAATGTCTGTACAACTATAATTGGTAGCATTTTTGTTTGCTCATTTCTCATTTTTCCTGTTGATCTAATTACCATAAGGTCTTTTTGTCTAAGGTTTCTTCTTTTTAATTAAAATATAGATGATGCATATTACATATTATTATATATTACAGGTACACAACATAGTGATTCACAATTTTTATAGGTCATACTCCATTTAAAGTTATTATATGACATTTGCTATATTCCCCATGTTGTACAATATATCCCAGTAGCTGGCAGGATTTAAGTTCCCCCACCAGGTATCGAACCCTGGGCCCACAGCAGTGGGTCTTAACCACTGGACGACCAAGGAACTCCCTAGATTCCCTTGGCTTCTGAAAAGGCTGATAGTTGTCAGAAAATATCAATCCTCAAAAAAAATTCTTAAAAAAATTTGAAAGTGAGAAATCATTTTTATCTGTGCCACATTCCTGTTAGTGCCAAAAAGACAAGCCCTGTCTGCTAATCTGACTTGCCTATAGACAGCTTGATCTACAGAGAGTTTTAAATTGTTTGTGTTGTTAAAATGTTAAATCAACATCCATATTTCTTTTCTTTTGTTTCTTTGTGTGTGTGTGTGCCAAAATCCAGGAAACTCCAGAATTCTTACTTTTGAAATCATTCTTAGAAAGGTCTTTGGGGTGGGAGGGAGGCTCACAAGGAAGTGATATATGTATACTTACAACTGATTTATGATGTTTGTTATGAACACAACATTGTAAAGCAATTATTCTCCAATTTAAAAAAATTAAGGTTAAGAAACAGTAGAAATAGAAAAAACAGAAGGTCTCTGTCAGCGGATAAAAAATGTATAAATAGGAATCTGAGTTTTATTCTGGTAATTTTCTCACTGTGCATATTTGAAATATTTGATACATACTCTACCTGAAACTTTTTGGTGAGATAAAAATTGAGTTACTTTTCTCTTTTACCAGGTTATTTCTCCACCACCTATACACAGTTTATCATTTCTCACAGAAAAGGTCATCATTTTCAAGTTCTAAAGTTTTACATACATTTGGGTGTTTGGGCATTCTGTTCCATTCATTTATCTATCTTTTCAGTCGTTAGTAAATGAACACTTTGTGGGCACTTATAGCACATTTTGATATCTAGAAAGGCAAATCTTCCTCTACTATACAAAACTCTTAATTTCATCACAACAATTAAAGACAGCATATGTAACCCAAAATCTTTAAAACCATGAAATGTTGATTTGCTTTAAATATAGAAAGACCATACATCCTAAGAAAATGCCTTCCTATGCAAGGACACAGCCAGCTTACAACTTCAAAGCTGTCTTCTAAGGTCCTTCATCAAAGAACACATATACCTAAGTGTACACTGATATAAAATGGATATTGAAATGTATCTGAAGAATTTTTAATACAGAAGTTGATTTGGCATGGGAATTATTTTGCTCACTATGCAGTTTTCCGTAATATATAACCTGCAGTATAAAAAATATATACATTAAAAATAAAATATTGACAACATCAGAAATCTCTCCACTGCCATGATCCACAATAGGTGATCCATGAAGAAGTGCTTTCATAAATCACATGAGAAAAAATGTGAGAGCCAGAAAGTTCAGAAGATTTCTTGAAAGCTATATAACTTCAGAGCTTTTACTCATAAGTACATCATGCTAACCCATGCAAACAAAAAGCAGGAGGAAGAAAGGAAAAACAGATGCTATTCATGTTTCATTTCATTTCTCTGATTACCAACATGCAGTTAAATGACTTCAAAACTATCAGTTAAGCTCTATAAGAGGAATTATAAGTGGGTCCAAAATCAGCTAAGGCTTTTTGCTGCCTATAAAGTCTGCGGGGTGCTGGATCCCAGGAAGGTATCTAGGAGCCTTGGAGGGGAAACTCACAGGAGGGATCTCTGCCAGGCCCTTCCACCCCGCTTACCTCTTCATCTTGTCCCTGTCATTCAGGCCATTTTTTCCAAACAACAGAACATGCTGCACTTTGGCTACGTTGCCCACAATGGCAGCGTTGTGGATCTTTCTGAGGTCTTTGTCTTGGATGTGGTACCTGGGCTGGAAGTTGATTCCATGACCACTGTCTCTCACCAGGTTGATGGAGGAGCCAAAGGGCAACACACCCTTCTTACTCCCGAAGCCAAAAATCTTCTTCATCGCAGAGCCTATGGACTCTAAACACACCTCACCTCTCCCTCGGCTCTTCACAGTCCCCTAAACCCCAACACAAGCACTACAGGTAAGCCATAGCCGTCCTGCCACAACCTCCCAGCTGGGAAGCTCAATGGTTTGGAATCTTTCATCCCAGAATGATCGTTGCTAAGCAACACCTCTAAACACATTGCCCATGTGCAGAGGCCTGGTGTGCCAGCCCAGTGCTCATATGCAAGAACTGTAAGTTCATTTCCTGAAAGAAACAAACAATATCAATAAACCCTTACCTAAACTAAGAAGAAAAGAGAGGAAACTGAAATACAGAAATGAAAGTGACATTATAACTGTATAACTGTCAAAATAACTATAGTATACAAAGCAATCTACAGATTCAGTGCAATTTCTATCAAATTACCAATGGCATTTTTCACACAACTAGAACAAAAAATTTTACAGTGTGTGTGGAAACAAAAGACCCCAAATAGAAAAGCAATCTTGAGAAAGAAAAGCAAGAGCCGAAAGAATCAGTCACCCTGACTGCAGACTACTCTGCAAGCTTCAGTAATCAAAACACAGCACTAGCACAAAAATAGAAATATACTGAATGATCAATGGAACAAGATAGAAAGTCCAGAGAGAAGCCTACGTACCTGTGGTCAATTAATCTAGGACAAAGGAGGCAAGACTATATACAAAGGAGAAAAGACAGGCCCTTCAATAAGTGGTGCTGAGAAAACTCAACAGCTACATGTATAAGAAGGAAAGCAGGACACTCCCTAACATCATACACAAAAATAAACTCAAAATGGACTAAGCACCTAAATATAAGATAGGTCCTATAAAACTCAGAGGAGGATATAGGCAGAACACACTCTGACATAAATTACAGCAGGATCTTTTTTCATCCACCTCTTAGAGTAATGAAAATAAAAACAGAAATAAGCAAATTGGATCTAATTAAACTTAAAAGCTTTTCCACAGTGCAGGAAATCGTAAACAAGACAGACGACAACCCACAGACTAATTGCAAATGATGCGATTGACAAGGGATTAATCTCCAACATATTCAAACAGCTCAAACAGCTCAATATCAAAAACCAAACAACCTGATCAAAAAATGAGTATAAGATCTAAATACACATTTCTGTAAGGAACACCTACAGACAACCAAAAAGCACACGAGGGATGCTCAGAAAGGAAGCTTCCCATCACTAATTATTATAGAAATGCAGAAATACTATAATAAGGTATCACTTCACACCAATCAGAATAGCCACCATGAAAAAATATACAAACAATAAATGCTAGAGAGAGTGTGGAGAAAAGGGAACCTTTCTACACTGCTTATGGAATGCAACTAGGTACACCCACTGTAGAAAACTCTATAAAGTTTTCTATAAAAACTAAATATAGAGTTGCCATATGATTCAGCAATCTCAGTCCTGGGCATATATCTGGAGAAAACAATAATTCAAAAGGGTACATGCACCCCAATGTTCACTGCAGAACTATTTACAATAGCCAAGACATTGAAGCAACCTAAGTGTCCATCAACAGAAAAATGGATAAAGAAGATGCGGTATACACACACACACACAACGAACATGGAATGTTACTAGGCCATAAAAAGAAATAATAATGCCATTAGCAGCAACACAGATGGATCTCGAAATTGCAATCCTAAGTGAAGTAACTCAGACAGAGAAAAACAAGTATCACATCACTTACATGTGGAATTTAATAAAAATAAGCTTATTTACACAACGGAGACCAACTCACAAGATCTCAAAATCAAATTATGGTTATGAAAGGGGAAACATGAGGGGAAGGACAAATTAGGAGATTGATATTAACATATATACACTATTTTCTAGTAGTCATGTATGGATATGAGAGTTGTACAATAAAGAAGGCTGACTGAAAAAGAATTAATGCCTTTGAACTGTGGTGTTGGGAGTAGATTCTCGAGAGTCCTTGGACTGCAAGGAGATTAAACCAGTCAGTCCTAAAGGAAATCAATCCTGAATACTTATTGGAAGGACTGATGTTGAGGCTGAAGCTCCTGATGTGAAGTCAGCTCTTGATGTGAAGAGCTGACTCATCAGAAAAGACCCTCATGCTGGGAAAGATGGAAGGCAGGAGGAGAAAGGGGACAACAGAGGACAAGAGGGTTGGATAGCATCACCAACTCAATGGACATGAATTTGAGCTAACCCCACACGATAGTGGAGGACAGAGGAGTCTGGCGGGCTGCAGTCCATTGGTCGCAGAGTCGGACACGACTGAGTGACTAACACTTTCACTTTGAATATGGAAAACTTAACAGTTCTGGTTTTTAAATCGCTTAAGTTAGCTGCAGAGAAAATACATGGGGTACTTAGATACTACTGTTTGCATCAAAAGTACCTAGATATTACTGTTTAAAAGTAGTATTAATACTAATTAAAAGTAGTATTTTTTAAATACCATACAAATTTTCATCATACACACAAAAATATTTTCCTTTAATAAAGATTTTCGCATCATGTTTAATGAGAAACAACTAAAATGTCACGAAAATAGTCCAGAAGGGAAATTTTTACTATTTATCTTTCAGATCATTTTTCTTCAAAATCTGTACATATTCTTGTGATGTTTTCAAAAGCAGGTTCTGAAACAGATTTGACCCATCTGTAGCTCCTAGGGGAGACAATCAATAGGACTCAGATTTAAATTCAGCAGCAGCTGGAAAGAAAAAGGATTACATTCTTTATCTAAAATACTTGAGTTAACTCAGTAAAAAAAATGAGATATTTCTAAGTGCTCTGAAAAATGAAACATATCTATAAATGACAGAAAACAAAATACAAGATTACAATTATATAATCAGCCCATGGTCCCACACGTGGCTGAGTATTCTGGCTTTCTCATTCTTCATTCATTTACTCAATAACTATCTGCTAAGGTGCTGTGATAAACACTGGAAGTACAAGATGAAGATGACCCAGTCACCCTGAGAAATGATAATGCAATAAACTGTAAAAATAGATGAACAGACAATTTCCATACAGAGTCATAAATACTAAGACAGGTATACAAGATGGCACAAGGAACACTCAGAAGGGACAGCCGGCTTTGTGTCAATACTGCCAGCTTTTTGGTGGAGGTGCTATGGAAGTAGCTACCTGAAGGACAGGAAAAAGTACAAGAGTCAGAGGCGAGAAGCACGTACCAAGACCAGAGGTGAGGAAACGAATATGTGGGATCCTATACAGTCTGGCTGGTTAGATGCACAGCTAAGGGGAAGAGTAAGGTGGTAAAGAGATAAGGCCAACTACTTTAGAAGGACCCAAATTGATGCAGGTGTTTGGAGCTTTTCCTGATGGCAAGAGATAAACTAGTGACAAAGTCAATGACACAGTAATTATAAAGTCACACACCAAGTGACAGCTACATAAACATGACTGCTTGACTGGGTGTTCTATCCTTAACCACTACCAGACACTTGAGACGTTGATGAACTCCATGCTTTCTGAGAATGGTGTCAGGGTGCAGATGGGCAGTTCCACAGTGATGGCAGTAGTAGAAAAAGGATACATCCAGAAATAAATAGAAATACATAGACTTTTTGAGATTTTTTTTTAAATTATGGAACATGATGAATAAATGAGGAAGAAGAATATTTTTCACTATGACTACTCATGCTTTCACATTTTTCATTAGCTATGTATAAGAAGAAAACATTTAACATAGCATCTGTTATCCAAACAATAGAAAGAGATGCCATTTATTATTTACAGTGTATTTCAGAAATCAATATCTAAATTTAATTCATACATTTTGGCAACATATCTTCTCTTAGTTCTCTAGTTATACTCCTGTCCAACTCCTGCCACATCTGAAATAAGTCAAATATTATTTCTTTTAATTTTAATATCTTTAATTCTTACATGCATTCCCAAACATGAACCCCCCTCCCACCTCCCTCCCCATAACATCTCTCTGGGTCATCCCCATGCACCAGCCCCAAGCATGCTGCATCCTGCATCAGACATAGACTGGCGATTCAATTCTTACATGATAGTATACATGTTAAAATGTCATTCTCCCAAATCATCGCACCCTCTCCCTCTCCCTCTGAGTCCAAAGGTCCGTTATACACATCTGTGTCTCTTTCCCTGTCTTGCATACAGGGTCGTCATTGCCATCTTCCTAAATTCCATATATATGTGTTAGTATACTGTATCGGTGTTTTTCTTTCTGGCTTACTTCACTCTGTATAATTGGCTCCAGTTTCATCCATCTCATCAGAACTGATTCAAATGAATTCTTTTAAACGGCTGAGTAATACTCCATTGTGTATATGTACCACAGCTTTCTGATCCACTCATCTGCTGATGGACATCTAGGTTGTTTCCATGTCCTGGCTATTATAAACAGTGCTGTGATGAACATTGGGGTACATGTGTCTCTTTCAATTCTGGTTTCCTCAGTGTGTATGCCCAGCAGTGGGATTGCTGAGTCATAAGGTAGTTCTATTTGCAATTTTTTAAGGAATCTCCACACTGTTCTCCATAGTGGCTGTACTAGTTTGCATTCCCACCAACAGTGTAGGAGGGTTCCCTTTTCTCCACACCCTCTCCAGGAAAATATAAGCAAGGTGAAAAGACAGCCTTCTGAATGGGAGAAAATAATAGCAAATGAAGCAACTGACAAACAACTAATCTCAAAAATATACAAGCAACTTCTGCAGCTCAATTCCAGAAAAATAAACGACCCAATAAAAAAATGGGCCAAAGAACTAAATAGACATTTCTCCAACGAAGACATATGGATGGCTAACAAACACATGAAAAGATGCTCAACATCACTCATTATTAGAGAAATGCAAATCAAAACCACAATGAGGTACCACTTCACACCAGTCAGAATGGCTGTGATCCAAAAATCTGCAAGCAAATATTATTTATCTTTAAGTTAAGCAAGAGATATTATCATAGGAATGTTATATAGCTTACTAAATGTGACATTTAAATAATACTTTTAGAGACTAGACCTAATTTGAAGATTACTTAAGTAGAAAAATAATCACATAAATAAAACAAAATGCATTCCAACTTATTCTGCTTATAAATAACAGAGAACCTATATATGGAACGTTAATCTGGTAAAAAGTACAATAAATATCAGTCTATTGAGTACACATAATTTCAAAGAATTAGAGAATGACCCATGACCCCAGGAATGACCCACAAGATTACTATCTTTTCCCCCTAACAGCTCCTTCCCTAAATACACCTTTATTTTGATTTCTAGGTGAGGATCCTGCTCAAATGGAGGCAGTAGTTTGAGCTGAATGTTATTAAGGAGAATACATCTGCAGTTTTCTTTAAACTTTTCCAAAGTTTAAACAAAAACACAGGACTTCTGGCCACTCCTTTGGCTAAAAGGCTTTATACTTGTCTCCGTTTTATATAATATGATTCCACACAAAAGTTTGTTTTGTTTTTTAAGAAAGGTTTTTACTTTGGAAAAAAAAACTTTTTTTAAGATATGAGAGTCATGATTTAGGCAAAGTTCATAATTCTACAAAAGAAGTAAGAGAGCCAATGACTTTCTTACTGAGTCCAGATTCCTATGCCAGCTGCTTCCTCAGATTAAGAAAAAACACATAGATTTTTAACTATAATGCAGAGAAAATGAATATGTAAAACCTTCTCACATACTTCAATAATATTTGTGGCATGACATGACATAGTCGCTTTCTAACTAAATCATGTTTTAAAGGCAAGAACAAGAATAAATTATTGTCAAACTCCTATAAGTCACAGTCAGGTGATACAGTTAATTTATAAAGCATAAATTTAATTAAAAAAAAAACACGACAGGGAACTTGAAGGAGAAAAGTTTCAAAGTGAGGACTTGTACTCCTACCCTCCTTATGAGAGGTGAGGAGATTTACCTAATGGCTGAGTTTTGGGAGAGTGCTTGCTTGGTTCCAAATCTCTACTTTGAAAAGATGTATGCGCCTACAGCACTATGATCTTGGGTGTGCAGTAGGCAGCCTGTATCTGGGACGGGGGTCAAGCATTTGCTTCCTCCTTTTAGGCCTGTGTAGGCAAGTGTCTGACTTGGGATGAAGTGTTCGGAGGCCCGCTGTGACTGCACAACTAAAGCATGTCCTCCAGGTTCACAGCTCTCAAGTACTAAGACCCAATGTAGATGCAGTGCTGTGAAAGAAACCTTAATTGCTCTCCTACGGTGGCAAGAAATCAAATGAGAAAACAGGTTGAGACTGCATTTAACAAGGGCTACTTTTCCGTCCATCACAAACATCAGGAAAACACCATTAAAACCATAAACCTGTGTGCACAGACTGAAATGGATATTTTAATCACAATGATTGAACAGTAAAAACTGGTTGCAATTTCAAGACTCCCCATCACTGCTATCTTAGATACCATTTATCCAGGTGATGTCAAGATACAAATAAAGTGAGCTTCATTTATAATATTTAAATGTTTGAATTAACTACATATCTAGAAATATTCTACAAATGCTCAGCAAGATTGTCTTTTTAAATTTTAAATTAAAATGCTATAGGTAAAATAGCAATTAAAGAAAATGACAAAAATGTCATTTTTGTAAGAAATGACAAAATTCATGTAAGAAAATGACAAAAATGTTATGCTAAAACTAGAAATTAATGTTTTAATTTAGTATTATAAGTTTATTTAATTCATAAAAAAGATTTATTTAGGCTTCCTTTAAACGAAAAGCATCCATATGTGGTTAGTGTTTAGATGCCAGTGATTCACTTATGCTTAGAGGTAGAAAAACTTCGTTGGGTACAGCAGAGCTTGGAAATGATTATGAACCATTGCCAACTGAAATCAATTAGAAAGGAAGTGAAACATCTGAAAGAATACTTTTGGATACTAGGCAATAAGATTTCATTTCTAAAGTAGAATTTAAACACAGCTTTTCAAGAAATTTAATAATTTAGTAAGTATCTCTAAAAATCAAGAACTTTGGGACAAAAGAATCATAAAATTTCTGTCTCCTTTATTAGCACAGCTAATTATGACTTTTACTTAGTGTGCATTAAGTCAAATAAACAACTCAGAAGTTCACCAAATTAAAAACAAGGATCATTCGTATCAGAAATCTGAAACCCAGTGGAAAAAAGATAATAGAACTAACCTTGGTCAAGTAAGTCTCCATGCTGTTATTCAAAGGGTATGGAATTGAGGTAGGAAACCCTATGTTTGCTCTTGGAGTAAGATTTCCATTGGGCACTAAAGGATTATTGAAATTTCCAACACAAGAGGGCTCCAGGACTGACCTCGTGCTAAGAGTGCTGAGTAAAGATTTGTTCTGCTCTTTCTCCACCTCAAGTTTAGTGCTGATCACTGCCAGCTTCTCATGAGTCCTGGGGAAGATGGAAAACACCAGCTTAATGATTTGCATTTTTAAAGCTGCCATATAGTAAATGGAATTCCCATTAAACTGTTTGAACACTGAAAACACAGAGCAGACCTCGTGTAAACAATGATAGTTGTAACCTTGCTCTAAAGAAGTAGACGTATCTAGGGCTCCTCAAGTAACAAGTCACAATTGGGAGAGGAGAGAAAGGGCATCAGAGAGAAAGGGAGGTGGCCTCACAGTGAAACCTGCTGTCCTCTGGGACACACCTGCCTCCAGGAAACAGTTCAGGGATGAAGAAACACTGCATCCCGCAAAGCCACTTTCAAGCATTTGCTTTCACCACCCTTGTATACAGGTTTCACTAATGACCTCAGAGAAATTAAGCTTTTGGCTCTGAGGAGTCATCTAGAGTCACAATCTAGAGAGGAGGACAAGAAAGTCAATGGGTGATTGAAAAGAGCTAAACCAGTCCCAGGAACAATTACAAGCATCCCCTGCTATTCCAAAATTCACTTTATGTTACTTCACTTCTAGGAAAGGCCTAAGTCAGCATCTGTTTTAGAAAAAAAAATTTTTTTTTGAAGAGACTTTTTGACTTCATATAAAAAGGTTCAGTGTATGTTTTACAGTGAGAGGCATCACGCTCCCCAAGCAGGGAGACTGGCCCCACTGAGCTCCTTCCCTGGAAGCCACACCCCACATCTCAGTGTCAAGTCACCACAACCCTGAACCCTATCTGGGAACACCTGTGCTTCACTTATGCATATTCACTTTAGGCTTCAACTAGCAGAACGTGCCCTCGGGTACCTGCTTCTTTGCTGTATGCTGCTTTGGCTTATGAAAGGCTTCGTAGGAGTGTTCTGCTTTCAGACAGTGGGCAAACCTGGACTAGGCACTGGAGGTGGGATCTGCCCTTTCCATCCTTGACACCCTGCCTCAGTCAGGTCACCATACTATTTCTTGCCATCTGTGAATTATCCTGCCTTTCACCCCTGTGGTAATTGCCCCCAATTTCACAAGCATGCCTTTATACAGTGTGCTACTGCTGCTAAGTCACTTCAGTCATTTCTGATTCTGTGGTAAAACTTAAAAGGATGAAGTATTAATAGTTTGTCTTAGGGCGCCCTCTAGCAGTGACCATCTAGTTAGCTTTCACTTCCTACTAATCTCATGAACAGCGCTCTATAAAAATTAGGCTTTAGAGACAAATTGACGAACTAAATTTACTTTCTGTGATTTTATGTTTTGACTTACTTGTCTAGTTTACCTTCCAATCACTTTCTAACTTCTAGTTCTACTAGGCAGAGTTGCTTATATTTTTCCAACTCTGCTTTATGAGAATCCTCTTGCAAAGTATTCACCTTGGAGAGTTCAGATTCCAAGTCTTTAATTCTGAGTTCCATCTGACTTCTTATGGAAGCATTACCCTTCTCTTGTAACTGCTCTAAGTTCTCCTGAGATGCTGCTTGTATCTAAGGCAAATTTTAAAAGATAACATTTTTAAGATAATCATTAACCTGGAAAATGATATTTGCTCCCTTTAGTTTTGAGTCAGTGATTCAGAAAGCAATTTTAAAGGTTAAAAAAAGAGAGAGAGAGAGAGAGCAGAAGTTTAAAACAATTATTGTCAATGTGAAGTGAATTAAATGTGAATTATAAAATTAAAGTGGAATTATTGTTATAGTGGTGCTTATATAACCTGATAATTCAAAGAACAAGAGGATCAACTTAAAATTTCAAAAATTGAACAAGACAACTTAATAATTCAAGAGGATGGTACCAGTTCTAAACCACAGTATTTTCTTTTCCTCCTAGTAGTCTTGTTTTATACCAAATGGTCTTATAAATAAAACGATTCTCTAGTGAGAATCATTCTGATAGGTCAATTTGGTAATAACTGTGATGGAAACGGAAATATTTAAAGGGAGAAACAAATGGCCTCTTCTTTCCAGAAAACTACCAAACCAACTGCTCTAAGGGAAGTAGAGGAAACACATAAGCTGTTTAGATCCAAAACGTAATTTACAATGAGGTGAACTCAAGCACATGACAGATGAACAAATTAACCTGCAAAATAGGTTGACTTCCTTTAATTTCTCTACGAGATCCTGTCTCGCCCTTTCTTCAGTCTCCCATTTATACTGCTCTACTTGACTGCGTTCTATCATATTCATTTCTATATGACTTCTGAGGTTTACTGCTTCTTGCTCCAACTTCTTTTTATTCTTCTCTAGTTTTTCACACTTCTTTTGCATTCCTTTCATAGATAATAACTCCTCTCGAAGAACATGATTTTTTGCATCCAGGTGCAGACATTTTGAAGATGTGGTTTCCAGCTCTGCTGTAAGATCATCAATCTGCAAGAATAAAATAATACTGTTTGGTAATGAGGCAAGTGGACTGAGCACAGCCTAACTCAAACTGAGGATCAAATAGATACAATGGTATCTGTATTGTAGAATGTAGGACCAGGGATTACTCAGAAAATCAAGAAAGAAGTTCAAACCACCAAGAGTCACAAAACATATTCTTCACCATCATCATCTTTGTCACACAACATTTGCACTTGATTTTACACTCTTTTCTATTTTTTCTCCATAAAATGACTACAAGTAACCTCTTAGCAGAATGTCTATTACTCCTTCCCCCCATCTTAATGCCCCATGTGTTAAAGAAGTTTGAGGGATACTGTATTCAGTTATCTAGGGCTGAGTTAATAAACGCTTCCCAAAAGAAGATTGTGAAAATAAGACTCCATTGATAAATCTTACAAATATGGATTCTAACCCCATAAGTCTTTTTCTGAACTGTGAATAGCTTTTGCTAATTTGAACTGTATTCCAAAGAAAAATGATTAAAAACGTTAAAGAAATCCCATCTCCTAATAGCTTAGTGAGATGACCTATACATTTTTCTGAACAACAACAAAAAAAAAGCCTCATTTTTGTAATCATTTGTTACCTTTCACAAAACAGACCATACCAAACAAAATAACAAACAAATTTTGAGGGGAATTTCAGTGACACCGAGTTGCAAAGAATTTTCCTTTAGACAGAATGATTACTCGGTAAGTCGAGGTGAGTGGAGGTGGTGGTATTGAAACTGTCTACAAATTCTTTGACACTTTTCTCTGAAATTCCCTCCCCTTAAATATGTGCTGGCCTCAGTAACTGATTTCTACTGGACAGAGTCTGGGGAAACTGACTTTTGCACTGTAGGAAAGCCCACCCTTAGCATTAATCACTATGCTGCGAAGAAGCCCAGACCACATACTGAGCACCTTGTCAGTGCCCCCACTGACCGCCCCCCCAACTAATGTCACATCCAAAAGCCCACTCCAACTGCCAGATATGTGCATGAACTAATCTTCAGATGACTCTAGTCCCCACCTTCACGACATCCCAGCTGATGCCGACTGGAAAAGAAACATGCTGGCCTCACTCACTGAGCCTTGCCCCAACACAAATTTGTGAACAAAGTAAATGCTGCCTTGAGCCACTAGGCTTTGACGTGGTTTATTATACAATTTGCTGGCAATAAATACCTGGCACAGATACTGTTATTAAAAATGCCATTCAGTTCAGTTCAGTTCAGTTCAGTCGCTCAGTCATGTCCAACTCTTTGCATGAACTGCAGCACCCCAGGCCTCCCTGTCCATCACCAACTCCCGGAGTTCACTCAAACTCACACCCATCGAGTTGGTGATGCCATCCAGCCATCTCATCCTCTGTCGTCCCCTTTTCCTCCTGCACCCAGTCTATCCCAGCATCAGAGACTTTTCCAATGAGTAAACTCTTCGTATGAGGTGGCCAAAGTACTGGAGTTTTAGCTTTAGCATCATTTCTTCCAAAGAACACCCGGGGCTGATCTCCTTTAGAATGGACTGGTTGGATCTCCTTGTAGTCCAAGGGACTCTCAAGAGTCTTCTCCAACACCACAGTTCAAAAGCATCAATTCTTCGGCGCTCAGCTTTCTTCATAGAAAAGAACTAAAAGATGTGAGAATGCCTTTCAACCTGGAGGTAGGTGAGGTCTGAATGGATGCAGAGAAAGAAATGAAAACCCAAAGGGCTTCATGACATTGTAAACTGAATCCTGATGCCCGTTAAAGGGTCTGCTGGTGACAGCTTCTAGGCAAGAGAAGAAAATGACACTGAAACACAGTGGAAAGGAGACTCTTGCTACGAACCAGCCGAAAGTAACATCAATGAGAGGGAGAAGCTATCAAAAAAAAGGGGAGGGGACTATTAAATATAAAGGAACCAGGCCCAATTATATTTGGGTTCAATATCTGTTATCTCCTTTACAGCATCTCCACATGTCCAGTGGTCACATGATGCTAAAAGAGAGAAACAGCTTCTGGGCTAAGATCAAATCTAGGGTGCTGCCAGGAAAACATGGTCTAAAGGTGAAGCCTGTAGACTGTAAAAGCCTTCATTAAGATCTTGGAAAGACTTAAGGTGGTGCCTCAAATTCCTTTAAAGATCTTAAGGGCATAAGAATTTTAAAGGCATCATCCTACAAAGCTTCACAAGAAGCCCAAGGTGCAGAGCTTCTCTCAAAAAAGATTTGTGAGGGTAGCCTCTCCAATGACGTGAAGCCCAATCCAATTCACAGGACACTAAAAGCTTTAAAGATAAACTTGGCAGCAAAAAACAGTGCTTGGCCTAACAGAGACCAAGACATACAAATGAGAACAGGCCTTTGGGATTTTCTTAGAAGTTCAATAAAGAGGAAGCTGGCTTAAGAAACATGACTCAGCTACAGACAGAGGTCATTTCTTTTGAAAAGGACAGCACACAGAGCTCAGAGGGTAGAGCAAAGGAGAAGCACTCCTATGGGCAGGACCAAGTCCTCATCAAAGAGCTGGCAGCACCAAACTGGACCTCGAGGTGCCATGGACTATGGTGCCTCCCGTTTCCCATTTCTGGATGGGAGAGTCTAGTCATTCAGCAGAATGGTGGGGGTGTGGGTGGCAGATAACTTGCCCCTTTAGTTCTCAAGTCTTAGTACTGAGAGGGTTGTGCTCACAGGGTCACACTCTAGAAATCACACCCAGAAATCACACCCATCCCCATGTGCCATCTGTACCTGATGAAGATGGTAAGACCTCGGCTTGAGCCTGGGCCTGACACTTAACAACTGAGACTTGTGAGGGAATGAGTAGGGGAAAGGGTATTTTCCATTGGAAGGAATATGAAAAAATTGTGGCCAGTGAGTAATTGTGCTAGTTTTTAAATGTACCCATTAGTTTTAAAATCTTTATTCCGTAAAAAAGGTAGAATATAGGCCAAGTATAACTGACTTGCTCCTATTGAACAGAAGATGATGAAAGCGATGCTGTGTGAATTGCAAAGCAAGGTTAGACAAGGTGGCAGAGCTTCTGCCTGGCTCTCAACCTGGGAACCAGGCTCCATGTTGCGAGTAAGCCCAGGCTGCAAAGAAAGCCTAGGTGTTCAGGGTAGGTGTTTCACTCGTCTGCCATCACCAAAGTCCAGCCAACCACAGATACCAACTACCAGACATGGGAATGAACACACCTTCACCCGATTCCAGCCCCCAGCCCTCGAGCTGCCCCACCTGAAGCCGAGGGGACGAGAAGCCAGCCATCCTGGCCACCTTTTCCTAAGTGTAGATTTTGAACGAAACCAATGTTGTTTATTGAAGCCACTAAACTCAAAGCTGATTAGGAAGAAACAGAAAAATGGATTTTTGAAAAAGAAAATAAGAGCATAACTTAAATGCAGGTAGAAACTGATCTCCTATAAAGTGGAATATAATAAAGGGTGAAATTTTTAATGACAATGTTGATGAGAAGAAGCAAATAACTAGAAGAAAGACTTAAGAACTATTCAGGAAGAAGTTTTTTTCAAGGTGCCCTTCAATTACAATTTCTTACAAATAGGCAGGTGTGACTCTTTAGAATTTCTGCTCAAGTTTGAAAACAATGAAGATTAGTAAGCAATGAGACCTATTATTTGAACTATAAGAAATAACTACCAAAATCAGACTTTTGGCCTCATCTCAATTTACTGAAATTCTAAAAGAGATGGGTAGCTTTGAGTAGTTACTAATCTAGAACTCAATCTTCATTGTCCTCTCCTCAGAGAGAGAAATAAAACACCACGAGATGCCACTTCATACTTGCTAGGATGGCTATACTCACAGACAGGTAATGACTAGTGTTGACAGGAATGTATAGAAATGAGAATGTTTTACATACTTTGGATAAAAATATAAAATGATGCAGCCATGCTGAAAAACAGTATGGCAGGTCCTCAAAAGGTTAAGCAGAGTTGCTGTGTAATACAGCAATTCTATTCATAACAGTATTCCAAAAGAAGGGAAAAAATATGTTCACACCAAAACTTAGACATAAATGTTCACAGCAACATTACTGACATTAGCCAAAAAGTAGAAACAACCCCAAAGGTCCATCAGATGATGAATGGATAAATAAAATGTGGTATGTCCATACAACAGAACATTTTTGAGCAAAAAAAAAAGCAAGGAAATACTGATACATGTTAGCTGTACCTTGAAAATATTATGCTGAATGAAAGAGGGCAGTCACAAAGGATCCCATATTGTGTGATTCCACTGACACGAAATGTCCAGAAAAGGGACATCTCCACAGTCAGGGAGTGGAGTCATGGTTCCCTCAGGCTGGGAAGACCAGGAAGGGAAAACTGGCACAGGGTGATTTCTTTGGAGGGTGATGAAAATGTTCTAACTTGGTAATGCCTGTATAACTCTTTAAACACAATAAAGTTACTGAACTGTACAGTTTAAATGAATTAACTGCATGGTATGTTCATTAGATTTCAACAAACCTGTCACCAAAAACAATGGATGCTTTGGGGTCATTAATGCTATGCTGCTCAGCTTCAGATCACCAGCCAGGGTTCAAGACAGAGAGAGTCAAGAGTGTGCCCTTTTTATCTAAAAATGGTATATGGAAAAGCTGTCTTTTTTACTGGTGTCCAATCTAAAAAATTAATAGGCCAATCTGTGTTTCACTGCTCAAAGCACGGAATGATTTATATTTTCCCAAATTAAGTGATTTGGGGGTTCTAAAGCTGATTAAAAATTACCTTATGTTTTACATATTAATTTGAATATCCATTTCAGTTTGACTGGTTTTTAAATCTCAGTGGAAACTAAGCTCTCCATTTTCATATTCATTTAACTTCCTTCTTGTCATTTTTAAGAGTTTCTTAAATCTGTAGTGGAGAAGGCGATGGAATGTATACAATGAGTAAGTTCTTTAAGAGCAGATATTTAATAATTAAACAAAAATATGTTCTATCAGATAAAACAAACAAATCTATAAGTTAGAATCCTTTGTCATTGTTCAAATTTAATATTCCTTGAAAGCATAATAACTAAATTCTAATCTTAGGTAAATATTATGAAAACAAATTTTATCACATTTAAATAGACTGTGTGTGATATATGTAATATATGAGTTCTTATAAATAAGTTAAAGTCAATTTTTAGCATGCTAGTATGAAATATTTATTTATTATTAAATATTAGTTATAAACCAGAGGTCAGTATTCAAGCTAAAGATGAAGAGATATGATATATGAATGTTTTTTGAAAAGACACAAGACACGTTTGTTCCTACTGACCACAGGTTCTACAAAAAGAAAAGAAAATAGATTAAAAAAAAAAAAAAACAAGATTCTCACTTAAAATTGAAAAAAAAGAAAAATCTTTGGTGCCTGAGTTAAGCAGGAAAAAACCCAGGCTGAGAGTTTTAGAAGAAAGGAAATCAGAAGAGAGAGAGAGAGTGTACCAGTCTCTTCAAGACTGTTTTAAGAGATGTAGAAATCTTCCCCAGCACATTGTTAACAAAATGCAAGGCAATGTAGAGAAAATTAAAGAGAAAAATATTTATAAGAATCAGAGAAGAACCCTTTGTATAATCATCACTTGGCATCCACAGAGGATTGGTTCAAAAATCCCCCAATACTCCGTGGATACAAAATCCATTGATGCTCAAATCTCCCTAAGCACATCTTCCCTATACTTTCAGTCATCCCTAGATCACTTACATTATCTAATATAATGTAAACACTTTGTAAATAGTTATAAATACAGTATAAACACTATGGGAATAGTTGCCAGCTTGAGACCAATCCAAGTTTTGCTTTTTGGAACTTGTCAAATTTTTTTCCCTGAATACTTCTGGTCTTGGGTTGGCTGAATCTGTAGATGATGAGGGTTAACTGTACTCAGCATAAAAAAAAAAAAAAAGAAGCAGTTTTTTATCTTACTGATCAAAACATGGTCACTAATTTTATTATTCTTTAGGTTACACATAGATTTTTGTATGTACATTTTATAACTAAAATTCGGGGGCAAAAAGAAAATATAGGCTAGATCAAGATACTTTTTACTGTTGTTCAACAATAACACAGGTAGGTTTTTAGATAATAAATTACTTGAATGATGAAGGGAAGAAACACAGTTAAAAGGCAGGATTACCAAAAAGAACAAAGATACTTTGCAGAAGTAAAAGTTCAGCATAGATGATAAGAAAGAGAGTGACATTACTATATGCAGAGTCACGGTTGTTACTGTTTTAGAAATCATTACAGATAAGTACAACACTGCTTCACTCAAAACCATTTCAGATTGTGCTGACTTTCCACAGTAAACTTTGAAATAAGATAATGTGTTTTATTATGAAAATGAATTTGTGTCTAAGGTTTTAAATAAAATAAAATTATACTTTTATTAATAGTTGAGATTATCAGAAATATTAAAATCTTACCCAGTAATCTCTTTTTCTAACTCACTGTTTTTCTTCTTTTCTTGGTCCAAGCTATTTTCCAGAGATTGTTTTAATTCAATGTATTTAATTGTTCCTTTTTATCCTCAGACTTAGAAAAAAAACAATTTAAGAAAATTATTTTTAAACACCTGGAGAGACTTATTCTTTCTTAAGAATATTATTTCTCATGGGTTCACAAGTTAACATGAATTTATAGTAAACACAGTTTTTAAACCTGATTTGATGCCAATAACAGATTTCAAAATGATGACTTTTCTTAAAACAACTTAAAATGATTTTTCATTTCATCATTTTTCTGGAATTTAAATTGCCAACATTTATTTGTTAAAAATAGAAACTTTTACACATAAAATACTAAATGTAAATGAAAGTTTTTTTAAAGATTGCCTATATTTACATTTTACTTTCTAGAGATGCTCTAAAATCATCTTCATCAATGGTTCAAGATATTCCAGGTTTTGTTAAGTCACACCTTACTAAAATAATCTTTGAAAAATTCCCATGCAACCCCCATTTCTTAAAAAAAAAAATCCAACAAATGAAAAATACATTCGTTCAGAAAAATGGTTCTATACAGACATAGTATTCATTCTTAATAAAGAGAACAAACTACAATATTTAAAATGATTCATTCTCAAAAATCTCACAGAAAGATCTGGATTACAAAAGAAACTCAAAATTCTCAATCAAATCATTACTCAAATTTCTGGACTCAAATAGATGTTTGTGTACCAGTGTTCAAAGCAATAGTCAGAAGGTGGAATTTCATTGACAGATGAATGAACAAACAAAATGTGGTCTATATAAAATATTGCTTTTGGACTGCCACAATTTTTTTAATTAAAATCTTACTATATAAATCATTAATTTTATGAATGCAGTCGACTTCTTCTATAGAGGAATCACAGTACTAGTAGCAAGAAGTACCAATAAAAATACAATAAGCTAATCAATGAAACTTTTTACATTGTCCAAAATATTCTTATATATTATTAGCAAAAAAAAATATTAAAATCCTTTCTCAGTATGACAGAAATTAAGAGGTTGACTTACTGATCTTGTACTTGACAGGTTTTTCTGAAGCTGTTCATTTTTGCCCGCTTGCTTTTTCACTGTAGTTTGTAACTCAGCATTTTCCATTTCAAGCCTAAAATGCAGATTTTAAAATAATTATTTTCACACATAGGTTTTTTTTTAAAGATTTTTTTTGACGTAGACCATTTTTAAAGTCGTTATTGAACTGACTGCAATATTGCTTCTGTTTTATGTTTTGCTCTTCTGGCTGTGAGGCACGTGGGGTCCTAGCTCCACAACCAGGGATCAAACCCACGCCCTCTGCCTTGGAAGGCATAGTTTTAACCCTTGGACTGTCACGGCGTTCTTTCACACATAGATTTTTAACATATCACACTGTTTTTGAACAAACATCTGCAGGTTTAATTACATAGGTTCTTAGAATTTTGAAAAGTAGATGATTTGGCAATTGTACTGTTTTTCTATTTGTGACTAATCACCTTCCCTGGTGGCTCAGATGGTAAAGAATCTGCTGGCAACACAGGAGACCCAGGTTCGATCCCTGAGTCAGGAAGATCCCCTGGAGAAGGGAATGGAAACCCACTCCAGGATTCTTGCCTGGAGAATTCCATGGACAAAGGAGCCTGGATGGCTAGAGTCCACGGGTTGCTAAGAGTCAGACATGACTGAGCGATTAAAACTTTCACTTTTCACCTGTGGATAATGTGCAAAATATGGAAATAATGGGGGGGGATTATGCATCTCAAAACAGCTCAAAGGTGAAATGTTACACAGCTTCATGATAATGTGTTTATTATTACTATTGATCTATTCTTATATTATACTGTTTATCTGCTTTATATTTATTTTCAATGCTGCTTTAAATCGTACTTTTTGACGTGATCCTGTGTTTTCCAGCACATCTCACAGCCTCTGTAAGTTAATCCTGTGCTTCTTGCAACAAAAAAAAAAGAAAGAAAAGAAAAATCAACTGTTTTAACTACTAATAACCTAGTAAACCTGCCATCATTGGTTTTTGTCTCTTTTGTCTGCATACTGTTAACAGCTACTTTCCTGCCATGCAGCAGAGATGAGTTGTTACAACAGACACCTTACAGTGCACAAAGTGAAAATATCTCCTGTCTGCCCTCTGCAGGTTACTGACCTCTCTCCCAGCACTCAAACACAACATCATCCATGTTTTAAATCAGATTTTCTCAAATAAACACACAAATTTATAAACTACTCAAATGCGGAAAGACAGAAAACTACCTTATGGTAAACAAAAAAATTTTTTTTTAATCCAGGCTCCACATCTGCCATCACTTTAAATGTCCACATATGTAAATGACCACAGATCTTCCAGTAGTTATGAGAGCTAACACAGCTGCTAGTGACAACCTAGTGTGAGAGGCAGTAGCTACACAGGAGCCAGAATGCGTGGGCCTCTGTCACAGTTCCATCAGTTCTGAGCTGCGTGTCCCAGAGCAAATCACTTAACCTTTCTGTATCTCAGTTTCTCCATCCATAAAATAGAGATAATGGTAGCATCAACCTCAGTGGGATGTTTGGAAGATTATATTGCGGAGTTTACATAATGTACGTAAGAGAAGGAAATGGCTCCAGTATTGCCAGAAGGAAACCTGCTCCAGTATTCTTGTCTGGAGAATCCCATGGACAGAGGAGCCTGGTGTGCTACTGTTCATGAGGTCACAAAGAATTGGACATGACTGAGTGACTAACCACATACATAAACTATTTAAAAGAGGAAGTGGCATAGAATAAGAACTGTTTGTAATTGGTGTTATTATGGTCGCTGTATTTTATCTGCAAAACAGTTTGATATATCAGGCAGATGTCATGCCAACAAAAGTCATTTTCAACACAAGTCACACTGAAATCCCTCTCCATACCATTACAAGTGGCAGTAAGGGTGAGCACGAGGCCCAGAACATATACATCCAGTACTTCAAAAATGTTCACTGACTCCACTAACCAACTAGCAGTGTTCTCCACTTATAATAATTTGTAACTTACTTCCTCTCTGTACTACTCAGTGGACAATGACCATGGGTTAATATGCAAAGAGCACCTCCTGGATGGCGTGGTACAGAACTTAACATGACCATCAGAGGAAGGGTGAAGTCACTGCCATGGAAATATTACCCTACTGCTAAATCAAAGTTCTGAATCAATTCATTCCCAGGAACTGTTAATGTCTAGCAAGTACTCAGATGAGAAAATTAAGGTTACAAGCTATGGGTATCAGAGAAGCCAACTCCAGAACCTCACATTTGGTGAAAGGCTAGAAATCCATAAATCCCACTTCTGGCTGCATAATGAAGGAAGGAAAATTTACATTTTTATTCCAGAGTCAGGGAAAAAAATGAGCATTTAATTGAACAATTCTATTCTATTAGACTAATAGAATTTAGTTTCTTAATAAAAGTTTTACTATACCAGTATCTCCAAGAAGAAATTATTGGTATGGTAAAAAGTAGTTAGTTGTATCCTAACAATTGTTAAGCTAAAATATTTTCTGTTTATGCAGACAAGTATTGTGCATATCAATAAATATTCCCTGTTAAACCAATGTATACTTAGATAAGATTCTCCCTCATGAAAAAAAAAGACAACAATATAAAATTAAGGGCTAAAATATTCTTCACAGACTAGATGAGAAAGGCTGAAGAGAAAAGGCTCAATGAGAACTGGACAATCAGGAAAGCTCCATGGATGAGAAGAGACTGGGCACCAGGTCTGAATAAATGGAGGACTACCCAAGAGAAAACAAAACTGTGAACACTGAAAGGACAGTCTGAGCAAAGGCCAAGAAAAGGTGAAATCAGCCAGTTAACTCTGAGGATAAAATCCAACCACAGGAAAAGAAAAGTGTGTCCACACAGAAACTTGTAAATCAGTGTTCACAGCAGCATTATTAATAGACCCAAAGTGGAAACAGCCCAAAGCTTCATCAACTGGTGAATGGATAAATGGCTTAGCCACATACTGTTTATTGTTTGACAGTTGACAGAAATAGAAGAAATGATAATGTTCCATAATATGGATGAAAATAAAAAACATGACATCAAATGAGAAAAGCTCATCACAAAGGAGCACACACTGTGTGATTCCATTTATATGAAAGCCCAAGACAGATACTACACTGGTGTTTGCCTGGGGCTGAGGGAGATGGGGGGCCATGCGGGGCGGCTAAGGGATGCAGGGTTTCCTTTTTGGGGTGATGGAAAGGCTCTAAAATTGGTCACAGGTGACACCTTTCTACACTAAGAAATAGTGAACTACACATTTTCAGTGGGTGAATTATATGATACATGAATTATATTTCAATAGCTTTTTTAAAAAATCTAATGGCAGGGTCTAAATAATCTTCTTATTCTCTATTTTGAATGTACATACTATAAACCATCTGAGTACCTCCAGGCTTTTATATCTAAAATCTTCAACTAGTTTGTATAATACCTTTCTGCACAAATTATTCTGAAATCTATGAAATAAATATATATATAACTCTACAGTCATTGACACAAGTAAAGATGAGAAAAGATAATTTCCTGAAACATTCCATTAAACATCCTCTGATTTTATCTGGCTTGCCTTACCATCTTTTCCAATGAGTCGACTGAACTGAACTGACTGACTGACTGCCTTATCATGGCAATACAGGTATCACACACAAAAAATGTATTGTTTCAAAGAAATAGTCTCTCAACTTCTGTGAAGAATGCTGCACAATTCTTAACTTCTCTAAGGGTAAATAATGTAAGAAAAAAATATATAATGCAGATGGCAGAATGAAAGTCAAGTTTTAGAAATGAGTGCATTAAAAAGATAATAAAATTGTAGTATATTACTTGCAATGAAAATACAAAAGAAAGCTGTCCATGAAAACGAGTGTCCTAAAACACTTTATCCTACATATAAACAGTCAACATATTCACTTTCATACATACCCGACTTGTGAGTTGACATAACTTCTTTAAATCCTGTGCCTCAGCTTCTAAGTTGGCACGATAACGTGACAACCTCCAGTGACGCCTATGACATAGACTGCTTTTTGAGGGTATCAGCCAGTTCTTGTTGAAGTTATCTCACAACTGCCTAATAAGATGCTCTGTCACTGAGTTTATCAAATCACTTTACTATTATATTATGTTAATAATAGATAACTCCAACATAGGTACTTTGAAAATTATCACCACAGACAGCAACTCACTTTCTTTTTCCTCCTCACTGAGTTTGGTTACAACTACAGAAGGGGCCACCCTCCAGCCTTCCTGATATTAAGTTACTCAAAGGATGTGGCCCCACTGTCCATGCCCTGCCCCTCCCAATAAATGTGCAGAGCTTCACCACCTCACATCCAGAAAGAAATGAGTGTGTAGGTGGGAAAAGTGATGGAAAATTCCACACTGTGGAAACATTTTCCTTTCCTTTTTTTATTAGAAGCTTTCATTAACTCAGAGATCTTCACATATTCCAACCAGTGCTCAGATCTTTCCAATAGATTCCTACCTCAGCAGAAGAATGAGTCCATTCCCTTGTTGCTTATCTATTTTATATCTAGTAGTATGTCTATATTAATCCCAAACTCCTAATTTATCCCTCTTCCCCAACTTTGCCCTTGGCTAACCATAAGGACCTACTGGAGAGCACAGGGAACTCTACTCAATATTCTGTAGTCACCTAGCTGG
Source organism: Ovis canadensis (assembly GCF_042477335.2). NCBI lineage: Eukaryota > Metazoa > Chordata > Mammalia > Artiodactyla > Bovidae > Ovis > Ovis canadensis. The sequence continues at coordinate 15,611,946 of NC_091257.1, forward strand.
GAAAAGGAACTGAAAAACAATGGATATATGTGTAGGAATAACTGAATCAATTTCCTGTACATCTGAAACTAACACAAAATTGTAAATCAACCATATTCCAATATAAAAGAAAAATGAAATTTTAAAAATGAGGTTGCTCCATGGCCTTCAAGGAACCTTGATATCCTGGCCTCCACCTGCCTCCAGACTGCAGCCCCTACGACCTTCTCCCTGACTCACTCTATTCCTGCTGCTCACGAATCCTGTCATCCTTCATTTTTAGTGGACAAACTTGTATTCAGATGATACTAATTGATCCTTAAAACGAGAATTACGAGCAAATTGTTTGTAAAAATGCTCTAAGTAAATAACATAAATAGCAGCGGGAAGATTAAATCAGTAATACTTTGGCTAAAGCTCACCATTCGAGTCCCAAATTATGATTCAATGACAAATAGATGCCTTTAAAGCACTGAGAGGTCATAAGAAAAAATGATTCAAGGCTGAAATTTTCCCAAATTAATATAAATAAAATTAAAATTATACCAACAAATATGACAAAAAGGTATGACAAGCTACTGAAGCCAAAGTACAATATATAAAATACATGAACCATGTACACCCGTGGTGGATTCATGTCAATGTATGGCAAAACCAATACAGTATTATAAAGTAAAATAAAGTAAAAATTAAAAGTTAAAAAAAATAAAATAAAATACAGCATCTGGGAAACCTGGAATTGACTGTCAAGGTAATCCATGTAACTGAAAATTAATTTTGAAATATTCATTTTAGGTTTGAGCATTTCACTTCTCTGCTTCATCATGATACTGAAATGTGGTAACATAAAGATTAAAATTCTTATCCTAATAGTAAAAGAGTAAATTACTAACACTATCTATATTAATAATTTAGAACTGAATCTCTTAACATTTCATAAGCAATACGATGCTCTACTCAAAGTAAAGCATCTCTTGGCTCTAATTTTTATTTGCTGGATACAAGGTGTACTTTTAGGCTGGTTTAGAGACCACAGATTCACAGCCTATGTATTTTTTATGTTCAACTAGATTCAACATTTAGCCAGAATCAAGAATCACTGTGAACTTTCTTTCAGGAAGTATGAGAATTTCTTCTTCTGGGTACTTACTTCTCTTTCTGCTTTCTCATTTTCGTACTGACACATTCTCTCTTTTAAATGCTTACACTCCTTGATTAACTCCTTGTTTCTTTCCTCTAGCATCAGAACTTGTTTCTCACGTTCGGCCTGAAGTTTTTTCACGATCTGTTGAAACTGGTCTTGGATGCTAATGATCGTTTTCTCTTTACTGTCAGCTCTGTTTTGCGCATCGTCCAGTTGCTGTCGGAGCAACATGTTTTCACTCTGGAGCTGAGATAATCTCTCCTCTAAGGACTCCTGCTTTCCAATATATTTATTCACTTTGCCTTGTTCGTTCTGATACATGTGTTCAGTTTCCTGCTTTTGACACGCTGTTTGGCTTAGGTCTCTCTGGACACGTTCTAACATCAAAATCTTTCCTCTGAGAGAATCTCTCGTGTGATGCAGCTTAATTTCTAGGTTATTGAACTTACTTTTCCGCTCTAGAAAGTTGCTGGGGAAGCATCTCGTTGTTATCTTTCAGGTTAGCCACCTCGGTCTTCATTTTGTCCTGCAAGTGTAACCACTCATCTCTTGCTCTCTGGAACGCAAGTTCCAGGTCTCTTTCTGATGTTTGACATTGATGATGATCGTGTGAAGCAGCAGCCAGTCTAGAACGGTAGGATTCCACTTCCATTTCCAGTCTTCGTTTGCTTTCTTTTTCATTCTCCAGCTTAGAGTTTAGCATTGTATTCTCAGCTGTTGGAGCGTTAAGCTGACTTAACATACTGGGATATAGTCTTTGTTGACATTTCCTCATTCAGTTTTATTGCCTTTTGAAGATCATCATTCTTTCCTTTTAAAATTTCAATGTCATCAAAATATTTCTTTTCCTTTTCCTGGTGCTGATGTTTCACTGCATCTATCTCCAGTCTTAGCATGGCAATTTCATCCTGCAGCATATCGTTCTTGCACAACAGGTCTTTTGCTTCTTCACAACTATCAGAAACCTAAGTGAAACAAAGGAGACTTTAATTAGTACTCAATAAAGAAGTGATGGAATTCCAGTGGAGCTATTTCAAATCCTGAAAGACGATGCTGTCAAAGTGCTGCACTCAATATGTCAGCAAGTCTGGAAAACTCAGCAGTGGCCAAAGGACTGGAAAAGGTCAGTTTGCATTTCAATTCCAAAGAAAGGCAATGCCAAAGAATGCTCAAACTACCACACAATTGCACTCATCTCACATGCTAGTAAAGTAATACTCAAAATTCTCCAAGTCAGGCTTCAGCAATACTTGAACCGTGAACTTCCTGATGTTCAAGCTGGTTTTAGAAAAGGCAGAGGAACCAGAGATCAAATTGCCAACATCCACTGGATCATCAAAAAAGCAAGAGAGTTCCAGAAAAACATCTATTTCTGCTTTATTGAATATGCCAAAGCTTTTGACTGTGTGGATCACAATAAACCATGGAAAATTCTGAAAGATGGGAATACCAGACCACCTTACCTGCCTCTTGAGAAATCTGTATGCAGGAAGCAACAGCTAGAACTGGACATGGAACAACAGACTGGTTCCAAATAGGAAAAGGAGTACGTCAAGGCTGTATATTGTCACCCTGCTTATTTAACTTCTATGCAGAGTACATCATGAGAAACACTGGACTGGAAGAAACACAAGCTGGAATCAAGATTGCCAGGAGAAATATCACTAACCTCATATATGCAGATGACACCACTCTTATGGCAGAAAGTGAAGAGGAACTAAAGAGCCTCTTGATGAAAGTGAAAGAGGAGAGTGAAAAAGTTGGCTTAAAGCTCAACATTCAGAAAACAAAGATCATGGCATCTGGTCCCATCACTTCATGGGAAATAGATGGGGAAACAGTGCAAACAGTATCAGACTTTATTTTGGGGGGCTCCAAAATCACTGCAGATGGTGACTTCAGCCATGAAATTAATAGATGCTTACTCCTTGGAAGAAAAGTTATGACCAACCTAGACAGCATATTCAAAAGCAGAGACGTTACTTTGCCGATGAAGGTCCATCTAGTCAAGGCTATGGTTTTTCCTGTGGTCATGTATGGATGTCAGAGTTGGACTGTGAAGAAGACTGAGTGCCGAATAATTGATGCTAAAGCTGAAACTCCAGAACTTTGGCCACCTCATCTGAAGGGTTGACTCATTGGGAAAGACTTTGATGCTGGGAGGGATTGGGGGCAGGAGGAGCAGGGGACGACCAAGGATGAGATGGCTGGATGGCATCACTGACTCAATGGATGCGAGTCTGAGTGAACTCCGTGAGTTGGTGATGGACAGGGAGGCCTGGCATGCTGCGATTCATGGGGTCGCCAAGAGTCGGACACGACTGAGCAACTGAACTGAACTGAAAGTGACATTTCATGATTTCCTCTCAAATGAAAAACTAACCTCTATGTTTATACAATGAAAAGAAAAGACTACACGAAGTGTGTCTCCAAATGGAAAAAATAAGGTTCAAACTCAGACTTTATATATGCACAAATACCTAAAAGTTCAAAAATTTAATTGAAGACAATGAATCCGTGAAAGTAAAAAAGAAACCCCAAGAGACTTCAAGAAGCTCAGAACTGGAAAGGCTTTTCTTTGAATTACAATGAACTTGGGAAGGCTTAAACAAAAGATGTATAGATCTGACTACACTTAAAAATTGCATCTGCTATGGTTTATTTGTACAATGGAATACTACTATGCCATATAAAAATGAAATGCTATTTGTAGCAACAGGAATGTTGGACCTCGACATTATCACACTAAGTGAAGTAAGTCAGACAAAGACAAGTATTATATCATACTGCTTACACGTGAAATCTAAAAATGAACTTATTTACAAAACAAAAAGATCTTCACAGACACCGAAAACAAACTTACGGTCACCATAGGTGAAAGGGAGGTATGGGAAGGGAGAAATTAGGATGTTGGGATTAACATATACACACCAGTATATATGAAATGTATGAATTGTTACTTTTGAACTGTAGTGTTGGAGAAGACTCTTGAGAGCCCCTTGGACTGCAAGGAGATCCAACAAGTCCATCTTAAAGGAAATCAGTTCTGAATGTTCATTGGAAGGACTGATGGTAAAGCTGAAACTCCAATACTTTGGCCACCTGATGGGAAGAACTGACTCATTTGAAAAAACCCTGAAGCTGGGAAAGACTGAAGGTGGGAGGAGAAGGGGATGACAGAGGATGAGATGATTGGAATGGTATCACCAACTCAGTGGACATGGTTTGAGTCAACTCTGGGAGTTGGTGATGGACAGGGAAGCCTGGTGTGCTGCAGTCCATGGGGTCGCAAAGAGTCAGACACGACTCAACTGAAACTGAACTGATATATAAAATAACCAACAAGGATCAACATAAGGAACTACACTTAATATTCTACAAGAAAAATCCTCTGCCCATGGAGTTCTCCAGGCAAGAATACTGGAGTGGGTAGTCATTTCCTTCTCCAAAGGACCTTCCCAACCCAAGGATCAAACCCAGGTCTCCTGTATTGAAGGCAGATTCTTTACAGTATGAGCCAGCAGGGAAGCCCTATATATATGTGTGTGTGTATATATATATACACACACACACACACACACACATATACATATATAGCTGAACCACTGTGCTGAATACCTGAAACAACACAATACTGTAAATCAACTATAATTTAATGAACAGCACTACTTGCCAGCTTTAAAAACACTGCATCTGATACCTAACCTACACAGCTACCTCACAGTAATAGCTTAGCTCTCTATATATTTAAATAGACTAAATTTCATAAAAAACTTTTCTGAGACGATGCTATCTTTCTAACATTTTTAGTCAATTAGAAGAATTATCCCTTTTGATAACTGTACTAAGCACTTCTACAAACATCAATTAACTCATTAGCTATAATTCTGGAAAGGAAGAAGTTAAAAATATAAATAAGCTGCAGGCTTTTCGCCAGGTCTTCTGACTCTAGTAGTCCTCTTACATCAAACCACAGTTACTTCTTTAGTACAAACATACAAAGTAAGCCTCTTATTTCACTGATGGTACACACACTAATGGTAAATAAAGTAAAATGTAGAGAGCTCTTCTTAAAAAATCATGAGATTATTTGCTACAGCAATAACTTTCATTATCTCTTCATAATGTTTAAAATAGTAACATGGGGAAATACAATGAAAAACACAATAATCATCTCTAATATATATTATGGCATATCTATCACTGTTTTCAAAATTCCCTGTACTGAAACAGGACACACAGAGCAGAGCGCTCATCTTCTCACAAGTAGAAGAATGACATCCACAATGTGGCCTCAGAACTGCCTATAGACTCCTCCTCGCCATCAGGGAAGTGATAAACTAACCTAGTGATCTTTCGAGGAAATGACATCACTACCAACAACCAGAATATCTGTCAGTAGCAAAGAGTGTTTTCTTTAGAGGGGGAGGGGGGATTTTATAAGTTTGTTCTATAGAAACAACTTTTTAAGGTGTTCAAAAGTGTTTTAACAACTGATGGCACAGTTTTTACAAATTGAAAACCTGTAAATGATGTGAAAAGGTCATTGATAGGGTACTGGTTAAAGAAATGACAGTGAAGCCAAGAACGGACTCTGATTTAGACACTGAAGATGATGCCGTGCATGGAGAGACCGACACGTTCACTTCGAGGCAGAGGGACCTGGTCGGGTAGCGCAGTCAATGGTGGACCACACACCGTCTTCCTTGCCTAAACCACAATCAGGGTGCCGGCTCTTCCAAGATAGTTGCAAAAACTTTGAGATCAATTCCTGTGGAAAATATTAAAGGCCTCTCCTTGGATGAGGCCATTGTGTGTCACTACCTATCTGCAGCAGACAAACGGATCTGAATTACAAATATTACTTTATCCAACAGATGGAAAATGTTTCCCTCCTCAAAATATAGATATATAAGCCTTCAAAATCCTCTACACTTTCTATAATGTGTAGTGTTGGTTTCTAAAATATATACATACACAGAGACATATACACATATTTGAAAATGACTATAGAAAATACCTCAGTTCATTTCCTTATTAGCCATTTCTATATCTTTTTTTTATTTTTGGCAAGGTGATTAGCCAGAATTCCATCCTGTAACATTCTGGCATTCCATTCTCAAGAAAGCTGCTTCTGAGTGTCATTTCGCTCTTCTATAACCTGGAGAGACATTATATGAAGTTTGGGGCCTATACATTAAAAAAAAAAAAAAGTTAAAAGCTTAGGAGAAGAATCTAAAATGAAAAAAAAAAAACTGTTTAAAGGAAGTAGCCTTTTTAAGCACAAGGATTCCCAGATGAATAACTGAGATCTTAATTTAAATGCCTGTTAAATTTATCACAGAGCAAAAACATAGGCAGACATAGTACTGTGAAGGAAAATTTCTTTACAAAGCACTTAACTAGTTTCTTCACAATGTCAACGCAAGTTAGCTTGTATTTTAACATAAAAAAGCCAAAATTAATACATGGATTGGAATTAAGAATACTACTTTGTCTAATTTATCAAAAATGCCAACCATTATGTTAATGATTAAGCTTGATTTATGTCCATTCCTCCACTCAGAAAACATACACAGACCATCTATGAGAAGCCAAGAATGGCAAGAAATTAATAACTTAAGCTCTAAATGTCACAGTTCATTCTTCAGATAACAATTTTGTTCTAAACCTAAAAATACATATTAAATTAAAGGGATACTATACATAATATTGACATAGTGTCAGAAACTTGAAAATTTCACCAAAGATTGCTCTACCTGATTCAGATCGTTTCTCACAGTCTTCGGTTCCATTTCCAGTGCTCTGAGAGTGAGTTCAAGTTGCTGTTTCATTTCAACTTCTTTACTATATTGGTCTTCCTCTTCAGTTCAGTTCAGTTGCTCAGTCCTGTGTGACTCTTTGCGACCCCAATGCCATTCTCCCGAATCATCCCACCCTCTCCCTCTCCCACAGAGTCCAGCAGACTGTCCTATACATCTGTTTCTTTTGCTGTCTCACATAGTGGGTTATTGTTACCATCTTTCTAAATTCCATATATATGTGTTAGTATACTGTATTGGTGTTTTTCTTTCTGGCTTACTTCACTCTGTATAATTGGCTCCAGTTTCAGCCACCTCATTAGAACTGATTCAAATGTATTCTTTTTAATGGCTGAGTAATACTCCGTTATGTATATGTACCACAGCTTTCTTATCCATTCGTCTGCTGATGGACATCTAGGTTGTTTCCAGGTCCTGGCTATTATAAACAGTGCTGCGATGAACACTAGGGTACACGTGTCTCTTTCAATTCTGGTTTCCTCCGTGTGTATGCCCAGCAGTGGGATTGCTGGGTCATAAGGCAGGTCTACTTCCAGTTTTTTAAGGAATCTCCACACTGTTCTCCATAGTTTGAGTTCCCTGAGTCATACAGCAAATTCCCACTGGTTGTCTATTTACAAATGTCAGTGTACATGTATCCATGCTGCTCTCTCCATTCATCTCACCCTCTCCCTCTTGTTCCCCACCCTTGTCTGTAAGTCTGTTCTCTGTGTCTGCATCTCCGTTGCTGCTATGTGAACAGATGCGTCAGACCCATCCTTCTAGATTCCATGTTCTTCTCTTTCTGACTGACTTCCCTGTTTAATATGCTCTAGGTTCATCCCCTTCATTAGAACAGACTCAAATATGTTCCTTTTTATGTCTGCATTCCATACAGGCTCTGATTGTTCCTTAGCCATGTTTTGAGGAGGGTCATGGAGCTATTCTGCTCCATTTCATTTTGGGCCTCCAGTCTAAGTGCTCATGGCAGAGCTGCTTCTGGGTGAGCCCTCTGAGGTCTGTGAGCACGGCGCTGCCTGCTCTTCTCTGGCGGCCCGCAGGGGGCGCCAAACCCCCTCTGACCCGCGGGGGCAGGACGCTTTGCCTTCAGACTGGGCTCGGTGACCAGCTGGTGGGAGCTTTGTCTCCTCAGGGCCGGTAGGGCTCAGGCTCCTGGATAACGGGGCATGGCGACCCCATGAATCCCAGCACTGCTCCCTAATTTTTTCATACAACATATCAGCATTTCTTCTCTGCTCTTCTTGCTTTAAGCTGAACCTGCAAAATTTTTACAGCTTTTCTTAGAAAATCATGAGATTATTCATTGCTATAATAACTTTCATTCCCTCTACATAATGTTTAAAATAGTAAAATGGGGGAAAATATAATGAAAAACACTTAATAATTCTCACAGTTTTCATGCAGAGGGTTAAGAATAAAACTCCATCCGTTATTTTTTTCTGTCTTGAGAAAAATGACTACTGTATACGTCTGTGCATGGGAATGTAAAGCAATATAAACTTCTTAAAGAATAGTTTAGAAATATAGATCACAGACCTTTTTAAAGTTCTCATACTTTGACCAAATAATACAATATTATTAAAGAAAATGTACTCAAAATAATTAGAAAGGTAGAAATGAATTTATAGAAAAAAACATTTCTTGTAGTATTAAATATAATACAGAAAGTGAAAAACAACCAAACGTCAATGTGCTAAATAATTAATAAGGTTTCTATTATGGTGGACTTCTTTATGGTCATGAAAATGATGATTAGGAAAAACATACATTAAGTTATTAGAAGCATCCACTGTTAAGAACCTGCTATATTTCCAAGAACTTCACACTCCACAATACTAGTACCACTTTCTCCTCTGTAAAATCCTAGAGGATAAGTTAGTCCTTATAACATGTCTACATGTCTGCAGTATTAAAGGAAACAATAGTTCAAATATTTCTTTAAAAGCGAGATGTACAGTACCTCAAGCTGCCAAGCTCTTGTTCCCACTCCACTTTCTGATGTTCTAGCTGTGATTTCACTTCTTTGGTTTCTGACAGCTCTTTCTGTAGCCCACAAACCTTACTTTCCACTTTTTTAATCTTTCCACTAAGCAGTTCACAGTCGCTCTTTTTTAAGTCCCACTAATCTTTCATACATGTGCAAAATGACAGGTTTTCACTTCGATTTCTGTTAGATGATCTAGAGGATGACCTTCACTGATGTTCTTCCATGTAGGTGACCAGTTTTCCTGTCACTGTTTCTTAAGAAGACTGCCATTTCCTCTTCGCTCGCTCCTGGTTTGATTTTCATGAACTGACCACATACATGTGGCTTCATCCCTGGGCTCTATTCTTTCCTGGAGTCCATGTGTCTATGTTCCTGCCAGTTCCTCACTGGGGTGGTTACTACAGCTCCTTGATGTACTTTGAAGTCGAAGAGGAAGATGCCTCCAGCTGTGTTCATCTTTGTCAGATTCTTTTTGGCCATTTAAGGTCCTGTTCAATATTCAGATCAGTTCAGTCTCTCAGTCGTGTCCGGCTCTTTGCAATCCCATGAATTTCAGCACACCAGAGTTCCCTGTCCATCACAAACTCCAGGAGTTCACTCAGACTCACGTCCATCGAGTCGGTGATGCCATCCAGCCATCTCATCCTCCCTCGTCCCCTTCTCCTCCTGCCCTCAATCCCTCCCAGCATTAGAGTCTTTTCCAGTGAGTCAACTCTTCACATGAGGTGGCCAAAGAACTGGAGTTCAGCCTTAGCATCATTCCTTCCAAAGAACATCCAGGGCTGATCTCCTTCAGAATGGACTGGTTGGATCTCGTTCCAGTCCAAGGGACTTTCAAGAGTCTTCTCCAAAACCACAGTTCAAAAGCATCAATTCTTCAGCGATCAGCTTTCCTCACAGTCCAACTCTCACATCCATACATGACCACTGGAAAAACCAAAGCCTTGACTAGACCGACCTTTATTGGCAAAGTAATGTCTCTGCTTTTCAATATGCTATCTAGGTTACTCAAACTACCGCACAATTGCACTGATTTCACATGCTAGTAAAGTAATGCTCAAAATTCTCCAAGCCAGGCTTCAGCAATACATGAACCATGAACTTCCTGATGTTCAAGCTGGTTTTAGAAAAGGCAGAGGAACCAGAGTTCAAATTGCCAACATCCACTGGATCATCAAAAAAGCAAGAGAGTTCCAGAAATACATCTATTTCTGCTTTATTGACTATGCCAAAGCTTTTGACTGCATGGATCACAATAAACTGTGGAAGATTCTGAAAGAGATGGGAATACCAGACCACCTGACCTGTCTCTTGAGAAATCTGTATGCAGGTCAGGAAGCAACAGTTAGAACTGGACATGGAACAACAGACTGGTTCCAAATAGGAAAAGGAGTACGCCAAGGCTGTATATTGTCACCCTACTTATTTAACTTCTATGCAGAGTACATCATGAGAGACGCTGGACTGGAAGAAACACAAGCTGGAATCAAGATTGCCGGGAGAAATATCAATAACCTCAGATATGCAGATGACACCACCCTTATGGCAGAAAGTGAAGAGGAACTAAAAAGCCTCTTGATGAAAGTGAAAGAGGAGAGCGAAAAAGTTAGCTTAAAGCTCAACATTCAGAAAACGAAGATCATGGCATACAGTCCCATCACTTCATGGGAAATAGATGGGGAAACAGTGGAAACAGTGTCAGACTTTATTTTTTGGGGCTCCAAAATCACTGCAGATGGTGACTGCAGCCATGAAATTAAAAGACGCTTACTCCTTGGAAGAAAAGTTATGACCAACCTAGATAGCATATTCAAAAGCAGAGACATTACTTTGCTGACGAAGGTCCATCTAGTCAAGGCTATGGTTTTTCCAGGACTTCCCTGGTGGCTCAGACGGTAAAGTGTCTGTCTACAATACAGGAGATCCGGGTTCGATCCCTGGGTGGGGAAGATCCGCTAGAGAAGGAAATGGCAATCCACTCCAGTACTATTGCCTGGAAAATCCCATGGACAGAGGAGCCTAGTAAGCTACAGTCCATGGGGTTGCAAAGAGTCAGACATGACTGAGCAACTTCACTTACTTCACTTATGGTTTTTCCACTAGTCATGTATGGATGTGAGAGTTGGACTGTGAAGAAGGCTGAGCACCGAAGAATTGATGCGTTTGAACTGTGGTGTTGGAGAAGACTCTTGAGAGTCCCTCTGACTGCAAGGAGATCCAACCAGTCCATTCTGAAGGAGATCAGCCCTGGGATTTCTTTAGAAGGAATGATGCTAAAGCTGAAACTCCAGTACTTTGGCCACCTCATTCAAAGAGTTGACTCTTTGGAAAAGACTTTGATCCTGGGAGGGATTGGGGGCAGGAGGAGAAGGGGAAGACAGAGGATGAGATGGCTGGATGGCATCACTGACTCAACGGACGTGAATCTGAGTGAACTCCAGGAGTTGGTGATGGACAGGGAGGCCTGGTGTGCTGTGACTCATGGGGTCGCAAAGAATCGGACACGAGTGAGCGACTGAGCTGAACTGAAGTGAATCTTTCATACGCAAGAATTGTATCCCAGATTTTCAACAAGCTAACAGAATCTGCATGATAAAGAAAAAAAGATAAAAACAAACAAAAAAATTATGTGAGTAATTTTTGAGTATAATGGACTGTGCCTTTCACATTCATGCATCCAGGCATTGAAAAAATATTAAGTGTCTACAATGCGGAAGACATTATTCTAAGCTCAGCAATTAAAACAGACTCCACTGGCTCTTGTTTAGCTTGAAGTATAGTAGAACAGAAAGATACATAAAATAATTATGAACTCAGAGGGTGCTCTAAGAAAAGAGAGTTCTATAATCACATAACAGAACTTGACATAGATTGGGTGCAGGAAAGATTTCCCTGGGGAAGAGTTGTCACATTGAGAAATGAAGGATGTGCAGGAAATAGTAAGTAGAGTAGGAGGAACAACCCTGTGCACAGTCTCCAACTGCCAAATGTTTTTAACCAAGACAGAGTGAACAGCTACTGATTTACCTTCCTGAGTGGGGCAAGCAGAAACGATGCAAAAAAAAAAAAACACATTAAACGATGATTTTCATGACAAAGGACTTTAAGGAATGAAAGACAATGATCCTGGAAACACAGGAGGTTAGCCTAAGGAACACCCCAGCTCACTGCCTGGACAGAATTTCCAGGCCCCGACACGGAGAGAAGGAATGGAAGCTGAGTCAACCAGACTCCCTGACAGGAGGTGATAAAGCTGACAGTCTGGTGAAACCAAAGTGGGCAGAGATCACAGATCAGAACTGCAGAGAGGAGAGAGTGGAACAGAGAGGAAAAGGACCCTGGAGATCTGAGGAGGAGCCGCTTGGCATTCAGCAGAGGAATGAACAGTGCCCATCTGGGAGAAACCACCTGAGACCAGGGAGAAACCACCTGAAAAGACTACAGGAACCTGTGACTGGTGCTCACTCAGTCCCAGGAATTCTATCTATTCTCATGAGCCAGGCTGGAAAAACTCCTAGGTACCAGCAGAATGAACAGGGTGGTCAGCAAGGTCTTGCTTCCAAGGCAGGAAATAATCAGCCCTAGCCCCAGGGTCCTTCTGGATGCACCTAACAAATCATAAGAAGCAAGAGCACAGAAGGATCTCTGAAAAACTCTCAATATTTGGAAACTAAATCACACAGATCTAAATAACCCTTGGATCAAAGAGGTAATGAAAAGAATTACAAAATACTTTGAACTGAATGAAAATGAAAACACAAGACCAGCAGACATTTTAGGAAACTGACACGCTGATGCTAAAATTCATGTGGAAAGAAGGGTAAAAAATAAAACAAGATGAAGCTAGACAATTGTGACCTTTAACCACGAAGCAAAGAGAAGCAACAGTTGGGCTTTAAGCAAAGGGGTAACATGAAGAGCTCTGAACTTTTAAAAATGGATGATAATTGTAGTTGCTGTGTGGACTCAGCTTCTGGGAGGTAGAATGGCAGGGAAAGAAGTTCTGAGATTATTTCAGTTATTCCAGAAGGAAAGTGATGCTAATCTGACCTTGGGTGAAGGCACAGGAAAGAAGAGTCAACAGAAGGTACAGTGAGTGAGAATGATCATAGGCCTGTGGTGCAGAGTATACACTCACATTCATGTTCTTTTAATACAGAACCTACTTCTGAGATGCACAGCACTGTAACATATCCCTGGCTCCAGAGCAGTACTAGACAAGGTGTACATGTATTGCTACTGCACCATACACAAACAGGCATTGTATTTATATTTACACTGCAGTCCTACCTGTACACATTGTGTCAAGTTGTTCAATTAGCAACATGGAATTCTCATAGTAAAGCAACTCACCATCCCTGGAGGCTGTTTCAGATGACTGAGTTAAGTCATTAAGGTCATCCACAGAATTAATTTGTTCTTTCACCTATACATAAATAATACTATTTCATAATGTCCTTAAAATACTTATAGAACATACTAATTGTACAAAGGTGATAAATATCTCTTCATTAAAGCAAAAACAGACACTTTTGAAAAGGACAGATTTTCTTTATCAAAAGGATAACTTTATCAATGTGTTTCTAAATTAAGTTGTCAAAGTATATGTCTCTACAACAAAGCAAGATTTTATATTTTGCTACTATTCCTTTTACAAAGTATTTTTTACTAGGAAAATATTTTTTATAGTTAACTTTTTCACTATACCTTGTTATTTTCATTAGATTTTATCTTTGCAGGCCTAAAAAAACAAATGATTCTTTTCAGGCTAATATTAAATACTTAAAAATACAAATACTTAAACTTTGTTTTTTACATAAAATCTTTGCATTTGCATTGGTAAGTAATATTTTTATAAAAGGATTAAAACAATAAAGAAGAGTAACATTAAAGGACAAACAAAATACATTTATAATATTAATAAAGCATTTAATTTAGATCAAAGAAAAGGAAAAACATAATATTACTTGCATCATGTGAAGGGAACCAGTATACCAGGATTTCTTGCAGTTACTATTTTCAATAAGAACTATGTTTCACAGCAATAAAACCTATCTGGGAAGTGTTCCTTAAGTTCTTATAAGAAAGAAGCCCAGTTTTAATAACCATGATATTAGCCTTCTGAGGACATCCTATGCAACTGCTATGCATTATTATAAGCACTTTATATGTCTTAATGGCATTTTAATCCTCACAAATATTCTGGGAGATAGGTAATACATTAGGTCCTCTACATAGGAAGAAACGGAGCACAGAAAGGCTGAGTAAGTTGCCCAAGCCCACACAGCAGGTCACCAACAGACCCAGAGTTCAAACTCAGGAAATCTGGCTTCAACACTGCAGTTCAAAAATATGCTGAAAAAGTAATATTTAAATAAGTCTTCTTAAGTAATAATGAGAGCAAATGAGTCTATATTATTATTCCATGTCCAGTTATAACTATAAATAATAATTTCTGAATTTTAACACGTTTCTCAAAAAATAAAAAGACTTTAGAGGTAGGCAATGCTGGAAATCTACTTTCACTAAACACGTGCTTTTGTAAAGAAATTCATCAGTAGGCATTCATTCAACCATTCTGCTGTTTATTCATGAATCTGATATACACTTATTGAGGACACAATACGTTTTGATAATACTCTTATAATGGGAAACATAGTTTTTCTAATTTAGAACTTTATAAACCAAAATTAATTAATTTGTGAAAGATTGTTAGTAGTTTTTTTTTCTGCTGAATATAAACAAAAAATTTCCCTTTTCCTTAGAATCTACAAACAACTATGACATTGATATGATGTAATGGTTCAGTGTACCTTACAAAATTATAGTTACTCACGATGTTACTATCAAATAGAATCATCAAGGAATGATCAAATCCTATTCAGTATAGCCTAAGGGTTTGTAAGTTCATGATTGCATAATTTTTTATTTTATTTATTTTTTTTAATTTTTATTTTTACTTTATTTTACTTTACAACACTGTATTGGTTTTGCCATACATTGACATGAATCCACCACGGGTGTACATGTGTTCCCAAACATGAACCCTCCTCCCACCTCCCTCCCTATAACATCTCTCTGGGTCATCCCCATGCACCAGCCCCAAGCATCCTGTATCCTGCGTTGGACATAGACTGGTGATTCGTTTCTTACATGATAGTATACATGTTTCAATGCCATTCTCCCAAATCATCCCACCCTCTCCCTCTCCTTCAAAGCCCAAAAGTCCGCTCTACACATCTGTGTCTCTTTTGCTGTCTTGCATACAGGGTCATCATTGCCATCTTTCTAAATTCCATATATATGTGTTAGTATACTGTATCGGTGTTTTTCTTTCTGGCTTACTTCACTCTGTATAATCGGCTCCAGTTTCATCCATCTCATTAGAACTGATTCAAATGTATTCTTTTTAATGGCTGAGTAATACTCCATTGTGCATATGTACCACAGCTTTCTTAACCATTCATCTACTGATGGACATCTAGGTTGTTTCCATGTCCTGGCTATTATAAACAGTGCTGCGATGAACATTGGGGTACATGTGTCTCTTTCAATTCTGGTTTCCTTGGTGTGTATGCCCAGCAGTGGGATTGCTGGGTCATAAGGCAGTTCTATTTGCAATTAAAATCTATGTAGGATAGAATTAGCTGAACTAATCATCCACACATGCAATTACATAGGAATATTACACTTCAGAACCAACAAACAAGCCCTTACCATAAAACTATATATAACAGAAGTATTATGTAAATCAGTTTACTGTAATAGTTTAAAGATAATGCCATACAATCAATAAGCTTTCTAATATTGGAAATGCAAACAAGATTAAACTCAATAAACACGTCCTCTGCTGGCTCATTTCTAACAGCATACATACTCTAAAAGCTCCCATCTAACATAAAACAAGAAACTCCTTTGAACTCCACATTCCTCTTCGGTTACCATCTAGTTCTCTATTGCCTGTCCCAGCAAATATTCCCTACAGGGATGTTTACATGTATTCAGTACAGTCCAGCTTTCAAGGAGACTATTTACTGAAACGATTTCTGGCCAAAGGCATCAGTCTTCACTTTAATCTTTCAGCAGTGTTTGTCCACTATAGTTGAGGAATCTGTTGTCTTGGCCTATACACTATATTATGCTGCTCTATTTCCAGAAGAAGTAGTCAGTGCTTATTTCTTCCTCTAGAAATAAAGAATTTGTAGATATTACCTGTCATCATCCTGATCCACTTCACTTAAAATGCTGTCATCATTAACATGCAGCAGACCACCAGTCAGTGAATCAGTCTTTTCAAATATTGGTGCAATCACACATTCTTCTGGTGTCCATTTGCTATTGTCCTTTTTCTTTACTTCCTTCCTATGCATGCCAGGATCACTTTTTTAAAAATCCACAAAAAAAAAGCCAATATTTTCTAATAACTCAACTGAAAAAGAATAAAGAAGCAATTCTTGTAAAATTCCTACTCTTACCCATCTTAAATCATTGATTAATTCACAAAATAGTTATTAAGTACCAACCATATGCAAGAAAACACAAATTCTTGCCTCAAAGACAGATATACAATTATGATATGATGTGATATGTAAGAGATATATGAAAGTGATCAGTGAAATAAGGAAGGCTTTACAGAAGAAGTGAAGAGAGAAGGTTACAAAGAAGAAAAAATGGAGAAAATCATTCTACTTGGAGATTCGAATACGGAGCACAAAGATCAGGCACGTGGCATCTAGTCTGTTTCCTAGGAACCTGGAAGGAAAAGTATGAAACACATGATAGAAAGCAGAGAGGTGCATCTTTGGAGAGACATTGGGAAGAACCTCAAGGGCTACACAGGAAACCTAGAGTTCACTGCCTAACACAACGACTCTTACCCATGGGAGTCATAATTAGATTTACACTTTATTTTCTGTTTTGCTTTTAAATACAATAATGCTTAATTTAGGGGTTTCCCTGATGGTCCAGTACTTAGAAGTCTGCCTGCCAGTGAGGGGGCACTGGTTCGATCCCTGGTCCAGGAAGACCCCACATGCCACGGGGCAACTAAACCCATGCTGCACAACTACTGAAGCCAGCACCCTAGAGCCCATGCTCAGCATCAAGAGAAGCCACCACACTGAGGAGCCCAAGCACTGCAGCTGCAAAGACCCAGCACAGCCAAAAAGGAAGAAAAAAAAAAAAAAGAATGCTTAATTTGGGTGACTTTTTAAATGACATGAGGCACATACACCATGAAAGAAAAAAATCAAGGAAATATTTGGGGTGGAGGGGCGGTGAGGCAGCTTACTTTTAAACCACCCACATGATGGGGTGATTTCAGCATTATGGCTGAAAGACCAGTACCTCATCAGTTCCTCCACCATCAACAACAATTTGGCTTCCATGAACATACTCAAAGTGATATGAGAAAAAAAAAAACCTGCCAACCAAGAATACTTTATCCAGAAAAGTTATGTTTCAGAAATGAAGGAGAAATAAAAACTTTCCCAGAAAAATCAGAGGTGAGGGAGTTCCTTACCACTAGACCTGTTTCATAAGAAATGCTGAAAGAAGTCCTCAAACTGAAATGAAAAGATGTTAAGTAGTGACATAAAATATATTTAAATATACCAAACACTGGTAAAGGCAAGTAGGCAGTCAAATTCAGAATACTCTAATACTGTAACATGGTGGTATGTTAAATTAACTTTAGTATTATGTCTAAAGGACAAAAAATAAAAATAACTATATCCCTAGCAAAATGTAAAATGTGATCATCACAACCATTAGCTCAGTTCAGTTCAGTTCAGTTTAGTCACTCAGTCGTATCTGACTCTTAGCAACCCAATGGACTGCAACACACCAGACCTCCCTGTCCATCACCAACTGCCGGAGTTTACCCAAACCCATGTCCATTGAGTCAGTGATGCCATCCAACCATTTTCTCCTCTGTTGTCCCCTTCTCCTCCTGCCCTCAATCTTTTCCAGCATCAGAGTCTTTTCCAATGACTCAGCTCTTCGCATCAGGTGGCCAAAGTATTGGAGTTTCAGCTTCAACATCAGTCCATCTAATGAACACCCAGGACTGATTTCCTTTAGGATGGACTTGTTGGATTTCCTTGCAGTCCAAGGGACTCTCAAGAGTCTTCTCCAACACCACAGTTCAAAAGCATCAATTCTTCAGTACTCAGCTTTCTTTATAGTCCAACTCTCATATCCAAACTTATTTCACAGAAAAATAACAAATGACCTGCTGTTATTCTGAAGGAGATCAGCCCTGGGATTTCTTTGGAAGGAATGATGCTAAAGCTGAAACTCTAGTACTTTGGTCACCTCATTCGAAGAGTTGACTCATTGGAAAAGACTCTGATGCTGGGAGGGATTGGGGGCAGGAGGAGAAGGGGACGACAGAGGATGAGATGGCTGGATGGCATCACGGACTCGATGGTCGTGAGTCTGTGTGAAGTCCGGGAGTTGGTGATGGACAGGGAGGCCTGGCGTGCTGCGATTCATGGGGTCGCAAAGAGTTGGACACGACTGAGTGACTGAACTGAACTGATCAGAACCTTCATTCTCCATAGCAGCAAACTCCTGATTGCTGTTTCCTCCACTCTTTCCCTGCTGAATCAATCCACTCTCATCAGCAGTATCACATACATTGTCTGATACTTCCACTTCACTACTTTTGTGCTTCTTTTCTTCTTCAACCTTTAATGAAAGTTTGACACTAAGAAATTCTGTTACTTAATTATAAACATCTTTTTTTGTTGTTGTTTTCATTAATTTTATTATTTGACTCAGGGTTTGGCCTGATTTTAAGTGATAAAAAAATCTTTTTGTGCTTACTTTAATTTTATCATTAACAAGTCACTGAAATATCTGTAAATCCTACTTTTTCTTGTTTGACGAAAAGAAACCAAATTTCCAAAAAGGCTTCCTTAAGATGATGCAATTATTCATCCCCAGTCTTCCCAATCTAACTGGCAGAGACAGAAATAAAAAGACAAAACACACAAAATCTGTCCTCTTCAGTCTTTACCACCTGGATTTTCCATTAAACAGACAGATTTAGAGGATCTGACACCTTAGTGCCTCAAAAACACTAAAGCTATTCTTTCCCCACTGCCTTTTACATTTCTTTGTTCATTTGGATCCAGGATATAACAAAAAAGTGATGGTGTTCACTAAAATATATGAACCAAAGTTTACCAAAACACAAGGAGTAGAGTGAAACTGATGAGTTGTTAGTGTGGAATTTTGGAATATAAATAATGCTTCCCAATTCCACATTCAATAACCATCAAACTTTATAGCTAAAGGGTATAGAAATAATTACCTATTGTAGCCCCATTATTTACCAGAAATAGGAGTAAAACTAAGAAAGGTTAAATGATTTTTTCTTCTTTTTCTTTTTTTCAAATTATTTTTTAATTGAACAAAATTGCTTTACAAAATTTTGTTGTTTTCTGTCAAACCTCAACATAAATCAGCCAAAGTTATACTATATCCCCTGCCTTTTGAACCTGCCTCCCATCTCCCCTTCCCCCCATCCCACCCCTCTAGGTTGATACAGAGCCCCTGTTTGAGTTTTCTGAGCCATACAGCAAATTCCTGTTGGCTATCTTTTTACATATGGTAATGTAAGTTTCCATGTTACTCTTTCCATGCGTCTCAACCTCTCTTCCCCTTGCTCCAAGTCCATAAGTCTATTCTCCATGTCTGAATCTCCACTGCTGCCCTGTAAATAAATTCTTCAGTAACATTTTCCTAGATTCCATATATATGTGTCAGAATACAATATTTATCTTTCTCTCTCTGACTTACTTCACTCTGTATAATAGGTTCTAGGTTTATTCACCTCATTAGAACTGACTCAAGTGCATACCTTTTCATGGCTGAGTAATATTCCATTGTGTGATGAACCACAACTTCTTTATCCATTCATCTATCGATGGACATCTAGGTTGCTTCCATGTTCTAACTATAGCAACAGTGCTGCAATGAATGATGGGATACATGTGTCTTTTCAGTTTTGGTTTCCTCAGGGTATATGCCTAGGAGTGGGATTGCTGGGTCATATGGTTGTTTTATTCCTAGTTTTTTAAGGAATCTCCATATAGCCTTTCATAGTGACTGGATCAATTTACATTCCCACCAACAGTGCAAGAGTGTTCCCTTTTCTCCACACCCTCTCCAGCACTTATTGCTTATAGACTTTTTGATGATGGCCACTCTGACTGGTGTGCAGTTATCTCTCATTGTAGTTTGGATTTGTATTTCTCTAATAATAAACAATGTTGAGCATCTTTTCATGTGTTTGTTAGCCATCTGTATATCATCTTTGGAGAAATGCCTATTTAGGTATTTTCCCCACTTTTTGATTGGACTGTTTTTCTGATATTGAGTTGTATGAGCTGCTTGTATATTTTGGAAATTAATGCTTTGTCAGATGTTTCATTTGCTATTATTTTCTCCCATTCTTAGGATTGTCTTTTCACCTTGCTTATATTTTCCTTTGCTGTGCAAAAGCTTTTTAAGTTTAATCAGGTCCCACATGTTTACTTTTGTTTTTATTTCCATTACTCTAGGAGGTGGGTCACAGATGATCTTGCTTTGATTTATGTCATCGAGTGTTCTGCCTATGTTTTCCTCTAAGAGTTTTATGGTTTCTAGTCTTATGTTTAGGTCTTTAATCCATTTTAGTCCAATCAAGCCAGAGAAATCAACCTTCTTGACTTCAGATTATACTACAAATCTACAGTCATAAAGACATTATGGTACTGGCACAAAAACAGAAATATAGACCAATGGAACAAGTCTGAAAGCCCAGAAATAAACCCATGCACCTATGGGTACCTTAGTTTTGACAAAGAAGGCAAGAATATACAATGGGGAAAAGACAGCCTCTTCAATAAATGGTGCTGGGAAAACTGGACAGCTACATGTAAAAGAATGAAATTAGAACCCTTCTTAACATCATACACAAAGATAAACTAAATGATTTCTTCAAAGCCCCTAAAGTGGCATTCCCTAGCATTTTATGGCACCAAAAGAGATGATAAAATTCTGTAACCTTGAATCTGATAAGTTATCAAATGAATTAATCAAATGAATCAGATAAGTTAAAAGCATGACTGCCCAAGTAATTTAATGCCTTAGCTGGGGATAGGGCTGATCTCCTTTCCTTTTAAAGGAGAATACCCACAGATTTTTGTCTGTTGTTAAAACTCAGTCAAGGCACCTCTTACACAAAAGAGCAAGCAAGCAAAGAAATTTAAAAATCTATTACTGGTAGGAAGAAAAATCGCACAGCATCTCAAAATTCAGTTTTCTCCTTTGGAGATAATTTTTTGGGGGGTGGGAGTTTATACTACCTATGTGACAAAATCACAGGTGTCAAAACTTACTACATTTTACTAAACAACATAATGTAAAAGTCTGTCTCAAAAGAAATATCTGCAAGTGAAGATTAAAGAATATGTGGGAGTACATGTGAAAATTAAAGTGAAAGCCACTCCGTTGTGCCTGACTGTTTGCAACCCTATGGACTATACAGACCATGGAGTTCCCCAGGCTAGAATACTGGAATGGATAGTCTTTTCTTTCTCTAGGGGATCTTCCCAACTCAGGAATTGAGCCTAGGTCTCCTGCACTGCAGCCAAATTCTTTTCCAGCTGAGCCACAAGGGAAGCCTTATACACATATTGGGAAGGCAATACATGTATTTGTTATTAAATTATTTATTTTTTAATTTATTTTATATTGTTTATTCTATTTTTTAATTTTACTTTTATTGTTATTAAATACATAAAAGGAAGGAAGTATATGTATTTGTCATTAAAAATATCCTGAAGTGTCCATGTTGGAAATCTAAAATTTTTAAAATTTAACACTTAAACTTCTTAATCTATGCTTAGCTACTCACAAACCACCAGATCACAAGTAAGAAGTGAAAAATAACTTGCCTTAGCCTAAAATAGAAGAAAAACATGAACTCACAAACCCAATTTTGTCACTGTTTGAATTAAGTAATTCATATGTTAAATCTACCAAAAATTAATTAGATTATTTTTAATGTTATAAAGGCTTCCTCACTTAAAAATATTTCACCTCACTATATCTTAAATAGAGAGTCCCTACAGCACATTTGCGGAGAAGGCAATGGCAGCCCACTCCAGTACCCTTGCTTGGAAAATCCCATGGATGGAGGAGCCTGGTAGGCTGCAGTCCATGGGGTCGCTAAGAGTTGGACACGACTGAACGACTTCACTTTGACTTTTCAGTTTCATGCATTGGAGAAGGAAATGGCAACCCACTCCAGTGTTCTTGCCTGGAGAATCCCAGGGACGGAGGAGCTTGGTGGGCTGCCGTCTATGGGGTCGCACAAAGTCGGACACAACTGAAGCGACTTAGCAGCAGCAGCAGCAACAACACATTTGTAAGATTTTTTTCTAACGACTAATACATGCAAAACAGACAAACTTCATATTACTAGAAACCAAAATCAAATTAACAACAATCAGAAAGAGGAACAAATCCCTAAATTTTAATGCAAATTATATATCATGATAGTGTTACTCATCAATACATATTACCTGCTTACATTCAGTTATGTGTGTGCTCAGTCATGTCTGGCTCTTTCCATCCCTAAGGACTGTAGCCCGCCAGGCTCCTCTGTCCATGCGGATTCTCCAGGCAAGAATCCTGGAATAGGTTGCCACATCCTCCTCCAGGGGATCTTCCCAACCCAGGGATTAAACCTAGGTCTCACACATTACAGGTGGATTCTTTACCATCTGAGCCACCAGGGAAGCCCAACAATACTGGAGTGGGTAGCCGAACCCTTCTCCAGGGGAATTTCCTGACCCAGAAAATGAACTGGGGTCTCCTGCATTGCAGGTGGATTCTTTACCAGCTGAGCTACCAAAGAAGCCCCTACATTCAGTTCTATTCTAATATCTACCAATGAAAGTGGATAAAGCATTTTTAGTAATATTTATTGATTTCTCACCACAAAATGAGATAAATTAGAAAGTTATTATTTGTGTCCTAACAACAAAGGTCCAATCTGGAAGCTTTGATTCTCTTAACAGGTAACTGGGTTGATTCTATGACCCCACTCTCTCCCTGAATGTACATCCCTAATCAGTTACGCCGAGATCACAGACAGAATGACTCTTTCATCTTGGCATCACTGACTGGCAATTTCAATGGAAAACCCTGAACCACTGGGAATGATTTCTCTCTACATGTATCTAGGTCAGGGATCATCATTGTCATATTGTTCATAATTTCAACTGTTTACTCTTACAATTCAGTATTTGATATCACCTTCTTAATCATGTAATGAAGTTATAAAACTGGAAGAAGTAAACAATAGTCAGGAATTGTTTTCCCTCAATTCCAAAACCAAACAATAAATATAATAGATTCTAACAATATGTGAAGTTTAATAATTAAGGTGTCATAAAAACTATTAAATTATTATCTATTGATTCTAAAAGGCTAATTTTGAAAGGTAATTTTATTTGTTATGACCTCTGCTACACACTGTATTATGCTGTTGAAGCATAGGAAACAGTATTAAAACAGAAATTTAAATTTGCATTTTTACATACCTGGGAATGGCTTATTTCATCTCCAACAGGTTTTTCTTCTTCTTCCTCTGATGTCATTTCTAAGTCCAGTTCTGCTGACAAATCTGTATGTTTAGCTAAAATTACTTAGAATATTTAGATAAAAGACATAATTTTATTTAAAACATGTATTTAAAATATGATATCAAATGACATCTTAAATCAATCTTAATCTTCAGCTGAATATTTCCTTCTTTAAGACATACTTTCAATGATCTAAAATTTCAACAAACAATTTGGAAAATACCAGATGTCACCAGGATACGGGCACACAAACAGCTCAAAGATTCATTCACAAAATCATCCAAACATCAATGAACAAAACAATCAGAAACAAAACAAAATTTCAAAATACAGTACCTTTTTAACAACATGCCAAGCTTCAACTGCAACATTATTCATGGTTTACAAAATTCTTCTTACTTTTTATGCTTTTATCAATTCCTTAATCTGAAATGCTACCCTGTACTCTTCTGACAAATTACTTTTCATCTTTTAAGACTCAACCTGCTTTGTGAAGTTGTCCTTGACTACAGCTATCTTTCCTCAGATAAACAGGTATCCCTTTCCTTGTAGCTACCTTAGTATTTTATAGATTTTTCTAGTGTATCTTCATCACCTGAATTGTAAATTATTTTTTCACATGTCTATCTTCTTGGCTCCTAAACTGCACAGGACAAGCTCTTAAAAATCACTTTTTAGCCCTTATTTATTTTATTCAATAATTATTCATCAGCTTTCTGATCTGTACTAGACTCTGGAGTTTAAAGAAAAATGTAGATAAAACATGTCAGGGAATGCTTTTCTAGAGATAATCCCTGAGAGGAGACTTACACAGTCCAAGGGAAGGAGAGGGAAGGCATGCAAGGCTGTAACAAGATGGGGAGAGAAGCACACACACAACAGGGTAAATATCTGAGAAAGTACAGAGACAGGTCAGGAGGGCATCACCAGCAATTCAGAATTCCATAGCAAATGACAGAAAGGGCAAGAGATGAAGAGTCAGGGAGAAGTCAGATTATGAAAGCCTCATGTGTCACTTTATGATGCTTGGGCATTAATGTGATTTGAAGAGTGGTTCACAGTCACACTTGCTTTTGAGAGAGGTGACTCTAAATGCTACAATAGGAATGAATTTGAAGGGCATACAAACAAATGGAGGGAGATGAATCTGAAGGCATTATTAATGGAAAAAAAAAGGTGATGCATGACTGAACAGGGGGAGCATTTCCAGAAATATTTAGGATATAAAATTTTCTGAGTCCAGTATAGAATAAATCTTTATGAAATGAGTAAATGTACAAATCCAGGGACCCTGAAGGAGTAGACTCTGCTGGTTACTTTATAAATGGCATCGACTGAGATGAGAAATGATCTACATGAATGGTCTGAAGTTGCTTCTATTTATTTTTTAGTTTTCCTATTTCACATCTTCCTCTGTTGAAGGGACTGGATAGGTTTTTATCTGAATTTGTGTTTCGTGGACATAGCAAGCTAATGGAGAAACAAGGGCAAACAAGTCCCTCCTATAGATTAAAAAAACAACAACAACACTTTGCATTTATAGCTTGTAGTCACTATTCTAGGAAATAACTGAGAATCTTTTGTAAATGCAAGGTTAACCCTATAGGTGAGGATAGAAAAGAAAAAACTAGGAGTGAAAAAAAGAAACAGTATATGATTTCTTACTATAGCTCTGACCATATGACTGATTAAAGGTGCTAAATTAGTTGGTATTTATGGACAACATATATTATACATGGTTACTCAACAGACTGGGTAGAATCAGAATTGACTTTCTATATACTGCTTTTGAACTGTGGTGTTGGAGAAGACTCTTGAGAGTCCCTTGGACTGCAAGGAGATCCAACCAGTCCATTCTGAAGGAGATCAACCCTGGGATTTCTTTGGAGAGAATGATGCTAAAGCTGAAACTCCAGTACTTTGGCCACCTCATGCAAAGAGTTGACTCATTGGAAAAGACTCTGATGCTGGGAGGGATTGGGGGCAGGAGGAGAAGGGGACAACAGAGGATGAGATGGCTGGATGGCATTACTGACTCGATGGACATGAGTCTGAGTGAACTCTGGGAGTTGGTGATGGACAGGGAGGCCTGGTGTGTTGCGATTAATGGGGTCGCAAAGAGTCGGATATGACTGAGCGACTGAACTGAACTGATACTGCTTTTAAATGATACAGTACTCCTTTAATATTGCTATGAAGTTACATTTTGAAAAGGCAATCTCTAGATGTCTACCTAAGTCTCCCAACTAGTCTCAGAGTTCTAAATATAATCCTGCTACCCACTCTCAGCTGTATGCTAAATACTAGGCTAAACAAACTTAGGTCCTAAGTCTCTTAGTATTTATTGTATTACTATAGTCAGAGAATGCAAACACCTTGCTAAGAGGTATTGCTTGGCTGTACGTTGCATAAAAGGTAGGTTTTGCCACAAAATCTAATTTGGAAGTGTCAGAATGATGGTTAGGCCGTGCCCAGGTGGCCCACAGCTGAGTGCCCAAGGCTTCTGCATTACCTTGTTTGCTTTTTCTGTTTTCTGGCAGCTGAAACTGGCACAGGTCATGGAGCGTGTAATTCCCCAGAAACACCACTCCAATAGTCATCTTTTATCTATTACAGTCATCTGTCCAAATTTTGTGGATGCTGACTGATTTTTGCTCATTGATTGTGACACCGGTGGACACTAATCAATTTTTCAATGCCCCGCTCTTTGATAAGTCTCATTATTGAGCCTTAAACTAGGAGAATCAGAATCTGAAAACTCTGAAAACAGTTTCCATTTATTAGAATGTCAGTAAGAATACTACTCTGACTAACTTGTATAGTCTTACTTCAGAGATCAGTTCCATGCCCTCCTCTCCCCTCACTCACTAGTCCTTCAGAGCTTATTATCTTACACTTCACTGCCATTCATGAAGTGACGTTAACTAATGTCTCATTTTTTCTACTTGCTAATTTTCTAGTATTACTTGCTTTGATTCACTCAGTCTCTACTACATATTCTGTATTCCATAAGAACTTTATTAATAATTATTTTTCCTCAACATACAAATATTTTATTAACAAACTTTATGGCATTTATTTTACATTGAATTATGCATGACAATATTGTGTGTTCTAGAGGCCATGGTTTTAAAAACACTTTTATTGAATAGTTCAGTTCAGTCACTAGGTCATGTCCGACTCTTTGCGACCCCATTAATCGCAACACACCAGGCCTCCCTGTCCATCACCAACTCCCGGAGTTCACTCAGATTCACGTCCATCGAGTCAGTGATGCCATCCAGCCATCTCATCCTCTGTCTTCCCCTTCTCCTCCTGCCCCCAGTCCCTCCCAGAATCAGAATCATTTCCAATGAGTCAACACTTCACATGAGGTGGCCAAAGTACTGGAGTTTCAGCTTTAGCATCATTCCTTCCAAAGAAATCCCAGGGCTGATCTCCTGCAGAATGGACTGGTTAGATCTCCTTGCAGTCCAAAGTACTCTCAAGAGTCTTCTCCAACACCAAAGTTCAAAAGCATCAATTCTTCGGTGATCAACCTTCTTCACAGTCCAACTCTCACATCCATACATGACCACAGGAAAAACCATAGCCTTGACTAGACAGACCTTCATCGTCAAAGTAATGTCTCTGCTTTTGAATATGCTATCTAGGTTGGTCATAACTTTTCTTCCAAGGAGTAAGCGTCTTTTAATTTCATGGCTGCAGTCATCATCTGCAGTGATTTTGGAGCCCAAAAAAATAAAGTCTGACACTGTTTCCACTGTTTCCCCATCTATTTCCCATGAAGTGATGGGACCAGATGCCATGATCTTCGTTTTCTGAATGTTGAGCTTTAAGCCAACTTTTTCACTCTCCTCTTTCACTTTCATCAAGAGGCTTTTTCGTTCCTCTTCACTTTCTGCCATAAGGGTGGTGTCATCTGCATACCTGAAGTTATTGATATTTCTCCCAGCAATCTTGATTCCAGCTTGTGTTTCTTCCAGTCCAGCATTTCTCATGACATACTCTGCATAGAAGTTAAATAAGCAGGGTGACAATATACAGCCTTGATGTACACATTTTCCTATTTGGAAACAGTCTGTTGTTCCATGTCCAGTTCAAACTGTTGCTTCCTGACCTGCATACAGATTTCTCAAGAGGCAGCTCAAGTGGTCTGGTATTCCCATCTCTTTCAGAATTTTCCACAGTTTAGTGTGAGGTACTACCTCAATTAATGGTACAAACCAAGACAATGTATTAAAAAGCAAAGACATCACTTTGCCAACAAAGGTCTGTACAGTCAAAGCTATGGATTTTGCAGTAGTCACTGAGGGATGTGAGAGTTGGACCATAAAGAAAGCTGAGTGCTGAAGAACGGATGCTAGAGAAGACTCTTGAGAGTCTCTGGAGAGCAAAGAGATCAAGCCAGTCAATTCTAAGGGGGATGAACCCTGAATACACACTGGAAGGACTGATGCTGAAACTGAAGCTCCAATACTTTGGACACTTGATGTGAAGAGCCAACTCACTGGAAAAGACCCTGATGATGGGAAAGATCGAGGGGAGGAGAGGGGGACAGCAGAGGGTGAGATGGTTGGATAGCATCACTGATTCAGGACACATGACTAGGCAAAGTCAGGGAGATGGTGAGGGACAGGGAGGCCTGGCGTGCTAAAGTACATAGCATCATAAAGAGTTGAACACGATTTAGCGACTCAACATCACCAACAACAACTACTTTAATTACAAATAGACAGCCTTTTTTCAATCTATCAATATCTTCAGAACCCATTTTTTAAGCCTTGGATAAACATTACAAACATATAAGAAATGATAGGCTTGTGTGTGACTAATTGTTTCCATGTGAAAATAGGATAAGTCGAGGACAACACTGGATCCAAAGAGCACGGAGCACCATGAGACAAGAATGAATACAACACAAAAATGTTTGCTAAAAAAAAAAAAAAAAAAAAAAAGGCTGTCAGGTCTAAATTTCTTAAGAGAAGTCAAAGAGACAAGCAAGAAATGTATAATTGAAACTTTAAACCCCGTTTCAACTCAGAGCCCCCTTTATCATTTCACATCTAACCACTTCAACAGTTTAAAACTGTGGTTCTCAAGTGTGCCCTGAGAATCCCTGAAATTCAGAGACCATCGGGTCAGGGTGTCCATGAGGTCAGAACTATTTTCACAACAACTCTAAATGTTACTTCCATTCTCATTCTCTTCTGAGCGCAAAGTAGAGTTCTTCAGAGACAAGATATGTGATATTATAACTCTAATGACAAATGGAATTAGCCATTATCATTCTGTGTTCTTGCATTTTAAGTTTTTCAGCTTTGTTTTCCAATACGGTGAACATCAATAAATACAACCGACTTAAACCAAAGTTCCATGGCATTCTAATAATTTTTAGAAGTACAAAAGGATCCTAAAGCCAAAACTTTCAGAATCACTGTTTTAAAAGATTATGTCTACCAAAAAGTCATTAAAGTATGAGTACTTCCCCTACTTCTAATAACCAAAGACACCACAAACACAGCACACACACAAAGTCTGCAAAACAAAACATCTGGTTGGCCTACATTAATCTGTATAACAACACTAAAGTGAAATAATTATAAGCTGAAATATTAGCAAGAGAAGCTTTACTCTAGGTAAAGGTCAGAGTTCAAATAAGCATTTTTGGACACTGGAAAAATCTTAGGATCTAATAATTAATTTCTGAGAATCCCTAAGAAGTATACAGATTGCAAACTGAGAACTTCAGGGTATCAAAACATATACGGAAACATACTGAGTTCAAGTTTACATTTTTAAAATTTCTTTTTCTTATGCTTGTACCTATATTTTTTCAAAACATGGATACCAATAATATTTCCGTTATGTATGTCAAATGCTTCAATTAATTTTGCAAAAAAAAAATTTTAGCAGTATGAAGACTGAGCATTTCAAATACTTCAGTGTCCCTCTTTTCAGAGTTACGTGTGTATTGCAAAATTTACCTGAAGTGGATGTTTATAAATCCTTCATTCTGACTGTTTTACTAAGAACAGAATCTTTCACTAAGACTGCAGGCTGAATGGGTTTGGAAACAAGTTGGTTAATAAATAATGTACCTTTGATACAATCCACACTTCATAATTCAAGATAAAAACATAAATGATTTTACCTTCACATTAGGATATTTCTCAGGAGAATCTAAAAGGCAAAAGGGACATAGAGTTAATTACATGTAAACATGAAAGCCAGCTCTACATTCATGCAGAGTTAGCGCTGAGCAGAAATCCTTGTGCTCGGCCTTGGCAGTGAATACATTCGGTTTCAGTGTCTTGTTTTCAGGGGGATGTAAGGACACCAGCAAGCAGACTATGAACCCAGTATACATAGTGAAGAAAAATAGAAATAAAGGTGTAACAAAACATGCAGTTAAGATTTCAAAAGTAACATTACATTTTCAATGACTTTATAAAATATTAAAGTACACACAAACCAATGTGAACATGCCAACTGATGAGGAGAAAAGTGATTTTAATCAGAGGAACAAATCATGACCCCAAGAAGATAAATGTGAAAGTAGATAGTAAAATGCAACAGCATTATCTAGAATGCACTACAGCAGTATCATTTACACCATTATACTATAAGTACTTATCATAGTCTTCAATCTGTCCAGTCATTTAAGAAGTGCACAGCTGGGATGACAGTTCAACTGAATGCATAATTCATTGCTCATCAGAGAAAGAGTAATGAACTGATTGGCTGGGATACACACTTGTAGAATAATGGTTCATAAAAATATTCACTTTTTCACATACCCATATGGGCTACTGGTATGCCTACATGTCTTGGCTCCTCTAGATTAGCCATCTTAAAGTTTCTCAATCCAATCATGCAAGAAGGTATATAAGACACATCTAGAAAATAATCTATAATGAGTTCTCAATATTGAGATACAATCATCAAAAAAGATTTAATAAATTTAACTGTCACACAATTATTAGATATTAAAAATCTTGCATGTTTCAAAATCAGTGTAGTACTTATCAAAAATTAACAATTCTAGTATTTATGTGGTCCACTGGAGAAGGAAATGGCAAACCACTTCAGTATTCTTGCCTTGAGAACCCCATGAACAGTATGAAAAGGCAAAATGATAGGATACTGAAAGAGGAACTCCCCAGGTCAGTAGGTGCCCAATATGTTACTGGAGATCAGTGCAGAAATAACTCCAGAAAGAATGAAAGGATGGAGCCAAAGCAAAAACAATACCCAGCTGTGGATGCGACTGGTGATGGAAGCAAGGTCCGATGCTGTAAACAGCAATATTGCATAGGAACCTGGAATGTCAGGTCCATGAATCAAGGCAAATTGGAAGTGGTCAAACAAGAGATGGCAAGGGTGAATGTCGACATTCTAGGAATCAGCGAACTAAAATGGACTGGAATGGGTGAACTTAACTCAGATGACCATTACATCTACTACTGCTGGCAGGAATCCCTCAGAAGAAATGGAGTAGCCATC
The DNA here is from genome assembly GCF_042477335.2 of Ovis canadensis. NCBI lineage: Eukaryota > Metazoa > Chordata > Mammalia > Artiodactyla > Bovidae > Ovis > Ovis canadensis. The sequence continues at coordinate 15,643,026 of NC_091257.1, forward strand.
ATGGTCAACAAAAGAGTCCGAAATGCAGTACTTGGATGCAATCTCAAAAATGACAGAATGATCTCTGTTCATCTCCGAGGCAAACCATTCAATATCACAGTTATCCAAGTTTATGCTCCAACCAGTAACGCTGAAGAAGCTGAAGTTGAACGGTTCTATGAAGACCTACAAGACCTTTTAGAACTAATACCCCCAAAAGATGTCATTTTCATTATAGGGGACTGGAATGCAAAAGTAGGAAGTCAAGAAACACCTGGAGTAACAGGCAAATTTGGCCTTGGAATGCGGAATGAAGGAGGGCAAAGACTAATAGAGTTTTGCCAAGAAAATGCACTGGTCATAGCTAACAACCTCTTCCAACAACACAAGAGAAGACTCTACACATGGACATCACCAGATGGTCAACGCTGAATCAGATTGATAGTATTCTTTGCAGCCAAAGATGGAGAAGCTCTATAAACTCAGGAAAAACAAGACTAGGAGCTGACTGTGGCTCAGCTCATGAACTCCTTATTACCAAATTCAGACTGAAATTGAAGAAAGTAGGGAAAACCGCTAGACCATTCAGGTATGACCTAAATCAAATCCCTTAGGATTATACAGTAGAAGTGAGAAATAGATTTAAGGGCCTAGATCTGATAGATAGAGTGCCTGATGAACTATGGAATGAGGTTCATGACATTGTTCAGGAGACAGGGATCAAGACCATACCCATGGAAAAGAAATGCAAAAAAGCAAAATGGCTGTCTGGCGAGGCCTTACAAATAGCTGTGAAAAGAAGAGAAGAGAAAAGCAAAGGAGAAAAGGAAAGACATAAGCATCTGAATGCAGAACTCCAAAGAATCCAAGAAGAGATAAGAAAGCCTTCTTCAGCGATCAATGCAAAAAAATAGAGGAAAAGAACAGAATGGGAAAGACTAGAGATCTCTTCAAGAAAATTAGAGATACCAAGGGAACATTTCATGCAAAGATGGGCTCGATAAAGGACAGAAATGGTATGGACCTAACAGAAGCAGAAGATATTAAGAAGAGGTGGCAAGAATATGGAGAAGAACTGTACAAAAAAGATCTTCACGACCAAGATAATCACGATGGTGTGATCACTCATCTAGAGCCAGACATCCTAGAATGTGAAGTCAAGTGGGCCTTAGAACACATCACTACCAACAAAGCTAGTGGAGGTGATGAAATTCCAGTGGAGCACTTTCAAATCCTGAAAGATGATGCTGTCAAAGTGCTGCACTAAATAGGCCAGCAAATTTGGAAAACTCAGCAGTGGCCACACGACTGGAAAAGGTCAGTTTTCATTCCAATCCTAAAGAAAGACAATGCCAAAGAATGCTCAGACTACTGCACAATTGCACTCATCTCACATGCTAGTAAAGTAATGCTCAAAATTCTCCAAGCCAGGCTTCAGCAATACGTACATTCAGCATTGTGTACATATACACAATGGAGTTTACTCAGCCATTAAAAAGAATACACTTGAATCAGTTCTAATGAGATGGATGAAACCGGAGCCGATTATACAGAGTGAAGTAAGCCAGAAAGAAAAACACCAATACAGTATACTAACACTTATATATGGAATTTAGAATGATGGTAATGATAATCCTGTATGCAAGACAGCAAAAGAGACACAGATGTATAGAATGGACTTTTGGACTCTGAGGGAGAGGGAGAGGGTGGGATGATTTGGGAGAATGGCACTGAAACATGTATACTATCATGTAAGAAACAAATTGCCAGTCTATGTTCGATACAGGATACAGGATGCTTGGGGCTGGTGCATGGGGATGATCCAGAGAGATGAAATGGGGTGGGAGGTGGGAGGGGGGTTCAGAGTTGGGAACTCATGTGCACCCATGGAGGATTCATGTCAATGTATGGCAAACCCAATACAGTATTGTAAAGTAAAATAAAGTAAAAATAAAAATTAAAAAATAATAATAATAAATAAATAAATAAAAGAGGTTGTTCAAAAAAAAAAAAAAAGTTTGCCGGGAGAAATATCAATAACCTCAGATATGTAGATGACACCACCCTTATGGCAGAAAGTGAAGAGGAACTAAAAAGCCTCTTGATGAAAGTGAAAGAGGAGAGTGAAAAAGTTGGCTTAAAGCTCAACATTCAGAAAACAAACGTCATGGCATCCGGTCCCATCACTTCATGGGAAATAGACGGCGAAACAGTGGAAACAGTGTCAGACTTTATTTTGGGGGCTCCAAAATCACTGCAGATGGTGACTGCAGCCATGAAATTAAAAGATGCTTACTCCTTGGAAGAAAAGTCATGATCAACCTAGATAGCATATTCAAAAGCAGAGACATTACTTTGCGGACTAAGTTCCATCTAGTCAAAGCTATGGTTTTTCCAGTAGTCATGTATGGATGTGAGAGTTGGACTATGAAGAAGGCTGAGCACCGAAGAATTGATGCTTTTGAACTGTGGTGTTGGAGAAGACTCTTGAGAGTCCCTTGGACTGCTAGGAGATCAGCCCTGGGATTTATTTGGAAAGAATGATGCTAAAGCTGAAACTCCAGTACTTTGGCCACCTCATGCGAAGAGTTGACTCATTGGAAAAGACTCTGATGCTGCGAGAGATTGGGGGAAGGAGGAGAAGGGGACAACAAAGGATGAGATGGCTGGATGGCATCACTGACTCGATGGACGTGAATCTGAGTGAACTCTGGGAGTTGGTGATGGACAGGGAGGCCTGGCATGCTACGATTCACGGGGTCGCAAAGAGTCGGACACGACTGAGCGACTGAACTGAACTGAGTATTTAGGGAATGAACCCTATTAATTTGTTTTGTTTCAAAACTTAGTTTGGTTTGGTACACCATATTACTGCTTCAAAGGATTTCTGTGAAACCACTGTCAAAAAAACTCAATGCCCCCATATTCACATTAGTCTAATTTGGGCATCAAATACCAATACAACATATATCTTTGATGCCTGATAGGTATTTGGAGTGGCTGGAGTTTCCCCCACTTCTAGCACCCCCCTCCCACCTCCACTTTTCTCTGGAGCAACAATGATCTCATCTCTTCTCATTGCAAATACACTGAAGCCATCTAGGAGTTCCTTCAAGTTTCCTCAATTCCCAACTCACCTCCCTAAGGCCTTACTTTCCTCCCTTTGTCCTTTCACTAGATTCTTTCCTCTATAAAGGGTAATCTCTGGATCTGTGGTCCTAATTCTTCCCCCTTTACATTCTTTCTATGGATCATCCCCACCACTTCTTTTTCCCTCTTTGCTTAGCAATGGTATCTTACACCTGTAATTGCTGCTTCAACTCTTTGCTTCCCTCTGGCTACAGACATGTTTAGAAAGAAAACAAAATAATGCTTTCCTTGTCCTGAACTCTCCAAAGCTCTACTTCCAGATTTCTCTAAATGTAAGGCTACACCCTTGCTACTTGCAGAGCTTGTTAGAAACACAGATTCTCAGACTTCCTGCTCAGTATGTGCACTTCACACAAGGTCCCCAGGCTACCAGTTAAAATCTGAGAAACTCTGGTCTATACTGAGACTGCTTCTACATTACTTCAACTAAATTTATTCTCCTGAAATCTTAGCCTCAACTTCTTCACTCTAACACTTCCCCCCAAAGTGAAACTGCATTACAAGTAGGAAACTTTCCAGTGGACTCTCTATCAGGCTGTAGGTTCCTTGATCTCTTTATCATGCCCCCTGCTCGCTCCTTCTTTCTAGTTCTCTTTTGTTGGCCTATGTGACACCATCCTATAAAGCACCAACATTTTGTATGACACCAATTTTCAAACATTTACAGCTGAGCACCTATGCCAGTGCTCCTCCACAGAGGATAACGCACAGCTCTGCATGCCCAGGGACTGCAATCCTGAATGCCTTCCTAACAATGAGAAAAACAGGAAGAGGGGAAAGCTTTGCTGTTCTTTTCTGACACATTTTGGAGCTGGACGCTCACTTCAAATGCATTGTCCATATCAAATACTCTCCCTTTTTCTAAAGCGTTATCTTACTTATTGCCCCCTTCTCCCACAGACCTGTGCTTCCTTTCCTTCATTTCCTCCCTACACCCTCTGCCTCTCTAATCCCTCATTCCCTTTCCTCTTGTTTCTCAACCTTCCTTAGGTCATACAGTATCTTGAAATAGAATTATTATTTTTTTTATTTTTTTTGGCCCATGCGTCAAATGGAATCTTAGTTCCCTGAATAGGGATCAAACCAGCATCCCCTGCACTGGAGACTCTTAATTGCACAGAGTCCTAACCACTGGACCGCCAAGGAAGTCCAGGAGCTAAGTCACTTAGCTCCTTAAACTGGATTCTCAATTTAATCTGTGGCTGACACCTAATAAGATACATTATTTCCCTCCTTTTCTCGTCTTTTACCTCACTACACATCTGACAGGTGATTTTCTTTGCCTATTAGAATATATCAGCATTTCCTTTTTAAATTAACATTCTGTCAAATGACTTTTCTATAAAATATAGTTCTTACCTTCTACTTGTCCATTTAATGTAATTTTTCCTCTTTGACCAGCAGCTCCAGATAAAAGAGCCACATACTTCCATGGAAGGCTCTCAGAGATACTCTGTTAAAATTAATACTGAGTTGCAGGAAGATTTCCTAATTCCTTTTGAAGAAAATATCCTACTTTTAAAAACTGCCTACATTTAACCCAGTTAAGACAGGTTTGCCAAAATCCACAGCTGCTAAGTGACAGATTCAGGATGCTGACTTCAAACACGGTGCTGTATCAGCAGGCAGCAGCTACCTGCACCTAAGAGATCAGGCCCTTCTCATCTCCTTCCATAGCTGCCGCCTTCAAACAGAGCACTGCTACTTCATGCTACTTCAAGGACGGCTGCCATAAAGGTTCTCTGCGCATGCTGGTTAAACTATCCAAAATGGTTTGTACTTACTAAAACATCACAAAGCAAAGCTAACTGCTGTTATTATGCCACATATTTCTTACTATTCCCTATGGTTTTGCTTCTCTAGAAATGTTCCTTGCAGATTAACTTCACAATCCAAACATAATAATACCTTCAAGTTTCAAGCACTATCTTTTCAATGTTGACATGGTAAAAAACTACAATTCAACCTGTTTCTCTCTGGCCCTCTCTAGCAGTTTTACACATGCACATGTGTCAAAGAAATACACATTTGCTTGGGAGATTGGGGATGACACAAACACATTACACACTACAGTGTATACAACAGATAACTAGCAAGGACCTCCTGTGTAGTACAGGGAACTCCACTCAATATTCTGTACTGGCCCATGCAGGAAAAGAATCTAAAACAGAGGTGATATACATATAGAGAGATATAACTGATTCACTTTGCTGCACACCTGAACCTAACACAGTATTGTAAATCAACTGAACTCCAATAAAAATCGAAGGAAGAAGGAAGAGAGGAAGAAAGAAAGAAAGGAACATGTGATCATAGACTCACCTGGAACAATGCTTCAGTTTTTAGATAAATGTAACTTCAGAACACAAACAGATTCCTTATTCCTTATTCCTTATTCCTTATTCCTTATTCCTTATTCCTTATTCCTAAGCCTCGATTTCTGTATTACACTGATTTCATTAGGTAAATCTTAATAATTAGCTAAAGTGTATTATATGGTAGTATTTAGCACAGAATTTTCTTCTTGATTAAAAATCAATAATTAAAAATAAAGATTAACATCAGATTAAAAATAAAAAAAAATGTTGATGGGCAAATCCAAAGGTGAGAAAGTCACAGCATCTTCTGCATTTACGTTTTTACATCACTCCATTGTTTACATTTCAAAATAATAGCAGAAGACAGTACCTCAGAATCTCAAGGTGATTCTATATCTTCCTCTTCTCTTACGTCATATCTGTAAAATAGAATCACAGATACTACTATGAATTTTAATACATATATGTCTATCTCTATCCACAAATAGTTCAATAAAATGAACTAGTGGAAAAGAATTTCAGAGGGTTGAAGCATTTTCAGGAAGAAAAAGTTGGTAGTACTTGGGACACTTCTGAAGAAAGAGAGCAAAAGAAACACACTTAAAAAGAAATGGATGCCATATTTGCATCTATACACTTTTTTATCTGAGCTTTTAAGCATAGAAAAAAATCCACAGACATTCACGAACTTACCACTTCTATTATTTTTGTGTGTTCCATCAACAAAACTCAAATGGTCATGATTTATTTGCTCTTGTGGAGCCCTTTCAGTAATATCTGTATCACCTTCTTTGTCTACAATCTCTGGCTTTGTGGCTCCTTCCTATAAAAACAAGACAAAATAAAAAAAAAACCCAACTTCAGAAAACATATTCATTTATTTAGTCATTCAGTCAATCAGTAAGATGACATTCACTGTTGTCTAAGAAATTATAGACGCTATCCTCAGAGAAGTTAGAAATGTAAAGAAAAGAGCGATTCTGTTCTGTGTTCTAGGCAAGGCAGAGACATGTAAAAACAAACAAGAGGGCAGAAAAGTGTCCTTCAAGAGCTCTGCAACTGAAGTGGACCAAGCACAGGAAGGACACAAAGGAGAGAGGAGGCAGGTGAGCCCATGAAGCTCAAGGAACGCTGTGACAAAGGGCTGTGTCTCAGAAGACAGAGTACAGAGCCGGGGTGTGAGGGAGATTCTGGGAAGGGCAGCCCAAGAAAAGGATGAGGTGTGAAACAATGTGAATAAGTCATGGGGAAAACTAGAGCACAGTTACTGGGAACCCTACAGAGAGACAAAACGGAAGGACCGGGTCAAATGGCAAAAAGCAAGTGTCACCTTTTTTCTTCACATGACAGGCATCTACTACACAAGTAAACGGTTACACCATCACAAATATATTTAATTTTATTTGGTGCCATGCTTTTTTTCAAATGAAAGGGGAAAGACTACACTGCACCAGGGAGTAGCAAACATGACATTATTTTACAGGACAGCTTTGTAGAAAAAAAAAAAAAAAAACACTACAAGCGATGCTTCAGAGTGGACAGGAAGCAAACTAAACACTGTCCATCACCCAGAGTTTCCATGAAACTGTAATTAAAAAGTTGAATTTGGCTTTAAAAACAGCCAAATAAAAACAGTAAAAATCATTCTAAAACAAACATCAAAGCCAAGAGGAATGAAAAGATTGACAAATATATTTTAGAAAGATTACTCTGGCAGCAACATAAAGATAAACATCAGGGAAGCAAAACTTGAGTATTTCAAGATTATAGGTGAGAAAGTAGATTATGATAATAAGACATGAAAAATGATAAGCAGGTAGAAAATACTGAACTTGCTGAGTGACTGGATGCAGTAATTTCAAGGAAGTTTGGAGTCTGGTATCTTTCCTGCTGCAGCATTTCAGTGATACTCTCTACTATGATGGGGAAAACAGATGACAGTGTAGATTACAAACAGTCAGGGATGAGGGAAGCGTCAGGAACAAGGCCTTCAGTTTGGGGTGTAATGAATTAATCTGAGGTGCACAAGGGACTCAGAAGAAAGGATTTGGACAAATACCTTTGGATTAGAAATAGATAGCCTTATTCAGGAAAAGCATAGCTGTTAAGATAACTATTTGTGAAATATGCTAACCTGGTATAATCAATGCAAACCTATGCAGAATTCTGAACTTTTGAAAATAAAACAATACCAGGGGAAGAAAATTATGACATTAAAATTTTCAGTTATATATTTTAACACCTGTTTCAAGGACATAAAAATATACTTTTATAAATATGTGCTAATATTCATGTCTGGGATATTACAATAATAAGCATTTTTGAGTGTAATGAAAAGGTTTAATAGTAAAACACCAATTCAAGATGCTACAAGAAGATTCCTTTTTAAAATTGATCTTAAAAGACAACTTTTAAATTGTAGATGAGAAATGCTTATGTGAGTGTGGAATTATGAGTCATTTTAAAGTACTACTATGAACTAAGAAAAAATATAAAACCCTATTTGAAAATTCACAAGGTTTTCTTCTTATTCACTGTAAACAGCACACTAACAACTCTAATTTCCTATCTGTGCCTTTTGGAATAGTAGGTAAAGATTGAAGGAATGATCTAGATATTAAAAATAGTAGTAAAATTATGATTATCCTAGCTGGATATATAAAGGTTTTCAAATACTTCTATGATTATCAAGCAGGGTTCAAACTTCATATCAGGAAAGAACAAACAAACTAAAAAAATCAAGTAACCACAATTTCTGAGTTCTGGATACAAAAGAATTGATATGTTAGTTTCATATGTATAACAAAGAATTGACAGGCTACTTTAACACCTATAAATACTGAAGTTAATATAAAGTTTCTCAAGAATAACATGGAGTATACATATGACTAGAGATATTTTAAAAAGTAAAAAATTATCTTCCAGAGATAATTTTTAAACCCTGTTGGTAATTTTTCTTTCCTTATGATTTTATAATAACAAGTAGTCTGCATAAGAAAAAAATCATAAATTGTGGTTTCATTCATTTACTGTAAGTGCCATTACACGTAGATATTAGGAAAAGACAAATCAAAATCTCTTCAGCAAAAAAAAAAGTTCTACATTTTTTCTTTAAGACTATTGCAGCTGAAAATTTTCTCACTGAATGAAGAGAGAGTAAGAATCTCATTTATATAATTATAACTTTTGTAAAAAGACTAGATAAAATGCTTATTTATTAAACACCCACCAAGATTATACCAAACAGTAAGATAAATTAGTTAAGTACATTAAGTATTTATCTAACAGTAAGTTAGAAACCACAAGAAACGGAAAGGCCAAAAATTCTTAAATCAGAGTAAGTCTGCTAAGGCCTAAAACTGAACTCACCTTGAATTGTCTATTTTGCTATATTAAATAGAAGACATCGCTTCACTACTTTCAAAGTGAGAATTTGTTTAAAAAGACAAATCACTTCAAACTGAAATGAACTTCTGGAGGGAACTATATTCAATACAAATATATACGTACATGTGTGTGTGTCAGTCCCTCAGTTGTGTCTGACTCTTTGTGCCCCCATGGACTGTAATCCACCAGGCTCCTCTGTCCATGGAATTCTGCAGGCAAGAATACTGGAGTGGGTTACCATTTCCTTCTCCAGGGGATCTTCTCGACCCAGGGACTGAACCTAGGTCTCCCACATTGCAGGCAGACTCTTTACCAACTGAGCCACCAGGGAAGCCATGTGTACATGTATAAGTATAACCAAGTCACATTGCTGTACACCTGAAACTAACACAATATTGTAAATTGATTATACTGCAATCAAAAAAAAAAAAAAAAGAACCACCACCAACCTCAAAAACAACCACCAAAAAAGGTAAGGAAGAAATTTTCTTTCAGTTCTTCATAAAAATCAGCTACATGTCATTCAAAAGAGTATGTGCATTGCTTTTTCACGACCTCACTGTCTCCTCTTTAGTTGAATTTGAAATAATTCTTCTCATATTTATAATATAGAGTTCCTCATCTGACATACCCTCACTATTTCTGTTGTGTTTGTGTAATAATCTGTCTCATCCTGACCCTCATTCCATTTCATATTCATCTTGTCCTTCTTAAATGAATTCTCCCCCTTCATCCCCCTCCCCATGTTCATATTCATCTAGCTCTTCTTCCTAATTGCTTTGTAATGTTTTTCTTTCATAAGGGCATACTTAGTACGCCAACATTTATAAATCTGAATCATACACACATATTGCTCTTATTATCACACCATTTTGTATCGTGACTTTGAAGGCTTCCATTTCTGTGGCAGGATCCTTTCTGTCATATAAGGGGACATGATATGTGAATGGCATGTGAAAAAGTACAGGGAAAAAAGAGTTACAAACAAAACAACTTGCCTTTGTGAGACCAAGGCCCGCGAGAGACATGAGAGGTTGTGGAAGAGGCTCAGGCGATGGGAAGGCAGGATGAGAGAAGCCCTGGACTCCAGGTGATGGTTCGGGAATGGTTTCAACCACATCTTCAATTTCACTATCAGAATTATTGTCCTCAGAGAAGATTGTATTCTCTGGTCTCACAATGCCACATTTTGCTTCTACTACAGTGAAAACAAGGGAGAGTACATGAGAACATCTTTAACTGCAAATCAGTTAATAAAACCAGGAGGACAGTCTTAGATAACTTACTGTTTCTCTTGGATTGCTGAGAAGCATTCATTAGCTTCGTTAAGTTTGGTTTCAGGACATTCTGGAGAAGAAAATAAGAATTTTAAGAATAATAAGAGTCAAATTTAATAAAATAATTATAACATCCCCCATTACTCTATGATCTAACACAAAGAGCACAGGCTCTGGAGTCATTCAGATGTGGATTCAAATCACAGTTCTGCCACTAACTAACCTTCTCATGGGGTAAGGATTATGACAGATGACATAGGAAGCCCTGGATGTTGCTCCCCTTACCCCTAATATACTGCTAAAGAAATACTATGACACCCACTAGATTACTTTCTCTACCAAAATGTCCTAGAATAAAAATTTATCCCCAATGCTTTAGAGTACTATGTCTGAAAAACTAAACTATTTAAATTAGTTGCTATGTTTTGAAATTAACCTGCATGATTTCTATATGCATGAATTATCACTTGGGAAGGAAAATATGGAAGTTTAGTTTTTAGTAGAACCTTATTTAGATGGGTTAGAACTGCAAACAGGAAAAGTTATTTCTATTCTGTTTGTCAAAGAGCTAAAGACAAATGATTTTTTAAATTTAGTTCATTCTAAGAAAGAGGGGAAAAGATAAGAGTAAACATGTAGGGCAATGATCATGAATGAAAGCCACAAACACTCTAAACAGAAAGCCATAAGGAAACATGCTAACAATAGAGGCAGAGAGAGATGGACTCAAAGAACAGACACTGAAGAAATGTATTCTGCAAGGAAAAATTAGGTTAACAGGAAATATTAAAAATGACAAAAGGTAGGGTAGGAAAAAGAAAGGAAAAGGTAAGATATGCCTAGTGAAGCACAAACTTAAGGGGAAAAAAAAAGAAAAGCATAAGTATAATGAGGTATGTGGGAAAACATATATATTTAGAATTTATATAGAACAAATCAGTAATATATCAGTATTGTTAAGGATACACTATGAACAAAGCCTGTGCTTTATATGTTATTAATACATAAATTATAGGTACACTGTTCAAGTTTTATGAAAATATCAACATAAGTTATATATAAAACATATATTTAAAACAGAGGCTTTTGTTCATTGTATATCCCTAATAATAATAATGATTTATATTAGTTTAAAACTGTTTATAAATAATACTACAATCAAGAGTTTAATTTTGCCACTATAAAAAAAGCCATTCAATTAGCCACACATGGTCATCTATCACTACCTGAATGCTGTCAAATATTACTAGAGGGAAAGGAATTGATAAAGAAATATTCCTAACATTTCACTGGGAACAAGGACTGGTAGTCAGAATTCTAAGGAGACTATGCTGTTTGAAAAAAAAAAATGGAATACATGATGGAGCTAAAAGGCTACGGGGTGGGAGAAGTTTTGGGTTGGCTAAAAAGTTTGTTTGGGTTTTTCCATAAGATGTTAAAGAAAAACATGAATGAACTTGTTGGCTAACCCAATATATGGGAGCTCTCTGCACCGTCTATTCAATTTTGCTGTGAACCTAAAAGTGCTCTAAAAAATAAAGTCTATTTTTTTTTAAAGAAAACAAAAACAATGCTTGGATAAAATACTGAAACATGCTATAACACTTAGGACCCTTGAGAACATTATACCAAGTGAAAGAAGCCAGTCATAAAAACCACATACAGCATGATTTCATGTATATGAAATGTCTAGAAGAGGCAAATCTATACAGACAGAAAATAAATTAGTGGTTGCCCTGGGCTAATGGGGGTGGGGTGTCTGAATGAAACCGGGAATGATTGCTAATATGGGATTCTTTTGAGATGATGAAAATGTTCTGAAAGTTGTTGTGGCCACGGTCTCACAACCCTGTGAATATACTAAAAACCACTGAATTATATATATTAAATGGGTGAATTGATGGTATGTGAATTGTATCTCAATAAAACTGTCATTTTCTTAAGTAAAGCTGCAATTTTTAAAAAGTAACTGGTTAGAACCCATAGCATGCATTCTTTAAACATTTGAATGCTGAAGAATACTGAAGAAGTCTCTAGACCTTTAGAGATAGCAGACAGACTTCTCATAGTGATAATTCAGCAGGAAGGCATGTCATAAATATCCACATGCCTAACAACGGAGCCTCGAAACAAACAAAGCAAGAACTGAAGGAACCAAAGGTGAAAACAGACGGAAATTTTAAACACCAGTTTCTTAACAGGTAATAGAAGCAGATCCAAAGGGGGGCAGGTATATAAGTAATGTACACAGTACCATCAACCACCTTGTCTAAAATAAATATGTTGAGAATTGACACATGTACACTACTGATGTATAAAAGAGATAACTAATGAGAACGTATTATATAGCTCAGGGAACTCTATCCAATGCTCTGTGGTGACTTAAGTAGGAAAAGAAATCTAAAAAAGAGAGAATATATGTATACATATAACTGAGCCACTTTGCTGTACAGCAGAAACTAAAGTAAGATTGCAAAGCAACTCTACTCCAATAAAAATTAATTTTAAAATACATTGAGTATAACAAGCAGTGGTTAAGCATTCACTTCATAATAATTTTTTGTCTCCTTGGAACCTCTAAGGATCTTTCAGTGGTCTGAAACCTCTCTTTAAGATTTCTTATTATCTTCTTTCCTCTTATTATTTATGTATTTACTCTGGGCCATGCCAGGTCTCCGCGGCCGCACATGAGCCTTCTCTGGCTGCTGCAAGTGGGGGCCGCTCTCTGGTTGCGGGGTGCGGGCTTCTCACTGTGGGGGCCTCTCTGGCTGCACCGCACTGGCTCTAGGCTGTGTGAGCTTCAGACGCTGCGGCCTGCAGGCTCTGGAGCACAGGCTCAGAGGTTGTGGTACACGGGCTTCGTTGTCTTGCAGCATATGGAATATTCCTGGACCAGGGATGGAACCTGTGTCATAGGCAGATTCTTAACCACTAGATGAACCATCAAGGCGGTCTTCTGAAAGGAGGTGACCAAGGTAATTTGCACAGATGCCTTTTTCCTTCTTAACACCCTTTTCAAACATGAAGACTTATTCAAAACCATCCTATTTTCCCCAAGACACAAACCCTGTATTCTTTCCTCTTAGATGTTTTAATTCTCTACTCCCTGGAACCCAGGTGGTTTTGACAAGAACCCCTGATCCCCTGCAGAAATATGTTGGGGGCCAATCACAAGCCATCAGCCAGAGACAGACAGCATCCAGGTGCGTGGGTCTGGAGTGCTGCTAACAGCACAGCAGAGGAAATGGGCCTGGGCTGCACCCCCGTTTCATCACACAGCAGTGGCACCTGGCAGGCACGTGTTCATTTCCTATCAGCAAGCAGCAAAGGCGAGGCATGAGCTGGAGCCTCCTGTGTTTCCCAGGAGGTGGTTTCACTGCCAGCGCCTTGTGATGCTCTCCAGGGTCTTAGGCTCCACAGCACGGTTGCTTTTCAACACTTACCTGCCAGCTTCTGATTCATGAGACCTGTACAACCTCCTTCAACAGATTGTGCTTAGTCACTCAGGTGTGTCCAACTCTTTGCGACCCCGTGGACTGTAGCCCACCAGGCTGCTCTGTCCATGGGGATTCTCCAGGCAAGAATACTGGAGTGGGTGGCCATACCTTCCTCCAGGGGATTTTCCCAACCCAAGGGTCAAACCCAGGTCTCCTGCACTGAAGGCAGATTCTTTACTGTTTGAGGCACCAGGGACTATCATATAAGACCTGCATAAGACCTGAAAGGACAGGCCTGTGTCGGGGCGTCAGCACATGAGACGGCCTTCCTTCACACGGAAGAGACCACATCAGGGGCCCATGCTTCTCCATCCTAAAGCTCAAGGGTCCCAGAGCATTTCATTTCCCTCAAATCACTTACAGGTAGTAACAGCACACTCTGTAGCTTTAGGTCCAAGCTAGGATGGCAGTGCGCATGTGTGCTAAGTCACTTCAGTTGTGTCCGACTCTTTGTGACCCCAGGGACTGTAGCCTGCCAGGCTCCTCTGTCCATGGGATTCTCCAGACAAGAATACTGGAGTAGGTTGCCATTCCCTCCTCCAGGGGATCTTCCTGACCCAGGGATTGAAGCTGGGGCTCTTATGTTTCCTGCTTTGGCAAGCAGGTTCTTTACCACCAGCGCTACCTGGGAAGCCCAAGGATAGCAGGGGGAACATGAAAAGAGAGGAGGTGCCCGGTGTTGTTATGCACACCATGGGAGGATGTCAGGATCAACTTCTTTTAAAAAGGAAGAAAACCAAGTTCAAAACTGTGTTCTTTCATCCAAGAAATATTTACTGAGGGAATCCCCTGGCAGTCCAGTGGTTAGGACTCCATGCTTTCACTGCTGAGGGCCTGGGTTCAATCTCTGGTCAGGGAACTAAGATCCCACAAGCTGTGCAGCAAGGTAAAAAAAAAAAAAAAAGCATATATATATATATATATATATATATATATATACTGAGCATGCACCATTCTAGGCACTTAGGACACTGCAACTAACTAAACAGACAACCTGGCAAATAAGCAAATCCTATCTTAAATGGTGATAATATGAGAGAAACAGAGCAGGAGGAGGAGGGGTATCATTGACTCACAGCCTTAAATGGGGCAGATGGGGAAGGCCTTCCTGAGAAGGGGACCTTTCTGCACGTCTGAAGGTCGTGTATCTTGGTCTGCAGACATATGCCTGGTGCTTCCCTGGTGGTTCAGTGGTTAACATCTCCCTTGCAATGCAGAGAACAAAGGTTCGATTCCTGGTTGGAGAACTAAGATCCCACATGCCATGGAGCAACTAAGCCAAGAAGCTGCAACTAGAGAGTCCACAGCGAAGATCCCACGTGTGGAAACTAGGACTTGACATAACCAAATAGATAAATAAATATTAAATATTTTTGAAAAGCCAGCCTGGCCGCAAATGATTTCAAGAGGTCCCTAAACCCCCGAGTATTCCCTGCCTTCTTCTAAAGCCTGAAATTTCTTTAATGAGGGGAGAAAGAAACCTATTTAATTCCATTTAATTCTATTAAATTCCTATTTAATTCTGTACTATCAAAGAGAAATATCTGATGGTTTTGGAAAAGCTGGCGCACAGCGCTCCCATGTTACCAGGTGACCGTGAAAGCATATGGTTGATGTCTGGACTTTGCTCTATCACAAGGGAAGGGGAGCACAAATTTCAAGAAGATAGGTGGGTCACTGAGTCAGAAGGAGCAAAGGTAGCTATCAGACGGCACTCATCCTGGTTCAGCTGCCTCTGCCTGTTTGGCACAGGACAGGGCAGCTGTCTGCCGTGTGGTGCACATGTTGTGTGACTGAAACCATGCAATTCCAGTACACTAACCATGACGTTCACACAAGGCAATTTAGCAGTGACTGGGCATCCTGGACACTCACTGATCAGCAGCGCTACGCTGAATCCTCATCTTCTGTACCATCTGCATTAAAGCGAGCAGGGAGTTCTCTAGCAGACCCACTAAGAAAGAAAGGCTAAAGGAAATTCTTCAGATTCCAAGAGAATAATACCAGAGGGAAACAAATTTCAAGAATAAAGGAAGAGCAATAGAAATGGCAAATAACTATGTAAATATACTTCCCAGGATCCTCCTAGCTGGAATCCATCTTGGCTGAGTGATGTGTGTGCCCCCAGGAAGGATCCCAATTCAGAATGACTGGCAAGAGACAAACCAGAAACTAACCCAATGACCAGAAAACCTGAGACTGTGAGCCATGTGGCAGAGCAGTTCTCTCCATTTCCCTCACCCTCCCGCCCTCCGCCCCGGCAGCCCTTCCCAATAGTCTCTCGCTTGGACGGCACTCCTCTCCTTGGACGATTCATTTCCAAGTGTCAGACAAGAAGCCACTCTCAAGCCCTGGAAGGGATCCCCCTTCCTTCACCAAAACCACGATCCAGGAGAAAATATCTTCCAAATGCTACCTTTTAAAGAAGGAAATGGCACCCCCTCCAGTATTCTGGCCTCAGAACCCAGGGACAGAGGAGCTTGGTGGGCTACAGTCCATCAGCAGGGCATTTCTGAGGGGAGGAAACAGTCCCAGGGAAGCTGAGGTGCTCGCCAAAGTTCCCAGAGCTTTGGATGGCACAGCCAGAACTGTGGCTGAGGGCTCCCAGTGGCCAGGCCTCTTGATCCTGGCCTCTCTCACCAGGTACATGTGTGGAAAACTAGAATCAAAAATATGCCTGAGGGTGTCCCTGGTGGCTCCATGGTAAAGAATTCACCTGCCAGTGATCCCTGCTATGGGAAGATCCCACATGCTATTAAGCCCGTGTGCCACAACTGCCGAGCCCATGCTCTAGATCCTGGAAGCCACAATGCCGAGCTCACATACTGCAGCCACTGAAGCCCGTGAGCCTGTGCCCCGCAGCAAGAGGAGCCGCTGCAGGGAGAAGCCCACACACCACTAGTTATGGCCCAGGCTCACCCGAACTAGGGAAAAGCCCACACACGAAGACCCAACACAGCCAAAAATACATACAATTGTTTTCCTAAAAAATGCATATCTGACAAAGAATCTCTACTCAAATTGTCCAAGAACACTAGAGCAAACAAGCCCATTCATAATTGGTAAAGATTGAAATAGACACCTGGCCACTGAGGGTATACTGATAGCAAACTATTATACAGAAACACACTCAAGATACTGGTGGGATACATGCACCCTTTGGAAGACAGTCTGACAGTTTTTTCAGTAACCACATGGGACAAGCACTGAATTCTATAGATGACAAGTGGTGGAAGCCAGGTGTCTTACCATCGGAACGGGAAATTATGGAGAAACAAAAGGAAAGGTTACAAGATCCATTGAGACATCATCACAAATTACCTTTAACTGAATATGTTCAAAGATAAGCTGGAATACATGTATATATTTCCAAGTATTGTCAGCTGAGCATCTTTAGCGCCTACATGTATGTTTTACATATCATCCTATAGTGAAAGGGAACAGGAAATGTCCCTGGTGGTCCAGTGGTAAAGGATCTGCCTACCAATGCAGGGAACATGGGTTCACTCCCTGGTGCTAGAAGATTCCACATGCCCAGAGGCAACTAAGCCCCCGTACAACTATTGAAGTACTGGCATGCTCCAGACCCCAAGTTCTGCAACCAGAGAAAGCACTGCAATGAGAAGCCATGGCACAGCAACTAGAGGGCAGCCTCTGCTCACTACAACTAGACATCTAACAACAAAGACCCAGCATAGTCAAAAATAATTCAATGTTAAAAAAAAAAAAAGGACAGAAGTTCTTTGAATAAATGACGGAGATTAGGGGTGAGGCAGTAATTATATGAGCCAGGATAATCTTAAAGTATGAGAAAGTAAAGAAAGGAAAGACAATTGTCGAGCTGTCCAAACTGATAAAACTGAATGATTACATACTTTTATCTCTATACACTAGCAAATAATATTCTGAAAAGGAATTTTAAAAAACAATCCCCTTTCAATACTGTCAACATCAATAAAATACTTTGCCATGGATGTAACGAGGATGACAAGACTGGCACACTGGAAATTATACATGATTGTTGAAAAATATCCTGAAGACATGTATGGATTTGCCATAACTATGGAACGACTTACGATGGCAATACCATGGAATGCATCTTTAATCTGAAATGAAGATTCAATATGAATTACAAAAGACTGAAAGGTCATTGCTGAACCATGAAAGATGCCAGGATTCTTGGCCTCCAGAGGAGAAGAATTCAATCCAGAGCCAGTTGACGAAGCTTGATCTCTCAGAGCTTTTGTGTCATAATTTTATTAAAGTATAAAAGAGATACAGAAACCTGCTGATATAGATTCCAGACGGGGGCAGTAAGAGTACCCCCTGCTGATCTTTGGCCAGATGTTATACAGCCACTAGCAGTCTGCTAAGGAAAGAAAGGCAATGGCTCAGAGAATGGCACCAGGCCCCTCACCCACAACATGCACTGAGGTAACAGTGGCAGCAGGTGAGTCACCCCGGGCCATAAATTGACATGAATCTTGAAGAAAGGCAGATTTCCAGGCAAATATATCGTTTCACTAACATAGATTAGGAGAACAAGGTATGAGTAAAACATCCTGGTTTGTCAAGTTGATTCTGAGCCTTTAGGGGGAACCGACCTAAAGACAGAGTCTAGCAGAAATACATAGTATATTAACATAGCTTAAGACAAACATTTCCCTATGGAAAAATGCAGTGCTTAACTCAACGTTTCAGAAAAATTAAGTCCAGGTGGAGCCAGGAGTCGTCATGGCAACACAGAATTTTCAGAGAAAACTCCTTTTAAATTTGTATCAAGAAGGGGAAAAAAATTAACACTAGTTAGTTTCCTCGGGCTGCTTAAGAGAGAGATGAAAAAAAGTTTGACACTTGCAGCCTATTCCCTCTGTCTGCAGACCCTGGCCTTCCTGCCTGTTATCCTCTCGGGGCCTTTAGGAAGCAATACACAAGCTGACCCTAACATACACGTGGAATGACAAGGGATTCCAAAGAGCCAGAGCAATCACGTGAGTCTGCAGCTCTAAGGTCCTCTGGCACATGCAAGCGACTGTGCTAAGTCGCTTCCGTCACGTCTAACTGTCAGAGCCCACCAGGCTCCTGTGTCCATGGGAATTTTCCAGCAAGAATACTGGAGTGGGTTGCTGTGCCCTCCTCAAGAGAGTCTTCCCAACTCAGGAATCGGATTCCTGCATTGGCAGGTAGGTTCCTTACCACTAGCACGACCTGGGGCAAAAGTGCCTAAATGGAGATCAGGGAAACCCAGTTAGGAGAAGGGACTCAGAGGAAAGGAAGTGAGGGAAGGAGACTCTTAGTCACACTCAGAGAAGCCCGGCAGGTAGTTCTGCAGGTGGAAGAGGAGGAGGAAACAGGCTGGAGCTGTGTAGAAGATGAAAGAGGGAACTAAAGCAGGGGCCCCCCAACCTCAAGGATCTGATGCCTGAGGATCTGAGGCGGAGCTGATGAAATCATACTAGAAATAAGTGCTCGGTCACTCAGCCGTGTCCAGCCTTTTGTAGTCTACCAGGCTCCTCAGTCCATTGAATTCTTCAGGCAAGAATACTGGATGGGGCTGTCATTTCCTTCTCCAGGAGACCTTCCCGACCCAGGGATTGAACCCGGGTCTCCCGCACTGCGGGCAGACTCTTTACCAAGAGAGCCACCAGGGAACAGAAATAGAAATAGAGTGCACATGGAGTATTACTCAGCCGTTAAAAAGAATTCATTTGAATCAGTTCTGATGAGATGGATGAAACTGGAGCCGATTATACAGAGTGAAGTAAGCCAGAAAGAAAAACACCAATACAGTATACTAACACATATATATGGAATTTAGGAAGATGGCAATGACGACCCTGTATGCAAGACAGGGAAAGAGACACAGATGTGTATAACGGACTTTTGGACTCAGAGGGAGAGGGAGAGGGTGGGATGATTTGGGAGAATGACATTCTAACATGTATACTATCATTTGAATCGAATCGCCAGTCTATGTCTGACGCAGGATGCAGCATGCTTGGGGCTGGTGCATGGGGATGACCCAGAAAGATGTTATGGGGAGGGAGGTGGGAGGGGGGTTCATGTTTGGGAATGCATGTAAGAATTAAAGATTTTAAAATTTAAAAAATAAAAAAAAATTTAAAAAAAAGAAAGGAAAAAAATATGTACACATGGTACAAAACTCAGACATTACAAATAAATATTAACCTCTTGTCAAAAAAAAAAAAAGAAATAGAGTGCACAGTAAATGAACTGTGCTTGACACATCCCAAAACCTTCCCCTACCCCTGTCTGTCAAAAAATTGTCTTCCAAAAAAAAACCTCCTGAGGTCAAGGAAGGAACTTCAAGTGTACTCAGTTGTCCCAGGTTGCTGGCTTAGAGAGATGCTGAAGAAGGGTGTCCTGAGAGGTAGAAACTCCCTTGCGTGAGGTCAACACACTGATAACTTTGGTGACGATGGGAGAGATTTGTTTCATTTTTTTAAAATATCTTTGTGGAATAAACTTAAAACTTAGCAATTCTCTTACAGTCTTCCTAATAAAATGGTTTCTTTCTTTACTGATCTGTGAAGTACCAACTGTGACAATCACTGCTCTAATATATCTCATAGTGTTGCTGACACTATGGATATAATTATGTGAAATAGAATTTATTCAATAAAAATGAGGCATCTGCCCTGTGCCCAGCACATTGCAAGGGTTGGGGAGGAAATGAAATACTCCATAAGATGCACAGCCGGTAGACACATTCTTTAAAAGAGCCTTTTACATTTCCACCCTAGTTTATTCTCAATGTCAACACTTGCCAGTTAATGACCATGCTGTGGGGGAAGCTCGTTAAAAACTCAGAAGCCAGGGTTCCTGGAAGGATATCCCGTTGTCCCTTGGACAGTGCCTTTCCAGTCGAACTAGGCACCAGGTCTACTTGGAGAGGGGTTGAGGTCCCGTTGTCTCCAAACTGCCAAGGGTTAGAGCGATGGGAGTTCCATCAGAGTTAAGGGAAGAGCAATCGGATGGATTTTTAATCTGTTGCTCAGGTGCACAGCTACAGTGCCCCATGGAGATAATCAGGCTTCCTGTGCCCCTTTATTGTGTATGCACTTTCACACACAGAGTGAGATTCCTTAGGAGCAAAAATTGTTCCTGACAGACAGGTTCACTAGAGTTCTCCTCCAGAGCAAGTTCATGTGGATGTGGTTTTGTCTTCCCCTGTGAGTTTGGGTCCCCTAGCTCGGACCCAGCTCCAGGGAAACAGCCCCTGAGAAAAGACCTCCAAGAAGCACTTTTCCCCCAGGCTGGGAAGCGGAGTTCACAGGTTCCGGGGAAAAGGAGCCTCTTTCGAGGAAGAAGAGGCAGCAAGCCTGCATATGTTTGCAAGCCTTTATTTGGAAGAAACGTGTTAGCTTCTACAAGGGGAGGTCTCCAGGTCTGCTCAGAGGACCGATATTGTAGAGTCATGGCCGAGACCCTCCTCTGCCCTTTGCAAGCCTTG
The DNA here is from genome assembly GCF_042477335.2 of Ovis canadensis. NCBI lineage: Eukaryota > Metazoa > Chordata > Mammalia > Artiodactyla > Bovidae > Ovis > Ovis canadensis. Next base: position 15,664,108 of record NC_091257.1, read on the forward strand.
CAAAGACATTCCTAGCTTCTAGTGTTACTGTCTTTGAAGGAGCAGGCTGCGGGAGTGTGTGAGACATTACTGGTGCCTTACAGGTCTCAGCTCCACTACTGCCTTTCCATTCGAACTAGGACCCAGGCCTACTTGGAGAGGGGTTAGGGTCCGGATGTTTCCAAACTGCCAAGCGCTACAGCAATAAGACCTCTGTCAGAGGTAAGGGAAGAGCAATTGGATGGATTCTCAAGCTGTTGCTTGGCCACACAGCTTCAGTGCCGCACAGCTCCCTGTGTCCCTATGTTGGGTATGGAGCTTCACACACACAGTGAGACTCTGTAGGAGCCAAAACTGTTCCTGACAGACTTAGGTTCACTAGAGCTCACCTGCAAGAGCAAAGACATGTGGGTGTGGTTTTGCCTTGCCCTGTGAGTCTGGTCCCCTACTTCAGCCCCAGGCTCAGAGGAAACAGCCCATGAGGAAAGACCTCCAAGAAGCGCTTTTCCCGCAAGCAGGGAAGCTGAGTTCGCAGATGCAGGGAAAGCTCGCCTCCCTCGGGGAAGAAGAGGCAGCCAACCGGCGTGTGTTTGGAAGCCTGTATTTGGAAGGAATGGGTTAGCTTCTACAACAGGAGCCCTCCAGATCTGCTCAGAGGAACGAAATTCCAGAGTCAGGCCCAGATTTTCCCCTGCCCTTGCGAGCCTTGCAAACACATTCCTAGCTTCTAGCGTTACTGTCCATGAAGGAGCAGGTTGCAGGAGTGTGTGAGACATGACTGCTGCCTTACTGGCCTCAGCCCCGCTATTGCCTTAGCATTCCATTCATACCCAGGCCTACTTGTAGAGGGGTTAGGGTCTGGTTGTTTCCAAACTGCCAAGGGCTACAGCAATGGGCGCTCTTTCAGAGGTAAGGGAAGAGCAATTGGATGGATTCTCAAGCTGATGCTTGGCCTCACAGCTTCAGTGCCACACGGAGAGAATCAGGCTCCATGTGCCCCTATGCTGGGTATTCAGCTTCACACACAGTGTGTCTCCATAGGGGCCAAGAATGTTCCTGACAGACTTAGGTTCACTAGAGCTCTCCTACAGAGCAGAGGTTGCGGATGAAGTTTTGCCTTACCCTGCATGTGTGGGTCCCCTACCTCAGCCCCAGGATCAGGGGAAACAGCCCACGAGGAAAGACCTCTGAGAAGTGCTTTTCCCACATCCTGGGAAGTGATGTTCCCAGGATGCGGGGAAAGTGAGCTTCCTTCGGGGAAGAAGAGGCAGCCAACCCGCGTGTGTTTGCAAGCCTGGATTTGGAAGGAACAGGTTAACTTCTACCACGGGAGACCTCCAAATCTGCTCAGAGGCCCGAAATTCCAGAGTCAGCGCCGAGCATCTCATCTGCCTTTGCGAGCCTTGCAAAGACATTCCTAGCTTCTAGCGTTACTGCCCATGAAAGGGCAGGCTGTGGGAGTGTGTGAGAAATGACTGGGTACCTTACTGTCTTCAGCTCCACTATTGCCTTTTCAGATGAATGAGGCTGCAGGCCTACTTACAGAAGGGTTAGGGTCCAGTTGTTTCCAAACTGCCAAAGGCTACAGCAATGGGAGCTCTGTCAGAGGTAAGGGAAGAACAATTGGATGTATTTTCAAGCTGTGACATGGCCACACAGCTTCAGGGTCACACGGAGAGAATCAGCCTCCCTGTGCCCTATGTTGGGTATGCAGCTTCACACACAGAATGGATCTCTGTAGGAGCCAAGAATGTACCTGACAGACTTAGGTTTACTAGAGGTCTCCTACAGAGCAAAGATGTCTGGATGTGGTTTTGCCTTCCCGTGTGTATGGGTCCCCCTACCTCAGCTCCAGCTCAGGGGAAACAGGGCACAAAGAAAGATCTCTAAGAAGAGCTTTTCCCACAACCTGGGAAGTCGAGTTCACAGGACACGTTTAAAGTGATCCTGTCTGGGGAAAGAGGCCCTAAGAGGTCCGGTGTGTTTTTGCAATCCTATATTTGGAAGACATGGGTTAGCTCCTATAATGGGAGACCTCCAAATCTGCTCAGGGGACCGAAATTCCAGAGTCAGGGCTGAGTTTCTCCCCTGCCCTTTGCAAGCCTTGCAAAGACATTCCTAGCTTCTAGCGTTACTGCCCATGAAGGAGCAGGCTGTGTGAGACATGACTGGCGACTTACTGGCCTCAGCTCCGCTATTGGACTCCACCAAACTAGGCCCCAGGCCTACTTGGAGAGGGTTTGGGGTCCGGTTGTTTCCAAACTGTCAAGGGCTAGACCAATGGGAGCTCTGTCAGAGGTAAGGGAAGAGCTATCAGGTGGATTTTCAAGCTGTTGCTGGGCCACACCGCTTCAGCACCACACGGAGAGAATCACGCTCCCTGTGCCCCTAGGTTGGGTATCCAGCTTCACATAGCCACCTTTTAAATCAAACGTACATCTTTTTTGTTTGTTTGTTTGTTTAAGTGACATTTCTTCCTTCACATAATTGTTTTAGGAAGTGCCTGTGAAAAGAATGTGTATAACATAAAGCAGAGTAGATTAGATACAAGGTCCAACACCCCATCTCCAGTCTGGATTACTGCTATTTACTGCTTTAATCTCCTAACTGGTCTTCTTGTCTTTGGTTGCTCCCTTCAACAACCCAGTGTGTATATGGTTGCCAAAGTAATCTGCCTAAAAGCACACCTTTATCCTTTCTGGGCCTTACTTCCCGCAGTTGACAGCGGGACTTGAACCATTTTCTCTGGGAAGTCTGATGTTCCATGAGCTGAACCAAGGTGGTCTGCCCTTGTGACCTTTCCCCAATTTATAGAGAAAGGAACATTTAATGGGTAGAATTTCCTCAACGTGTAAGTTCCCCCCACCCCCGCCCCATCTGTTTTTCTATAGTAAGGATCCAAACGTTTTATCTACTAGCATTGAAGTCACTCAGTCATGTCTGACTCTTTGCGGCCCCATGGACTGTAGCCCACCAGGCTCCTCTGCAATTTTCCAGGCAACAGTACTGGAGTGGGTAGCCATTCCCTTCTCCAGGGGTGGCGGGTGGGGGTCTTCCCCCTGAAGACCCAGGGATTGAACCGGTGTCTCCTGCATTGGCAGGCAGATTCTTTACTGTCTGCGCCAGCAGGGAAGCCCATCTGCTCACATTAACTGATGACAAACTGGACGAATGAGCAGCAAGTAAATAATAAAAGATTTGGCGATTGCAAGGTCATATTTAACAGCTTGGTTTTCTCCCAGGCACTTGGGCTGGTAGTTGCAATCATTACAATGTTAAAGATACGGTCTTTTTCTTTCTTAAAAATTATTTCTCTTTGGGATGATGGAATGAAATATATCAAAATTTCATCATGGCACATTAGAGAAAACACTGCCCTCCGGCTTCCCTGGTGGTTCAGAGGTTAAAGCATCTGCCTGGAATGCTGGAGACCCGGGTTCAATCCCTGGGTAGGGAAGATCCCCTGGAGAAGGAAATGGCAACCCACTCCAGTACTCTTGCCTGGAGAATCCCATGGAGGGAGGAGCCTGGTAGGCTACAGTCCATGGGGTCGCAAAGAGTCAGACACGACTCAGCGACTTCACTTCACTTCCCGAGTAAATACTTTGGCCTCTTCTTCAGAGTTTATTCAACCTTATCACTACTACTTGTCAGGAGCCATGTTAGCCATTACTGACAAAATGGAGGCATGGCCCCCAGCCCCCTCCCTTCATTCCGCAGGCACGGACCCGGGATTAAGGAGTTAGGCCTTGTAATTTTGACTTGTCTTTTCCTCTCCTCAGCTGAGTTGACTGTAAAGGAATAATAAGGTGCTTTTTGTTCTTGAGAGGAGCATGAGAAGGCACAAAGCCTTCTGCAGCTGTGCTCAGAAAATAATTCATAAAGTTAATCATTGACATGTGTTCAAGGACTTTTACAAAAGAGTGTTCCAGTATGAGCACATAGGCCATAGCTTGAGGCCATGGGAGGGACTGCTATCTGAAGCCTATTTGTGAGGAAAATGTTTATGACAAAGGAGTTTACTGAATTTAGGGTTTAGAAATAATTAAAATAGTTATAAGTTAAAGATTTAAGGAATGTTGTAAAGCTAGCATATTTTACTATAGCTTATAGAAGTTAGAATTTTTAGAGACACTATAGCTACAAACCTTTTTAAGAGATAGTGAGCTCAGGATATTAGGGGCAAACAGGACTTAGGAAGATAAGTAGTAAACTGAGGAATATATCATGAGTTACAATGTGATCACAAGTTAACTACAGGACACATTAGAGGAGGTAGATAATAGATGAAAGGCTGATTCGAGAGAATCACTGAAGCAGGAACTCTGAAGAGCAACAGTGATTCGTGGAGACAATAAATCTGGGTCAGTGGGAACTGAAAATATCAAACTTCTGACCTAATGCTTTTGTAAAAGTATAAAAGCGAATCATAAGCTTGAAATAAACAGGCAGTCCATAGAAAACTGAGAGGCTGTCTCATTTCTCTCACCGGCACCGTCCATCTCTTTAGGTTGAATCCCTGGCTGCTGGAGCTGGACTCTAGCAACTACTCCCCTTTATGAATCCTTGACTTCAGAAAAAGTTTTCTAATCTCTGTTCACATTTTCTGTTTCTTTCCCCCATTGCATAAACAATTTTATCTCCCTGGAACTCTGTCTTGGCCCAGGCCTTGCATACAAATCCCATCCAGCCTTAAAGGAACAAATCAACTCTTTACTTGGTGAAAACCCCTAAAATCATAACAATCTCTTGTTCTAACTCACAATTGTATGTTGCTATGAAAAGTGCATGGGAAAAAAAAAAAACAGAATGGTATACAACAGTGTTCTTCAAACATAAAAGAACTTAAGAAATATCCAGGAATCTTTTTAATTTTTATTTATTTATTTATCTTTAATTAAAATTATTTATCTATTTGGCTATACCAGGTCTTAGTTGCTGCATGTGGGTTTTTTGTTGGTTTTTTTTTTTAGATACAGCATCTTAAAAAGGGATCCCCATAAAGGGATATTTAGTTGTGGCATGTGAGATCTACTTCCCTGACCAGGGGTCTAACTCTGGCCCCCTGAAGTGGAAACAGGGAGTCTTAGCCACTGGACCACCAGGGAAGTCCCTCCAATTGTTTCTCATGCTTGGTGCTGGTGCACGGGGATGACCCAGAGAGATGTTGTGGGGAGGGAGGTGGGAGGGGGGTTCATGTTTGGGAATGCATGTAAGAACTAAAGATTTTAAAATTAAAATAAATAAATAATTTTTTTTTTAAAAAAAGGGAACCTTCCTGTTACATTATAGTTTCCTTAATTGCAAGAATCCTGTTCACCTTTAGAATCCTTTATGGAGTCTCAAAGAGAAACAACTTTTTTAAGTACAAAAGGATGGTATCTTTGTTAAATACACTGATGACAAGGGATAGGGGCTCATGAAAAACTCAGTTATTAGTGTTTCAATGATTTAGCAAGGGAGTAAATAAATAAATAAATGAAGATGGGCTTTTCCATAAAACAATCTTGTAAGAGAGCCATCATTCTCAACTCGGGGTGCATGCCCTCCCAAACTCTAAATCACATTGCACACCCCGATTTTTATGCACTCTCCCAGAATCATCAGCAGAGAGAGTCATAGGACCGTCATATCCCTTGAGTTTATTGGGCTGCTGCTGCTGCTAAGTCCCTTGTCGTGTCCAACTCTGTGCGACCCCATAGATGGCAGCCCACTAGGCTCCACTGTCCCTGGGATTCTCCAGGCAAGAACACTGGACTGGGTTGCTATTTCCTTCTCCAATGCATGAAAGTGAAAAGTGAAAGTGAAGTGGCTCAGTCGTGTCTGACTCTTTGCGACTCCATGGACTGCAGCCTACCAGGCTCCTCCATCCATGGGATTTTCCAAGCAAGAGTACTGGAGTCAGGTGTTATTGCCTTCCCGATATTGGGTTGAGAACCATCAAAACAGGAATTGAAGGTGTTGGTGGTATTTGTTAAGGTAAGGTTATTTCAGTCATACTGGGTTAGAACTGCGCCTTTCTGAGAGTATATAACTTCTTAGTTCTTTGACAACTGAGGAGTAAGGGAGTCTGCTAGACAAAGTGGGGTAGAATAAGACAGGTCTAGGAGCTAACCTGTGTCTCCACACCGGCAGGTGGGGCAGACCACCCTGATAGCTCACTGGCTCTTGCACAAGCATTTCTAGACCACCTGAGCTTCCACTTGTGTGCAATGGTGCACTCAGGAGAAGGCAAAGCCTCTCATTCCCAGCTTCTGCCACTCATTGGTACCTGTGTATTTTTCCTTACAGTACACACACACATATACGTATATATATATATATATATATATATATTGGCCTTACCACTCAGCATGTGGGATTTTATTTATTCATTTATTTGGCTGCACTTGGTCTCAATTACAGCACTCAGGATCTTAGTTCCCTGATCAGTGCGTCCGTGCCCCCTTCATTAGAAGCACAGAGTCTTAACCATGGACTCCCAAGGCAGTCTCAGATTACTTTTTTTCTTATTTCTCACAGGTAGGACTTTTGGGGAAGTAAATCTCTTCCTCTGTAAGGGAACTGAGAAATAAAATGATTCCCCCACTCACCCTCAACCATGAAGCTGAGTGGAGCAACCTAAGACCCCTCCCGCCCCATCTCAGGTTTAGGAAATAAATGAGACAGCCTCAGTGGCTGAGTGTGAGGTACTGGCAGAACACCCGAAGCACAAACACCCTATAAATCGGGGGAGAGAGAGGATGACATGAGGGAGGGTGGCTGTCCTCGAGGACAGAGATTTGGGAGTAGTCATCATAATCGGGTGAAGCTGACAGAGCTGAGCACCTCTCAGGCAAGACCGCAAGAATGTCCACGGAGTCACCAGAAGGTTGCTGCAGATTCAAGGAACAAACCACGATTAAGGCCCGGAGGAGAACCAGGGTTGGAGAACCCTGCAGTGTACAGAAGGCAAAGGAGACGGCAGCTGGAGGAGGGAACAGACTTCAGCAGCAGCCACCAGATGGGGTGCACATGTGTGCTCAGCCAGTGGTGTTCAGCTCTTTGTGATCCCGTGGACAGTAGCCTGCCAGGCTCCTCTGTCCATGGGATTCTCCAGGCAAGAATGCTCGAGTGGGTTGCCATGCCCTCCTACAAGGGATCTTCCAAACTCAGGGATCAAACCCGAGCCTCCTGCTTCTCCTGTTGGCAGGTGAATACTTTACCGCTGAGCCACCCGGGAAGCCCCATGAGTGGAATGAGCACCCTTATAAAGGAGACTCCAGAGGTGAGGACACAGGAAGGAGGAATGGGGCCTGACCAGACACGGAATCTGCGGCACCTTGATCTTGAACTCCAGTCACCAGAACTGTGAGGAATAAATGGCTGTGGTTTTTAAGCCCCTTGATCCACAGTATTTTGTTTTGGCAGCCCAGACTAGACTGAGACACCATGAGAGTAAAATTGCCACAAGGTGAGGGCTGAGACCAGGTTTCCTGGCTTAAGGAGAGGAGGGAGATATTAAAGAACAAAAGACAGACACACAGGGAACTTGCTGGAAAGTGTTTAGTGAAATGAAGGAGCGGAATAGGGCTGGGTCCAACGATAATGGTGTAAAGACAAGTGGTTACGTGTGGGGTGAAGCATGTAAGGCACCTGAAAGACGCTAAACTCAGATAGTGTGGTCCCAGCACCAAAGGGGACAGAACCAGAAGCCCAGATGGGTGGGACACTGGTCATAGCAGGGCCATGCTCAGAAACTTTGGCTCTCTCCCTCACCAACATGCATGATGCACTGTCACGAGGGTCTTCACTACTCCAAGGCACCTTGGCAAGAGATAAGGCTGTACGTGAAACTGGGCTTAAAGACACATCTTTCTCGGTTTCTTCCATTTTTAAATGTATGTTTTAGTAGAGTCGAGTAGATTCATATTGTTGTGCAACCTCCAACATCATCCATCTCCAGAACTTGTTCATCTTCCCAAAGCAAAATTCTGTATCTATTAAGTGCTTGGTGGAACTTCCCTGGTGGCCCAGCCGTAAAGAATCTGCCTTGCAATGCAAGGGATGCAGGTTCAACCCCTGGCTGGGAAACCAATGTCCCATACGCTGCGAAGCGACTAAGCCCAGGCACTGTAACTAGAGTCTTTGCACCAAAGAAAGGTCCTGCGTGGCACCATGCAGATCGCACATGCCACAACTAAGACTCAACACAGCGCAGATCGCACATGCCACAACTAAGACTCAACACAGCGCAGATCGCACATGCCACAACTAAGACTCAACACAGCGCAGATCGCACATGCCACAACTAAGACTCAACACAGCGCAGATCGCACATGCCACAACTAAGACTCAACACAGCGCAGATCGCACATGCCACAACTAAGACTCAACACAGCGCAGATCGCACATGCCACAACTAAGACTCAACACAGCGCAGATCGCACATGCCACAACTAAGACTCAACACAGCCGAACAAATAATTTAAAAGATACAGTCTTGGTTTTAAAAGTAAAATAAATGTTTCGTACCCCTGGTAACCCCCATTCTACTTTCTGTCTCTATGAATCTGACTACTCTAGGGACCTCCAGTAAGTGGAACCACACGCTGTCCTTTGCCATCCACACTACAGCATGTGTGCTTTCCTTTTTAAGGCTTGATACTGTTCCCTTGTATGTTACAGGCTTCCCTGGCGGCTCAGTGGTGAAGAATCTGCTTGCCAATGCAGGAGACTCAGGTTCAGCTGCTGGGTCAGGAAGATCCCCTGGGGAAGGAAATGGCAACCCAGTCCAGTATTCTTGCCTGGAGAATCCCATGGACAGAGCCTGGTGGGCTACAGCCCATGGGGTCGCAGAGCTGGACATGACTGTGCATTTGTTGCACTGCATTTAGTTTATCCACTCATCTGTCAGTGGGTACTTGGGTGCTTCCACTCTTTGGTTATTGCAAATAATACTGCTATGAACATGGTTGTACAAACAGCTCTTTGAGTTGCCACTTTCAGTTCTTTTGGGAATATACCCAGAAGTGAAATTGCTTGGATCTTATGGTAATTCTATGTTTGATTTTTTTGAGGAACCACCATACTGTTTTCCAAAGCAGTTGTCATTTACCTTTCCCCAAGCAACACAGAAAACTTCCAATTTCTCCACATCCTTGCCAACACTTGCTATTTTGCTTTTTCAATAAAAACCATACTAATGGATATAAAGTGGTTGGTTGGTTTTTTTTAAATAGATGCTTCTTCCTTAGATTATAAATTCTTCAAAAATTATGTGAATATTAGTTTGATTCAAATGGAATTGAAGACTTGGGCTGAAAGAAAGATTTCCCTAAGTGTGGCAAGGTAAATATTCAAAACTCCCCCAAATTAGTTTAAAAACATGTTTCTATCCATGTCTGTCCTGTTTTCAAGACCTGACCTCAGATAAGTGGGGAAGGAGTGCCCTCTTGTGTCCTTTCTCTGCCAGTGTCAGTGACTAAAAAAGGTAGTTGAGAAATGACCGTTTCACTCCAAGGACAACAAATGCCAGTCACGTATCTACTGGGTAAAAGAAAATATGACAGAGTGAACCTAGGGTCTTTAAAGAAATCTCAATCTAGAAGGGGTAGAGGAACAAAATACATGCAGAAATAACAATAAAAGACATATGCAAAATGGATGGATTATCTGTTAAGACTGCAGGAATTAGGTCAAGATTCACATCAAAATATAAGCGTGACTGGCTACAAAGGATCTCGGGTTGGCTCTCAGGTTTCTTTTAAGGCTTCGGTTCTAGAAGGTCCCTGACCTAGGAGGGCAGCCTCCCTGTCAGGACCCCTTCATGGCTGTCAGTTTTCTAGAGTTGCTTCAGAGACCCTGGGTGGGGAATATCCTCTGGAGAAGGAAATGGCAACCCACTCCAGTATTCTTGCCTGGAGAATCCCATGGAGAGAGGAGCCTGGTGGGCTCGAAAAGAGTCAGACATGACTTAGAGACTGACACACACCTCCACACCTCCCTAAACAGGCTGTTGATTGGCACACTGTCTCCATAGCCTTGATGCTCACAAAGATAATTATACAGAAAGTACGTTTGCAGGTTTCATCAGCATGGGGACCAGTTACAGAGGATGAAGATGCTGTCTTGCAAACCTTGCTCCATCAGGCAAGCAGCCTTCAGCTGGCCTCTTAGGGCCCTGAAGGAGACAGTCCTTACCTTGTCTGCATCCTGCTGGATCTGCTGAATAAAGACAGAATCAAGGCATGCCTGTACACTGACCACATATCCAACTGGGTAGAAACTAGGGAGCTCATTGGTGGAAAGAATCGTTCTTCAGAGTCAGACACAGGTGGGTTTTTACTTTTTTAAATATATCTCCTTAAAATATTTACTTATTTAATAATTTTGGGTCACACTCTGTGTAGCATGTGGGATCTTAGTTTCCTGACCAGGGATTGAGCTCACACCTCCTGCATTGGGAGGTGGAGTCTTTTTTTTTATTATTTATTTATTTGGCTGCACTGGGTTTTCATTGCTGCGTAGGCTTTTCTCTAGCTGTGGTGAGTGGGGGCTATTCGCTAGCTGTGGTGCTCATGCTTCTTACTGCGGGGGTTTTTCCTGTTCCAAAGCACAGGCTCTAGGGCACGGGGGCTTCAGTAGTTGTGTTCTGTGGAATCTTCCCCAATCAAGGATGAACCCATGTGCCCTGCATTGGCAGGCAGACTCTTAACCTCTGGACCACCAGGGAAGTCCCCACAGCTGGGTTTAAAGCTCAGCTCTGCTGCTCTGTGTCCATGGCCCCCCAGAGCATGTTACTTTATCGCCATTCAGCAGCTCTGAGATGGGAATAACGGTCCCCACCTCCCTCTCTGGTAAGATTCTCATGAAGCTTAACAAGACAGAGTACACAGACCTTGAGGAAGTATCTAGCGTTATAAATGCCCCTCTGCTTCCCCCTCTCACCTGCAACCTCCTCCCCAACCTGAGCACACTACGGCAGTCTCCTGGCTGCATGGGGCCGAGACCTTGGGGGCAGTTGCACAATAACTGAGATTTTAGGTCACCGAGAGCAGTCTGGGAAGCAGAAGAAAGGCTGCTTTGTTTCGTATTCTCATGCAGGGTGCAGTGGGGAAGGTATTTCCAAACCGTCTTAATTATTTCCCAAGACTTTTTCCAGTTGCCCAAGCCAGCAACCTGGGAGTCATCCTTGATTGCTCCTTCTCTCTCACCTCCCATACGTGTATTTCTAAGGCCTGTTACGCCTCCTTAAGACATTCCAAATCCTCCGAGTCTCTCCGTCTCCATCCATCATTTTACTTTCACTCTCCATCGCTGCTCCCTGGAAAACCACCACAGCTTCCTGAATGGCCTTCAATAACACCCCTCTTCCTCATCACCCAGCGGATAGAGCTCTTTCTAAATGCAAGTCTCTGGGGATGATGGGAAGAGTTGGGAGATTGGGACTGACACGTATACACTACTGATTTGCATGCATGCCTTGCTAAGCCCCTTCAGTCGTGTCTGACTCTTTGCGACCCCATGAACTGTAGCCCACCAGACTCGTCTGCCCACGGGATTCTCCAGGCAAGAATACAAGAGTGGATTGTCATGCCCTCCTTCAGGGGACCTTCCTGAACCAGGGATTGAACCTGTGTCTCTTAGTCACCTGCATTGGCAGGCAGGTTCTTTACCAGCAGCACCACCTGGGAAGCCCCACACTATTGATACTATATATAAAATAGATAACTAATGAAAATCTTCTATAGAGCACAAGGAACTCTACTCAGTGCCCCGTGGTGACCTAGATGGGAAGGACATCCAAAAAGAGACAGCAAGGAGATCCAAACCAGTTAATCCTAAAGGACATCAACCCTGAATATTCACTGGGAGGACTGATGCTGAAGCTCCAATACTTTGGCTACCTGAAAAGCCAAACTCACTGGAAAAGGCCCCGATGCTGGGAAAGATTAAAGGCAGGAGGTGAATGGGTTGACAGAGGATGAGATGGTTGGATGGCATCACAGACTCAATGGACATGAGTTTGAGCAAACTCCACGAGATGATGAAGGACTAGGCAGCCCGGCGTGCTTCAGTCCATGGAGTCACAAAGAGTCAGATAGCAGAAACTAACACAACATTGTAAAGCAGCTATACTCTGATAAAATTTTTAAAAAAATAAATAAAGTCACATTGCAGATTACAGAAAATAACTAAATAAATAAATATTACAATAATTTGCTGTAGGAAAAAAAATCTGGTCTCAGCAAGTTGCTCCCATACTTAAGATCACTTACTGATTACTTGCTTCCCTGGCAGCTCAGTTAGTAATGAATCTGCCTGCAATGCAGGAGACCCTGGTTGGATTCCTGGGTGGGGAAGATCCCCTGGAGAAGGGATAGGCTACCCACTCCAGTATTCTTGGGCTTTCCTCGTGGCTTAGGTGGTAAAGAATCCGCCTGCAATGCAGGAAACCTGGGTTCAGTCCCTGGGTTGGGAAGATCCCCTGGAGGAGGGCATGGCAACCCACTCAAGTATTCTTGCCTGGAGAATGTCCATGGGCTGCATAGTCCATGGGATCCAAAGAGTCAGACATGACTGATCGAGGAAGCACAGCACAGCAGCACTGAGTACTCAACAAGCTCCAAAAGAAAGCCTTACCTCCTGAGCATGGTTCAGTTCCTGTTTGGGCTCCTGCCTACTTTTCTAGCTTTTTTCCCATCAACCCTGCTGCAACCGTCCTCCTCTGTGCACCAGCTCTACTGCACTATTTACACCTCTACATATAAGCCTCCAGAGAAGGCAATGGCACCCCACTCCAGTACTCTCGCCTGGAAAATCCCAGCCTGGTGGAATGCCATCTATAGGGTCGCATAGAGTCAGACACGACTGAAGCGACTTAGCAGCAGCAGCAGCGTATAAGGCCCAGTGACCCCGAGCTTTCCCGGATGTGGGATGATTATTGCTAAAACCAGGACAGTCCCGGGCAAACCAGGATCCTGGTCACCCTAGTTCTGTGTATCGTCTTCCTAAATCCTGAATGCTTCCCCTTGTTTGTCCCACCCTGTGTTTACTATCCAGTACTCCTCATCCTCCATTTCTGCTTGCACATCACTTCTGTAGCCCCCAGGGAGTGGTTTATTCATCCTATCTAGGTGTTCTGGGGCTTCCCAGGAGGCACTGAACAGAAAGTGACAGTGTTAGTCACTCAGTCGTGTCCTGACTCTTTTTCAACCCCATGGACTGTAGCCCACCAGGCTCCTCTGTCCATGGAATTCCCAGGCAAGAATACTGGTACCCATGCCCTCCTCCAGGAGATCTTCCTGACCTGGGGATATAACCCAGGTCTCCCACATTGCAGGTGAAATCTTTACCATCTGAGCTACCAGGGTGCTAGTGGAAAAGAACCCACTGCCAATTCAGGAGACCTAAGAGATGTGGATTCGATCCCTGGATCTGGAGAAGGAAATGGCAACCAATTCCAGTATTGTTGCCTGGAGAATCCCATGGATAGAGGAGCCTGGCGGGCTACAGTCCATGGAGTCTCAAAGAGCCGAACATGACTGAGCGACTTAGCACAAATGCTCAAGCTCTCTTGGCAGTGGCCACTGTGTTCTAACAGCATCTCTGTCTCTCTTCAAGTTATAAACTCATTAAAAACTGAGGCAGGTTTTTTTTTTTTTTCCTTCTACCTATAATCTCAGATCCTAGCAGAGATTCTGGCACACAGCAGATGCGCAATGAAGTTTTCTTGATTTAATGACTATCAGTATCAACATATCAAGTGTCATCTATTTCATATCACTACGTGGGATGTTATGGACTGAATGTTTGGGTCCCCTTCAAAACTCATATGCTGAAGTCTTAACACCCAGAGAGGCTGTATTTGGATGTGGCACCTTTAAGGAGATGCATGAGTGTGTATTAGGGAGCTCAGTCGTCTCTAACTCTCTGCGACCCCATGGACTGTAGCCTGCCAGCCTCCTCTGTCCATGGGATTTTCCAGGCAAGAATACTGGAGTGGGTTGCCATTTCCTCCTCCAGAGGATCTTCCTGACTCAGGGATCAAGCCTGTGTCCCAATGCAGGGGGCCTGGGTTTGATCCCTGGTCAGCAAACTAGATCCTACATGCTGCAACTTAGCCCTGGTGTTGTCAGCCCGTTCCCTGGTGTAGTCAAATAATTTTTTTTAAATTCAAGTAACACTAAATTCAACACTATACTTTAAAAAGAGCATGTTCAGATTGAGCCTATTCCTGTTACAGTCACTCTATGTAGATCTCTATCCATCCTTCTATCTGTATTTGTTATAATGGTGTTTACAAACTGTGGATATTTGTAGTATTTCTGTGACCATAAAATCAGGATGATTTGAACTTAGGGGGAAAAAAAAAAGAAGAGACACCAAGAGATCACTCTTTCTCCCCCTCCCTCCATCCCCCTCACTTTTTCACCTTGCAAAGTCACCCAGGAAAGACCATTGAGCACACACTGAAAAGGCAACCCAAAGGGAGCTCTCAGCAGACATCCACCCTGTCAACACTGGGTCTCAGGCTTCCAGCTTCCAGAGTGGTGAGAAAACAATTTTCTGTTGTCAAAGCCACCAGCCTATGGTATTTTGTTATGGCAGCCCCAGCTCGATAACACAGGGGACATACCCAGTTCATACAACCATGCCGTAACCATTGATGGGTGCGGTCACACAGGCACCCTCCTGAGGCAGAGACCAGCTGCTTTCTATTCCAAAACAGTTCCAGTAATACTTCCCATTCCATTTCAAGACCATAGGTGTTCAACATGACAAGATTGACAAACCTATTTTTCTATCATTCTGCTTTACTTCTGCAAACAAGTATCTTAGAATAGTAACTTCTGGGACTGGAAATGGTTACGTGAATATATGGTTCAGTTTTGAATGTATGACTAATATTTTTTGCAGCTAAGTTGCATTTTCTGTTTTCCAATGACACTTTAAAGCCCATTTATGTTATAGGCTTCCCTGGTGGCTCAGACAGTAAAGTGTCTGCCTACAATCTGGGAGACCCGGGTTCAATCCCTGGGTCGGGAATATCCTCTGGAGAAAGAAATGGCAACCCACTCCAGTACTCTTGCCTGGAAAATCCCATGGACGGAGGAGCCTGGTAGGCTACAGTCTATGGGGTCGCAAAGAGTCGGACACGACTGAGCGACTTCACTTTCACTTTCCTTTCTATGTTACCTGAGTATGCATAATTAATTCCTCCTTTGGAAATGTCTTTGTTTTCTCCACTGACCTGGTGATTATTCATTGTCCCACTCAAATCCTACCAGTATCCTCCCACCCCTGGCCACACTTGTCAGCCCATTCCCTGCCTCAAAGCCTGACATCTACAACTGCAGCCCCCAGGCTTCGCTGTTCTCAGCGTCTTTCTCGGCTCTTGACCAAAGGGAAGCACTATCAGAGTGAGAAGGGAGGAGTGTGAAGGGCGGGGAGATAGAGAGGTGGGTCTTCTCCCTCCCTCTCTGCCAGAGCCTGGTCTCCACCATGGGTGCCTTCCTCTGTCATATAGCACCCATGCTGGGTGGCCCCTCTCCTTTGACCACAGCTCTGGATGGGTTCTAGGAATAGCACACCCTTTCTCTTTTGTTTCTCCAGGCCCAAGGATGATAGAGGCTTCTGCTGTTAATAGTTCCCAGTGGCTTCTCCATTTGGCTTGATTCTCTGTGCCTTGCCTACAGTGTGAGTTAAGGGTTGAGTTGTAACCCCTGCCCCCCATTCCTACGTTGAAGTTCTAACGCCCAAGACCTCAGAATGTGACTGTCTTAGGAGAGTGTCTTCAAAAAGGTAATTAAAGTTAAACAAAGTCATACAGGTGGGCCTTAATCCAATCTGACTTGTGTCCATATAATAAGAGGCCCAGGTGGCACTAGTGGTAAAGAACCTGCCTGCCAATGCAAGAGACATAAGAGATGTTGGTTCGATCCCTGGGTCCAGAAGATCACCTTGGAGGAGGGCATGGCAACCCATTCCAGTATTCTTGCCTGGAGAATCCCATGGACAGAGGAGGCTGGTGGGCTACAGTCCTTGGGGTGGCAAAGAGTTGGACACAACTGAGCAACTTAGCGTATACACAGGAAGAGAAGATTAGGACATCAACAGAGAAGGAAGACAGTCTGTGGGGAAGGCAGCCATCTGCAAGCCAAGGAGAGAGGCCTCAGAAGAAACCAACCCTGCCCACATCTTAATCTGGGACTTCCCAGCCTCCAGAAAATAAATGTCTGTTGTTTTTGAGCCACTCATCAATGGTGGTGGTGGTTTAGTCACTCAGTCGTGTCCAACTCTCTGTGACCCTGTGGGCTGTAGCCCACCAGGCTCCTCTGTCCATGGGATTTCCCAGGCAAGAATACTGGAGTGGGTTGCCATTTCCTTCTCCAGGGCATCTTCCCAATCCAGGGATCAAACTCAAGTCTCCTGCATCGCATGCTGTTTCTTTACCTCTGAGACATCAGGGAAGCCCAGTTATCAATGGTACTTTTGTTACAGCAGCCTAAACGGACTAACACTTTGTTATAGCAGCCCCAGCAAACTATGACACCATGGTCAATTATCCCATCTCTAAACCGCTTGTGGAGCCTTGGGGATGTGCTGGTTATATCCTTCTCAGACCTGGTCTCATACAGCCAACCTCAGCAAGGACACTATCATATGTCCCTTTATCCACTCCATAGTATCTATCATCACATTGCTAAGTTTATAAATATGTCAACGTTTGTGCTGTGAATACCTGTTCCTGAAATACTGCAGGACTTGCTTTCACAATAAGGTTCCTAAGCCATTTCTAAGCGAGGAGCCAAGTGAAATCCAAGTCTCTGTGTAGAGCATCTTGTCATTTTTGGAAAAATCTTTTCACATTTTTTACATCAGCTGATGCTGGAAGGCCTGGGGTGATGACTGAAGTCCAGAGAGCCTCTGGAGATGCTGTGTGAGAGTTTTTGTTGCTGCTTCAGTGGCTGGGAGGCCCAGTGGCTGGTGAGGAAGCCAAGCAAGGTGAGCTGGAACGTGTAGGGAGGCCCTGGGTTCTGCATTTAAGATTGAGGGAGGAAAAAAGATACTGCTAGAGTGAGGGTTGTTAGAACAGCAGAAAAAGCTATCTAATTCAACTTATTTAAGGAGTATAAAGGGCTTCTGTAGTGCCTCAGTGATAAAGGATCCGCTTGCCAAGCAGGAAATGTGGGTTTAATTCCTGGGTTGGGAAGATCCCTGGGAGAAAGGAACGTCAACCCACCTCAGTGTTCTTGCCTGGAGAATTCAGGTTACAGTCCACAGGGTTGCAAAAGAGGCGGACACAACCTAGTCACTAACCAATGACAAAGTAATATAAAACAATTTTATAAAATCATAGGACGGGATGGGATTTCTTCAGACGTCCCAGTTTTACCACCTTCTGCCTCATGCAACCCGTCAAGTATTGAGTTACTCCTAATAAATACACTTCTTTGTCTCCAAAGCACTTTCACAACCATATTTCATTTGAGCCTCAAGGAAATTGTGTAAGGTAGATAGGGAGGTATTAATGTCTCCGTTTTACAAATAAATGAAACTGAAGAGCAGGTAGTTGAAATGCCAGCGTTCAAGGAGCTAAAAGGTGTTAGGGCTGGGTCTGGAGACTCGTGATCCTGAGACCAGGTGGGTATTGATAGAGTTCCCATCATTTACCCTCCCTGCTAATCTGGGCATGCGCACAAAAGACTGATGTCACAGGTGGACATTCCATCCAAAACTCACAGCGAGAAAGGACTTCTCAACATCTGGCTGTGAGCAGAAAAGGCAGAGGAAGGGAGAAGAGAGCGAGAGAAAGACATAATACAAGCTGAGTTTACAGGGAGCAGGAGGGGGCACGTGCACCCTTATCTCGGCCCCAACTGGGCAGAGCAACACAGGAGAGCAAGCAGATGTACAGAGGCTGAGCCTCTCTGAACATGGTCCCCCCCTTCATATTCAGCAGGCAGGTCCCAGGAGTCAGGTCATCCGTTAGCATCCTCTAATGCTCTGATGGATATGTTTGCAATACACAGGGTTTCCATTAATCTGAGGAAACTCCTACTGTAGGCTTTCACTGAATCAGAAATTGCTCCAGCCATGACTGCTGTCTCCAGTGAACTGGGTCCCTCTTCCTCCACAGAGATACCCCACACAGGCTGGTTTCACCTGCACCCTCCACCTGCCTGTTTCTCTCTATATATATTTTTAAAATTGGAGGATAATCGCCTTACAATGTTGTGGTGCTCTCTGCCATACATCAAAGTTAATCAGTCATAATGAGATATATATATATATATATATATCCCCCTACCCTTTTGAGCCTCCCTCCCCCCGCATTCCACCCCTCTATGTCATCATAGAGCTCCAAGTTGGGCTCCCTGTGTGATATAGCAGCCTCCCACAAGTTACGAGCATACATGGGGCTTCCTTGGTGGTTCAAAAGAATCTGCCTGCAATGCAGGAGACTCAGGTTTGATCCCTGGATTGGGAAGATCTCCTGGAGAAGGGAATGGCAACCCACTCCAGTATTTTTGCCTGGAAAATCCCATAGATAGAGGAGCCTGGCGGGCTGCAGTCCATGGGGTCTCAAAGAGTCAGACACATTTGAGTGACTTTGAGAGTGAGTGAGTGTATGTACATAAATGCTACTTTCTCAATTTGTCCTAGCCTCTCCTTCCCCTGCCGTGTCCACAAGTCCATTCCCTACATCTGCATCTCCATTTCTTCTCTGTAAATAGGTTTATCAGTACTGTTTTCCTAGATTCTGTATATATGTGTGGTGTGTGCAGGCTAAGTCACTTTGGTCGTGACTTTGGTCATACAGACCATAATGCATATCATACATGCGTTAATATACAATATTTGTTTTTCTCTGACTTATTCACTGGCTCTCTTTACTCCTTCTCTACATCTATCCTTGGAGGCCCACCTTCTCCAAGAAGCTTGAGTGTTTCAACCCTCAGGGATTTTTGTCTCAGCTGCATTCCTGAAGCCATTATCATCCAGACCCCCAAACTTAGCTTAGTACTGAACATATGCTCTTCAGGACTAGTTCTCTGATGAGACATCAGCCCCCAGAGAATTAAGCTGGAATCCCACACCCTCCTGAATCTATGCTCCTGCTAGTAGATCCATGCATGTTAGCTGTGACTTTTCTGGGAAAGAGTAGGCAAAACTAGGGTTAAACACAGCCAGTCGTTGTAATCCAAGAGGAAAGGGGGAAGGAGTGGGAATTAATTGTTTTCCCATGTTGGAAGTTTTCAGTGTTGTTTCAAGATCTGCATACAGTCAGCATTTTCATGTTGCTCTAAGATTAGCACAAGGTAAGAGAACAAACAGAAGCTATTTTAGGAACAAGGAAAATAAAATAATACCTTCCAAATGGAGGAACAGCCTAGCTCTCTGTGACACAAGAATGGACTCATAATACCTCGGCTGTAACAGTTTCGAATGGAATCCTATTGCAGCGCAAAGTATATTTATCACTGTATTTGAGGAACCCTTTCTCCTAAGTCCCCCCAGGGAGATCCACAGGCCCAGGCAGGCTCCTCTCAAGCTCTCCTTTTCCACCCTGGCAGGTCCCAGGGACTCTCCCGCCCCACTACCTCTCCTCTTGGTAACTGTCACCACCTCCCCAAACTGTCAAGTTTCTCACCCCTTCCTGAGGGGCTCTGGAAGCTGGTCTCTTTATGCCCACCTGTTGGACTGCACCACACAGGCCTACAAAGCCTGCATTTGCCCAGCTTCAAGACTGAAGAAAGCCTGGATTGGGCAACAGAGGGCTTCCCCAGTGGCTCAGCAGTGAAGAATCCACTAGCAATGCAGGAGACACAGCAGATGGGGGTTCGATCCCTGGGCCAGACAGATCCCCTGGAGAAGGGAATGGCAACCCACTCCAGTGTTCTTGACCGGAGAATCCCATAAGCAGAGGAGCTTGCCGGGCTACAGCCCATAAAGTTGCAAAGTGTCAGGCATGACTGAAGTGACTTAGCATGCACAGATGCATCAGGCAACAGAGACATCAGTGGTTTGACAGATGGGGAGCTTCCGTGTCTGAAGCAAAGTCCTAGAGCGACCCCCCACCCTGTGCAGCAGACACCTTCAGGACGTGGCAGCAGGCTTTGCTCCATGTGAAGGGGGAGACTGCCAGTTACATAGAGTGACCCCCCACTCTGTGCAGCAGACACCTTCAGGACGCGGCAGCAGGCTTTGCTCCTGGTGGAGGGGAGACGGCCAGTTACAGGGGAGTCGATGTCAGATGGGCTCATCGATTACCAGGGAAAACAACAGAAGGGCACACCCCTCACTGCCCCTTTGATAAGAACAATCACTAGCTGGCACCTAAGGCAAGTATGTAGGAAGGCCAGAGTAAGTGTAAATGAAGCAGGCACTGGTTGGGCAAGGGATGGACAGAGAGCAAGGGAACAGCCATCTTGAGTGGGCTAGTCAGCCACCACCCTTCCTGGTTGTCCCTGAAAGAAAGCTTGTAGACCTTCTTCATTTTAAGACTTTAATGCCCATCATGGCAAGAGGAAAGACAAAATATGGGGAATTACATGCGTGTGTGTGTGTGTGTCCAGTGGCTAAGTTGTGTCTGACTCTTTGCAACCCTGTGGATTGTAGCCTGCCAGGCTCCTCTGTCCATGGAACTTTCCAGACAAGAATACTGGAGTGGGTTGTCATTTCCTCCTCCAGGGGATCTTCCTGATCCAGGGATCAAGCCTGTATCTCCTGCACTGGTAGGTGGGTTTTTTACCACTTGAGCCACCTGGGAAGCCTGAGGAAATATACAAAGGGTACAAACCTGACAGCTTGAGTCTGGTCCAGAGCATCTGATGATCTGGCTGAAATACCAGAAATTTCTTTTATGTCAACATTGGGTGTTGTAAGCAGATAGGGGAGGGGGTCCCTGGAGAAAGAGAATCAAGCATGACGTCATTTTGGTCCAAGACATTTTGTGATCTAAGCCTGGCCACAATGCTTGCCCTTAAACAGGTCTCAGTCATTAATGATCTTAAGGGAAGAAAGGACTGCAGGAACGAAGGGAAAGCAGTCAAGAAACAATGGGTCTAGGACTCCCCTGGTGGTCCAGTGGCTAAGACTCTGAGCTCCCAATGCAAAGGGGCTGGGGTTCCATCCCTGGTCAGGGAACTAGATCCTACATGACACAACTAAGAGTTTGCATGCCCCAACTAAAGATCCTGCATGCTGTATGATGTGGCCATTAAAAAACATTGGTTCACATTAAAAAATATATACCTTAAAAATTTTTTTTAACAGAGAAATAGAGGTGAGCAAGAAATAACACAGCACAGGCCTGTTTTTGTTCTTCATTTGTCTTTAGCTCTGGAGTAAAACCATCAGTTTTAGGGGAAAGGCCAAGCAGAAAATTCTAGACAGGGTTTTGAAATTTAAGTCCAAGATTATATGATGGCACCATCGAGCTTCCCAAATAGGTGACATAAAGTCGGGGTGTGCCGCCAAATGTGCACAGGACATAGAATTTCTATGGTTCTTTGTTAGTAGAGGCTATGAATTTACATTTCAAAGCATCCATGTCTGAAAAAATTGGCTTCTAATGTAGTTTGCTGTAAAAAGCCAAACTATTTAGTACAAAGGGTTATACACATGCACATACATATAGACTACATATGCACACATATATATTTTTTAAGAATTTTTTTGATGTGGACCATTTTAAAAGCTGTTTATTGAATTTGTTACAATATTCCTTCTGGTTTTTGTTTTGGTTTTTGAGCAGTGAGGCATGTGGGATCTTGGTCCCCCCATCAGGGATTGAACCCCTGCATTGGAAGGCACAGTCTTAACCACAGCACCACCAGGGAAGTCCCTTTTGTTTAACTCTTAAGTAAAAACAAGAAGCCATTTTGCCCCAGTCTAAATATTCAGGGAAAGAAGCAAGTAGAATTACTCCTGTTGGAAATCCCATGTTAATTTATTATGCATAGCATGATCAAACAAGAGGCCACAAGACAGAACAAGCAGACTATGCTCTTTCAGAGGTAAAACAGAAATGCAAAGATGCTAAATCGTGGTCCTTCCTGAGAATTAATTTTGCCCCCAGGATTCTTACCAATTAGGTCTTTTCATCTTGGAGGTATCAGAGGCAGAGCAGGGCGCACAGCACCAAATCCATGGCACAGAGTTCAACACACAGTATTCTACCTGGGGGCGTGGAATCAAAAACCCAGCACTGAGAAGGAGTCATGCAGACACAAGATTTATGGAGACCATGCAGGGAAAGAAAATATATGGGTTACATGTCATACCGCTCTGGATGCAACCATTTTTCACACAGCAGAAACTGTGAGAGAGAAGACAAAGGAGAAAGACAAAGAAAAGCGAGGAGGGGCTTTCCCTGGTGGTCTAGAGGTTAAGAATCTGCCTTCCAACGCAGGGGACGAGGGTTTGATCCCTGGTGGGGGAACTAAGATCCCACAAGCCACAGCCCAATTAAGTTTGCAAGTCACAACTCCTGGAGCCTGGGGGCCACATCTAGAGAGAAGCCCACGCCCCGCAATGAAAGATCCCACATGCCGCAATTAAGGCCCACCTTAGCCCCCACACACACACACAAAATACGGAGAAGGCAATGTACCCCACTCCAGTACTCTTACCTGGAAAATCCCATGGATGGAGGAGCCTGGTGGGCTGCAGTCCATGGGGTCACTAAGAGTCGGACATGACTGGGCGACTTCACTTTCACTTTTCACTTTCATGCATTGGAGAAGGAAATGGCAACTCACTCCAGTGTTCTTGCCTGGAAAATCCCAGGGACAGGGGAGCCTGGTGGGCTGCCGTCTATGGGGTCGCACAGAGTCGGACACGACTGAAGCGACTTAGCAGCAGCAGCATAGCCAAAAAATAATCAATTAAAAATATTTAAAAAAGAAAAGTGGGGAAAGTAAAGGTAAAATCGAGAAAGAGAAGGTTGGAGCCTCCTCCTGGCCACCTGGCTGACCCCTCGTCAGCAACTCAGCAGCCACTCAGCATTAGCACTCTGTCAGCATCCCTGCTGTCTCGACAGTGATTTAATGTGATTCTGATGGATGCCACTAGTTCATGAACACTTCCTGGAGTTGGGCACTGTTGTTGCTAACTCCATTTTCCAGATGAGAAAATAGTGCTTCCGAGATTGTTAACAACTTGTCCCAAATCACTGAGCTGCTAAAATTGTGGGATCAGGCATTGAACCTAGGCTTTTTCAGGCCCAAGCGTGTGCTCTTGGTGAGCAAAGTAAATAATAAGATGGTGTTTAATGGAGGAGAACAGGAACATGTATTGAGTATTTAATATATACCTGGCATGTAATCCTCACAACAGTCCTGCAAGGGAGGTATCATTATTCCCATTTTATAGATGAAGAAATTGAGGCTCAGTGCCCATTTTGGCAGCATGTATACTTAAATAGGAATGATACAAAGAAGATTAGCATGGCCCCTGCTCAAGGATGACATGCAAATTGGTGAAGCATTTCATATTTTTATGGCAGAAACCATCACAACATTGTAAAGTGATTTTCCTCCAATTAAAAATAATGTTTAAAAAGCATGAATAAAACAGGGAACATTTTTTAAAGATTGAGGCTCAGAGAGGTTAAGTAACTTATTTAAAGTTGCACTGCAAAGGCCTGGTCTGGGGCACTTTACCTCCTCTCAGTGTCTATGCTGAGAGTTTAGTACTTTCTCTCTGAAATAAATCCTGTTTGCTTGCTACCATGAAAAAGAAAAAAAAAGGCCAGGTCTCTCAGACTGAAAAGCCCATATTCCATTTTTCTTAAAAAAAAAATATTGTTGTTTTGCTCCTAAATTTTATTTATTTATTTATTTGGCTTCTTCAGGTCTTCACTGTGTCATGTGGAATCCAGTTTCCTGACCAGGAATCAAACCAAGGCCCCCTACATTGAGACTAGTGTCTTAGCCACTGGACCATCAGGGAAGTCCCCCATATTCTTTCTTATTCTTTCTTCCAGATGGAATTCTCAGGAATTTAATGGTTTGAACTAAGTAATTAAAAATCTCTCCTATATATATTTTTAGATCTGCACATCCAAACCAAACACCTAGTATATTTGTCAGAATTTGAAAGAACTCTATTAAAGACTGTTTGCAAGAAAACCACTGTATAAACTATGTTTTATAAATTCTTCAATTTTAATTAATTAGGTTTTCTAAAATTCAAAGGGAAAAAAAGGAGACAGAAACCAGTTTTTAGTGATTTAGAATTAGGATTCATGAATACACTGGGTTCTTTTTAGGTATTAGGGGAAAGCAGAGAGTAAATGTGGTGGGAAACTATGAGGGTCCAGAGATTCAGACTTTAGCCTGGAAGAGACATTAAAGAGGTATTTCAGGGACTTTCTGTGCTCCCAATGCAGAGGGTGTGGGTTCAATCCCTGGTCAGGGAAGTAGATCCCACATGCCACAAGGGAGACTGAAGATCTTATGTGCTGCAACTAAGACCCAGTGCACTGAAATAAATATTTAATAAATAAAATAAATATTTAAAAGAAAACTCAATTATTAAAAAAAAAAGATGCAATTCTAACTTATTTTAGAAATAGCTTGAGTGTCTGCTAGTCAACAGGAGAGCAAAGGCCAGAACCTGGAGTTTCCCAATTCTTAAACCACTGTTTTTTCTTAGACATGAACCATAAATCGCTTTAGAGAATACTCCTTTCTCCTCCTCTCTTAATTCAGATAGAGGGGAAAAAGTGAGGAAGCTTCAGTTGAATTCAGTTGCTTAGTCGTGTCCAACTCTTTGCGATCCCATGAATCGCAGCATGCCAGGCCTCCCTGTCCATCATCATCTCCCAGAATTCACTCAAACTCATGTCCATCAAATTGGTGATGCCATCCAGCCATCTCATCCTCTGTCGTCCCCTTTTCCTCCTGCCCCCAATCCCTCCCAGCATCAGAGTCTTTTCCAATGAGTCAACTCTTCGCATGAGGTGCCCAAAGTACTGGAGTTTCAGCTTTAGCATCAGTCCTTCCAAAGAACACCCAGGACTGATCTTCAGAATGGACTGGTTGGATCTCCTTACAGTCCAAGGGACTCTCAAGAGTCTTCTCCAATACCACAGTTCAAAAGCATCAATTCTTCAGTGCTCAGCTTTCTTCACAGTCCAACTCTCACATCCACACATGACCACTGAAAAAAACCATAGCCTTGACTAGATGGACCTTTGTGGGCAAAGTAATGTCTCTGCTTTTCAATATGTTATCTAGGTTGGTCATAACTTTTCTTCCAAGGAGTAAGAGTCTTTTAATTTCATGGTTGCAGTCACCATCTGCAGTGATTTTGGAGCCCCAAAAAATAAAGTCTGACATTGTTTCCACTGTTTTCCCATCTATTTCCCATGAAGTGATGGGACCAGATGCCATGATCTTTGTTTTCTGAATGTTGAGCTTTAAGACAACTTTTCCACTCTCCTCTTTCATTTTCATAGATACCAACGGAAAATTTCATGCAGAGATGGGCTCGATAAAGGACAGAAATTGTATGGACCTAACAGAAGCAGAAGATATTAAGAAGAGGTGGCAAGAATACACAGAAGAACTGTACAAAAAAGATCTTCACAACCAAGATAATCACGATGGTGTGATCACTCACCTAGAGCCAGACATCCTGGAATGTAAAGTCAAGTGGGCCTTAGAAAGCATCACTATGAACAAAGCTAGTGGAGGTGATGGAATTCCAGTTGAGCTATTGCAAATCCTGAAAGATGATGCTGTGAAAGTGCTGCACTCAATATGCCAGCAAATTTGAAAAACTCAGCAGTGACCACTGATTCATTCCAATCCCAAAGTAAGGCAATGCCAAAGAATGCTCAAGTGAAAGTGAAAGTGAAGTCACTCAGTCATGTCCAACTCTTTGGGACCGCATGGACTGAATCCTACCAGGCTCCTCCCTCCATGGGATTCTCCAGGCAAGAGTACTGGAGTGGGTTGCCATTTCCTTCTTCAGGGGATCTTCCCGACCCAGGGATCGAACCCGGGTCTCCCGCATTTCAGGCAGACGCTTTAACCTCTGAGCCACCAGGGAAGCCCAAACTACCGCACAACTGCACTCATCTCACATGCTCAAAATTCTCAAAAATGCTCAAAATTCTCCAAGCCAGGCTTCAGCAATATGTGAACCATGAACTTCCAGATGTTCAAGCTGGTTTTACAAAAGTCAGAGGAACGAGAGATCAAATTGCCAACATCTGCTGGATCATGGAAAAAGCAAGGCAGTTCCAGAAAAACATCTATTTCTGCTTTATTGAATATGCCAAAGCCTTTGACTATGTGGATCACAACAAACTGTGGAAAATTCTTCAAGAGATGGGAATCCCAGACCACCTGACCTGCCTCTTGAGAAATCTATATGCAGGTCAGGAAGCAACAGTTAGAACTGGACGTGGAACAACAGACTGGTTCCAAATAGGAAAAGGAGTACGTCAAGGCTGTATACTGTCACCCTGCTTATTTAACTTATATGCAGAGTATATCATGAGAAATGCTGGGCTGAAAGAAGCACAAGCTGGAATCAAGATAGCTGGGAGAATGCTTAAAGACTATTAAAAAACAATCAGAACATTAAGAATCAAGTTATCCTGGAAGGAGGTCAAGATGGTAACCACAGACTCTGGAGTTAAGGGGAGGAGCACCAGGCAAGATAAGTTCTTATCTAAAGCAATTAGAGTAAGCAGGCAATTAGAAGTTTTTGTTACTTGTATTTAGCTGAACACTGTGAACAGAAAGCTTTTTGAAATCCTTGGCTAAATCAAAACCTGGAAAGTGAGGATTTCTAAACTTTAAGAAAAAAATGCTGAGCATGAAACAAAAAAGGTATTTGTTTTTATACTTAACTTGGTAGGAAAAAGGAAAGAAAAAACAAGATGTCAGCTCAGCTGGGTCCCAATTCCAGCCCTGGGAAGCCCAAAGCCCAGCTGTGAGGTGGAGCTGATGTAATAATAATAGAAATAAAGTACACAATAAATGTAATGCACTTGAATCATCCTGAAACCATCCCCCCTTCTCCAATTCATGTGAAAAATTATCTTTCATGAAACTGGTCCCTAGTGCCAAAAAGTTTGGGGATATTCAAAGGAATGTTCTTTGTCCTTCACACTCACGCTTTTTTTCTTCTAACCGCCCCATCTCACAAAGCTTTAACCTCTCCTAGCGTCACACTCCTCTTCCCACTTTGAGGGGCAGGGTGCACGCCAGTGCTCAGGCCTCAGGTCCTCCCTGGGCGCTGGTGATCTGTCCTTCTCATCCTGGCTTTGTAAGGCACTCCCCTAAGTTTTTCCTGCTCCCTTGTTTCTCTGCTGCTGTTGCTAAGTCGCTTTAGTCGTGTCCGACTCTGTGCGACCCCATAGACGGCAACCCACCAGGCCCCCCTGTCCCTGGGATTCTCTAGGCAAGAACACTGGAGTGGGTTGCCATTTCCTTCGCCAATGCAGGAAAGTGAAAAGTGAAAAGTGAAAGTGAAATGTCCGACTCTTAGCGATCCCATAGACTGCAGCCTACCAGCCTCCTCCGTCCATGGGATTTTCCAGGCAAGAGTTTCTCCTGAATCTTCCTAGATAAACCTGTCTAAATGATGCAAGAATTTTCTATCTAATGAATCTGTGATTTTCTCCACTTTAATCCCACCCGGGCTGTGTCTGCCACACTCTCTCCACAGCTGCACTTGTCTCTGTTTCGTTTTCAGCTTTCTATTTTACGCTGGAGTACAGCCGATTAGCAATGTTGTGATGGCTTCAGGTGGACAGCAAAGGGACTCAGAAATACGTATTCATGCGGCCATTCTCCCCCAAACCCCTCTCCCACCCAGGCTGCCACATAACATTAAGCAGAGTTCCCTGTGCTGTACAGTAGGTCTTTCATTATCCATTTTATTGTCAGATTTTATTTACTCCTTACTTTCTTTATGTCCCCTAAATGAATCTCCTCAAAACCCAGTTCCTCTCGTCTCAGGCCCCATAGCTAGTATTTCATTTTCACAATCACCTTGCCTCATGCAGGAGGTTGCTCCTTTCCTCCGAGGGCGGGGTGTGGTGGGCGGGGCGGGGCAGGGTCGGGGGGGGGGGGCGGCGGGCAGACTGGTGCAGTGGAGGGAGGGGGCCTGAGCCACCTGCAGCCTGCGGCCTGAACAGCCACAAGGCTCCCCCAGTGGCAGAGTGATACAGACTCTGCCTGCCAACGCAGGAGACGCAATAGACTAGGGTTCAATCCCTGGGTCTGAAAGATCTCCTGGAGTAGGAAATGACAACCCACTGCAGTATTCTTGTCTGGAAAATTCCATGGAAAGGAGGGGCCTGGTAGGCTACGGTCCATGGGGTTGCAAAGAGCCAGACAAGACTGAGCATGCATGCACATCATAGACACCAACGTGGAGTCAAACATCCCAGCTCACTTTTGGAGGGTTTAATTATGCCTTAATGCTCCTTATTATAATTAAGCAGAAATAGTGATTCTAATTAGCATATTTACAGAAACCACACAAGTATGCTTCCCTGGTGGCTCAGATGGTAAAGAACCCACCTGCAATGCAGGAGACCCAGGTTCAATCCCTGGGTGGGAAGATCCAACCCACTCCAGTATTCTTGCCTGGAGAATTCCATGGACAGAGAAGCCTGGCGGGCTACAGTCCACAGGGTCGCAAAGAGTCAGACGTGACTGAGCAAAGAACACACACAAGTAGATCCATATAATTGCACACTTCACCTACTTGTACCTTAATGGTGTTCCATCCTTGTTTACTTTGCCCTGGTTTCCCTTTCAGCCTGAATGAGCACAACTTTTTAAGTCTTTAATTTATGACTATTTTAACTTAAGCAAGCCCTGCTAGAGGGTGACAGATGGTGAATGTCAAAAACCCAGAGGGAGGGTTTCTGTTTAGCCTTTGATTTTTGTTTTGTTTTTTAAGCAAGAGAAATATCTGATTGTGCTCATAGTTTGTCGGAGAAGGCAATGGCAACCCACTCCTCTGTTCTTGCCTGGAGAATCCTAGGGATGGGGGAGCCTGGTTGGCTGCCGTCGATGGGGTCGCACAGAGTCGGACACGAATGAAGCGACTTAGCAGCAGCAGCAGCAGCTCATAGTTTGTAAGCATACGTCACCAACTTTTATCTTCCTGCAAACTCCCTGTTCTCCCCCAGATTCTCTTCTACTTCTGGCTGAGGAGGGGCTGGGCAACTAGGCAGCCGCATGCCTGAGTGGCTCGGGTGATAAACCTCACAGTTATTTTTCTCAATTAAGGT
Source organism: Ovis canadensis (assembly GCF_042477335.2). NCBI lineage: Eukaryota > Metazoa > Chordata > Mammalia > Artiodactyla > Bovidae > Ovis > Ovis canadensis. Next base: position 15,693,344 of record NC_091257.1, read on the forward strand.
TTTCACTGACAATTTTACCGTTCCATTTTAAGCTTCTTCATTCCCTTGGACCTCGGTACATATGTCTGTGATAAGTCTCATCCCGTCCAACCAGATTGTCTCCTCAGAATATAGGCTAACCTATTTCAAAAAGCTCATCTCTCTCTCTCTTTTTGGAACCTAACACTTGAAAATGCATTGAAACAGAAAGTAATTAAGCTTTAAAGGAGAGCTATAAAAGTGATTTATTCATGAGTACACACTTATCCTTCTCCCAATTACACCCACTTTATATTATTTTTTCTTTAGTGTGTATCTGCAGCCTTTTTCTAAATCTTTACTACTAATGGAAACTTTTTATTCCAACCTTATTTCCTTCTGCTTGGCTCCAAAGACTCTCATGTGTACTGAAAGGGATCTACTGGGGGTACAGAACCAGGGTACAGAATTTGGGAAATTCTGCTCTGAAATAATAATGCTCCCTAGTCACAACCACTGACTTTATTAGGTTGTCAATTAGCCATTTTTTTAATTAGGGAAAGAAAAGTTCTTAATTCTTTTTTTTTTTTTTCTGAAGTTATTTGGTGACAGAACAGCTATGGAACACATATTGGACTGGCCAAAACATTTGGGTTTTTCCATAAGATGTTAAGGAAAAATCAGAATCAAGTTATTGGCCAACTCAATATCCTTTTCTTGGGCTTGCCAGGTGGTGCCAGTGGTAAAGAATTCTCCTGCCAATGCAGGAGATGCAAGAGAAGATGGGCTTGATCCCTGGGTCAGGAAGATCCCCTGGAATAGAAAAAGGCAATCCATTCCAGTATTCTTGCCTGGAGAATTCTGCAGACAGAGGAGCCTGGCGGGCTACAGTCTATGGGACTGCAGAGAGTTGGATACAACTGAGCAACTAAGCACAGCACAATACCTTTTTCTTAGGTCAGTGGAACTTGCATTCTACAGATAAGTAATTTCTACAAAGAAATTTCTATAGGCTTCCCTCTGTGACCCCAAAGGACTCACAGAAGAAGAAAGAAACAATGATAATAATACTTCCTTTATATTGTATAGTTTTCAAAAGCAGATTCACACACATCAATCCATCCAAGCTTTTAAAAAAAACGAGGCTCAGAGAGATTAAATAAAGGGCATCTTCCAGGTCACACGGCTAGCCAGTCAGTGTCAGAGACCAGAATTTAAACCATTTACTTGATGGTTCCCATAAAAAAAAAAAAATCAATCTCAAGAATAGGATTATAGAGATCCAGCATTTTTTATTAACATTATGGAGGGGAATGTTTTGTAAGCAATACTTACCAGCGACTATGCTTTTCTTAGTTTAGATCTGTCTTGTGATTTATTTTTCTTATCATGTGACCGTCGGTTGAAAGCTGGGGTCATTTCATGTGTTTTCCTTCTTCTGTTAACTGGAGAGCATTGGGAAAATTATAAACATCATTTTAAAGCTTTGGTGGTTGGCATAGCTCTTTGTCTATTTGATTTTGTTGTTCCTGCGGTTTAAAAGATTATCTTCACTCAGTTGGAAAGAAGCCAAGTGTTTATCAATAGTGAAGGGGTTGAATAAACTCTGACACATCCACACAATGGAGGACTGTGGGCTGTTAAAAGGAGGCCAGAGTATTTCTTCATATACCTATGGACTGAGCTCCTGGATATATTGTTACATGAAGAAAGAAAGTGAGATAAAGTGGTATGTATTGTGAGACACCATTTCTTTCAGGAAGGGGTGCATGTGTCTGTATTTGTTTATATTTTTTTCATCCGCCCCACTTCCCCTCCTTTATGATTTTTTAAATGTAGGGACATTTTAAAAAATAGTTTACCTATCTGTAGGATTCCCCTGTGATCCAATTAGGGACAGGGAACAGTATTGGAGACTTCTCCAGATACACTTTGTTTTGTATATTTGACTTTGGAACCATTTCAAAATTATGAAATAAAAGAAAAAAAGATTTCAAAAATCTAAAAACAGCTGGTGGTGTTACCCCACACAAAGGAATAACTTCATGGGACTTTAACACAGTCATTTGTCTGAACAGCCTTAGTAGAACATATCCTAAGGACAAAAACACAGGCGAAGACATCCTAAACTGTTTTCAGTAACCTTATTGTTTGTATTAACATTAATATTTGTTTTTTAAAGTGATTGCATAAAAGAGACACAGATGTGTAGAGCAGACTTTTGGACTCTGAGGGAAAGGGAGAGGGTGGGATGATTTGGGAGAATGGCATTGAAACATGTATACTATCATGTAAGAAACGAACCGCCAGTCTATGTTCTATGCAGGATGCAGGATGCTTGGGGCTGGTGCACGGGGATGATCCGGAGGGATGATACGGGGTGGGAGGTGGGAGGGGGGTTCATGTTTGGGAGCTCATGTACACCCGTGGCGGATTCATGTCAATATATGCCAAAACCAATACAGTATTGTAAAGTAAAATAAAAAATTAAAATTAAAAAAAAATAAAGTGATTGCATATAATAGGATAAAGTATGGATTCACATTATTATTATTATGAGTATATACCTTCAAGCTAAAGGCAAAATGAACCAGAAACAAACATTGATTTGTTTTGACAATGACATGAGTTAGCAATTCAGAAATTACTTCCAGGATTTGTTAAGTAAATGTATACTCTGTGTGTATACTTCATATAATACATTTTTTTATACAAGATTATGCTGCACTGTGCTTAGTTGCTCAGTTGTGTCCAACTCTTTGTGACTCCATGGATTGTAGCCCGCCAGCCTCCTCTGTCCATGGGGATTCTCCAGGCAAGAATCCTGGAGTGGGTTACCATGCCCTCCTCTAGGGGATCTTCTCAACCCAGGGATGGAACCCAGGTCTCCCGCATTGCAGGTGGGTCCTGAGCCACCAGGGAAGCCCGTACAAAATTATGTATGCACATATATATGTCACAGAAGGGAGGTGCAAATACAGAAAAGACTGTTATGAACCCTATGGTGCTGGATTGGAATCTGCGGTATTAAAATATTAAAAGAAGCTGTAAGAAAAGCATTACAGCTACAAAATGCAAACAAATCCTAAATAAAAGGTCAAATTTACCAATAAAGGTTCATTCACTTTCAATCACTTTTTGCTTCTTGGGGCTTCCCTGGTGGCTGAGCAGTAAAGAATCCACCTGCAATGCAGCAGATGCAGTTTTGATCCCTGGGTTGAGAAGATCCCCTGGAGAAGAGAATGGCAACCCACTCCAGTATTCTTGCCTGGAGAACCCCCATGGACAGAGGAGCCTGGTGGGCCACAGTCCATGGGGTTGCACAGAGTCTGACATGACTCAGTGACTAAACCACCACCACCAGTGAAAAGCATTTGTATTTCATAGTAGCTTCTGTTTTCATCTTTTCATAGACCAAAGTGCCAGTAAATTGTTTCTAAAAGGAAAGAAGTGGAGAAGGGCACAGTTCTTACCCTTGCCAGCTGTGTTCAATGGGGTCACTATTGTCCAGGTAATTGAAGCAAATGATATCAGTTGGATGCTTGTCAGAAGACCTCCACGGTGGGAGTTCTTTCTCCCCTGGGTGGTTCTTCTTTCTTAAAGAGGAAGAGGATCGGAAAGCAGATGAAGAAGACAGCTTTCCCCCTGGAGAACTGCTTCTAATAGGTTGAACATCCGTGATCACAAACCCATCTTTCGGAGGTGTCTAGAAGGAGAAAATTATTTCTGTTCTCAAAACAGTATAATAATAACAAAAGTAAAACAAAGAACATGGACTTCCCTGGTGGTCTAGTGACTAAGAATCTGCCTGCCAATGCAGAGGACACTGGTTCAATCCCTGGTCCAGGAAGATTCCACATGCCCGTGTGCCACAACCACTGAGCCAGTGCTCTAGAGTTTGTGCTCTGCAACAAGAAAAGCCATTGCAATAAGAATCCTGAGCATGGAAGGTAAAGAATAGCCTCTGCTCACTGCAACTAGAGAATGCCCAAGGGCAGTAACGAAGACCCTTTGCAACCAAAAATGAATAAGTAAATAAATGCTTTTAAAAAAATCATCATTATCATCATCACCATGATTGCACTGATAATGGTGGCAGTGATCACAGCAGCCACCAACCCAGAGGTACTTGTATGTGCCAGGCACCGTCTCAGGAAGTATTCCTGCATTATTATTTTTTGAGCGGGGTTATACAGTGAGGCATGCTGGATCTTCGTTCCCCCTACCAGGGATCGAACCTGCACCCCTTACACTGGAAGCGCAGTGTCTTAACCATTAGACCACCAGGAAAGTCCCATTCCTACATTACTTTATTTAACCTTCATAATAACTTTAAGAGGTAATCGTAACTGCTTCCATTTTACAGAAGAGAAAACTGAAGGTAGGATAAAGTGATTAATTTTTCCATTACTACTATGAAGACATAAGCAGTAAGACCCAGGGTCAGAATTTGAATCCAGGACTCTCCAGCTTCAAGTGCACACAATGAACTTCTCTATCCTGTATCGCCACCTCTCCTACAATATCATTATACAGTTATTCCACAACTGAAGTTAGTTTGTTCATAAAAATATACGTTCTTAAAAACAGTACCCTGTTCTCCCTATCTAAAACACAGAGACAATTTCCATCATGTAGGGGTAAACTATAGATTTTATCAATTATCAAAACTTCAGCCATTTCTAAAGAATTGGGAAATGAAAGTCTTTTTTTTTTGAAAGTCTATTTTTTAATTGCCCAAAATGAAAGTCTGGTTTTCTTATATATAAAATTCATAAGGGTTTTTATGCGGTTGTAGCCTAAGGGAACAGGTACTGCTATGTTGAGAAGCCATTAAAGGCTTAATTTTTATTCTTTAAGAGATTAGGGAAGCTTTGCTCAGTAAATTGGTTTGCTTAAATTGTTTGTGAAAATTTAAAAATTCCCCAAGTTCCTCCAAGCAGAATCAGTTAGTTTCTTATCCTTGTTTCAACTGATCTTTCTTTGTATATATTTCTCTTACAAGATAGTACTTCGTATTCAATGTGGTAACTATCTGTTTGTCTGTGTTCTGGTCCATAGACTAGGCTCCCAGAAAGTGGGGTTAAGACCATTGTAGCCTTAGCAGCTAGCATATAACAGTATTTCATACATATTTACTGATTTAGTGAGTGATTGTAAGTAGTAGAGTAAGAAGACATTTTACTTTTATATAATTGATGGCTCATTACTAGATTAGTATTCAGTGTTTTGTGTGAGTCCTGGCAACCCACTCCAGTACTCTTGCCTGGAGAATCCCCATGGACAGAGGAGCCTGGTGAGCTACAGGCCATGGGGTTGAAAAGAGCTGGACACAACTGAGCAACTAAGCACAGCACAGTGCAGATCTCACTTAAAGTGGACATTCAAGGAATCCCCTGGGGGTCCAGTGGTTAGGACTCCACACTTCTACTGCCGAGGAGCAGGAGTTCGATCCCTGGTCAGGGAACTAAGAGCGCAAGTCACACGGGGTGGCCAAAAAAATAAAATAAATAAAATAAGATGGACATTCACTTCATTTTTCTGAGTTTATATTGAATGAAATCTATTTTTGCTGGATAAAAAAGCATTTTCAGGGGAGAAAATTTAGGCATGAATGCTAGTAACTATATACCTAAATAAACATCATTAATTCTGAAAAGTACAAAATATTTGACCATTAACAGAATAGATAATAATGAAAACTGATGACTTTCTGTTAAGTAAAGAAAAACTTTGTTCCCTTTACCCAAAGCTGTTTGAGCCTTTTTAAAATCTCAAATGTTGAAAAAATTTTAAATACTTTTGTTTGCATATATTGAAATGACCAGACATCTTTTCTCTTCTAGTCTGTGAATTACATGGACTGATTTTTAAATATTATGCCAACCTTACTCTCCTTGGATACATCCCACTTGGTCATCATGTATTATTCTTTTTTTTATATCTTACTGGGTTTAATTTGCCAATTTTTTCTTTAATAGAAAAACTGAAATTTACTATAACAAAGTACTCCCTAAAGAAATTAAATACTAAGCAACAATGTGGCAATTTTCTTGTATCAGAATTATTCATCATTTTAAAATATGTGTGTGTTAGTTGCTCAGTCATGTCCGACGCTTTATGATCCTATGGACTGTAGCCCACCAGGCTCCTCCAACCATGGGGATTCTCCAGGCAAGAATACTGGAGTGGGTAGCCATTCTCTTCTCCAGGGGATCCTCCTGACCCAGGGATCAAACCTGCATCTCCTGCATTGCAGGTGGATTCCTTACCGTCTGAGCCACCAGGGAAGTGCATAAATAGTTTCTGGAAAAAGAATTATTGTTGAAGACCAAGTATTAAAATCAAAACCTTTTTTCTACAACCTGGTTAATCACTTTTCTCTCCTCTGCCCCAGAATAGCCCACGCTTCAGCTATTGAAGCCTTTCCCTGCCTATGAGTGACTTTGAATGAGAGTTAAGGAAAGCCTTGTGATAAAAGGAGTCATAGCTATTGCAATTTTTAAAATAACTCTTCCATCACTGCACTTTACATTTTTCTTTCCAAAAGAAATTCTCATGAAGAACAGCCATCATTGAAATCAGAAAGACTGCTTTTATCATTGTAATTATAACAATATTAATTATGCAGTTTATTACTATATTAAATGTAGAGGGTTTCTACTTCAAGCAAATACACAATAAAATGAAACGCAAATGAGCATGTTAAGAGCCAACTATTCATATTTCAAAAGGATTCTTCAGTTCAAAAAGGACTCACTGTACCTTTTCTATTAAAAAAAATCACTGTGGTTTTAAAAATAATTTAAAAATTGTAATTTACACATAATTTTCAGGAACTCTTCTATTATACAAAACAATGCACAGCTCTGCATGTATATAGCTCATGCCACAAAGAAAAAGCTCATAAAATTTTCCCATAAGTTATCTAATTAACTGTGACTATAAGAATGAACATAAACATTGGTTACAATGCATAGAAAACCACTAGAAACATTTATGCTCATACTATTTACTGTTTATGATTCCATGTAAGGACTTTACATTGCTAGTATCTAAAGTGAAAAGAACTTTAATATGCCCATTATGCCCTTTCCTAATTACTAATTTTTTGCAAACTTTTCTTTATTAATGATAGAAACATAAACTTCAGTTTGCCTGGTAGAATCACAGAAAATTTGAATTAGTTAAGTAAAATTTGATGACCCATAGGTAATAAATACTGCATATTACCCACAGAATCCCAGTGTCAGAATTGTGTACTGTAGGCATCAGAGACACAGAAATCCAGGAATCTGGAGAGAATGAGGAGCTCCAAGTCATAACTTGGGTGGAACTGTGGTTTGTGAGAGTCAGATGACTTTCAACTAACATGGATATCTTGAAAAGAGCTGTTAAGTTCTTAGAACAAGGGAATTTTGAAGTCATGGTATATTTCTTTTGAACAAATGGCCTTCTCCAACTTAGTTCTAGAATTCCTGAGTAGCTGATGTTAGTAACTCTTCTTTTTCCAAATTTACCTTGGGCTTGGTAACATGGAGTTCTTTCACCATTTGAATATAATGCTTCTTCCATACACCCTGCTCATAGGCAGTTGGGGAGACATTGATGTACCAGTTAAACCGCAAACATTTTAGCATCCAGAGCTGATCCAGTTCAGTTAAATTCTTCCAATGCCAGCTCACCTGGAAAAACAATGTTAAAAAACTATTCAGTTTACATGTCCACTTTCTCTAGGTTTTGAGCCATCACCCTGATACTGAGAGAACTTATTTTTTTTTTTTCTGGAGTGGGTTGCCATGCATCTCCTCCAAGGGATCTTCCTGAACCAGGAATCGAACCCACTTCTCTGCACTGCAGATGGGTTCTTTACCACTGAGCCACTGGGGAAGTGGATTCATGGATTCATTCATGAATGAATCAGAGCAAACATAATTTTAACTAGATAAACCAGGCCTGGAATTCACAAGTAGTTTCTTTTTGATCCTTTTCCTCTGAATCACAACCAAGTTACCTCTTACCTGAAGTGCTTCCTAACCAGGCAGGAATTTTATTTTTTTTAATTGGAGGATAAATACAACATTATGATGGTTTTGCCATACATTGGCCATAGGTATACATGTGTCCCCTCCAACCTGAACATCACTTCCACCTCCCTCCCCATCCCATCCTTTCAGGTTCTCACAGAGCACTGGCTTTGGGTATCCCTTTTTCTTTCTTTCTTTCTTTTTTTTTTAAATGTTAATTCAGACAGAATCCAAGTCAACTAATATTTATCAAGCACCTATTAACCATCCTTGTCACAACCTGAAGGGTAGTATAATTAATATTCTCCCCTTGCAAATGGGGAAAGTAAGCTTCAGATAAGACTTTGGAACTTCCTAAAGAACTCTGGCTATGCCAAAGTCTTTGACTGTGTGGATCACAATAAACTGTGGAAAATTCTAAAAGGGATGGGAATACCAGACCACCTGACCTGCCTCTTGAGAAACCTGTATGCAGGTCAGGAAGCAACAGTTAGAACTGGAGATGGAAAAACAGACTGATTCCAAATAGGAAAAGGAGTACATCAAGACTGTATATTGTCACCCTGCTTATTTAACTTATATGCAGATTACATCATGAGAAACGCTGGGCTGGAGAAAGCACAAGCTGGAATCAAGATTGCTGGGACAAATATCAATAACCTCAGATAGGCAGATGACACCACCCTTATGGCAGAAAGTAAAGAAGAACTAAAGAGCCTCTTGATGAAAGAGGAGAGTGGAAAGTTGGCTTAAAGCTCCATTCAGAAAACTAAAATCATGGCATCTGGTCCCATCACTTCATGGCAAAATAGATGGAGAAACAGTGGAAACAGTGGCTGACTTTATTTTTCTGGGCTCCAGAATCACTGCAGATGATGATTGAAGCCATGAAATTAAAAGATGCTTACTCCTTGGAAGGAAAGTTATGACCAACCTAGGCAGCATATTAAAAAGCAGAGACATTACTTTGTCAACAAAGGTCCATCTAGTTAAGGCTATGGTTTTTCCAGTAGTCATGTATGGATGTGAGAGTTGGACTATAAAGAAAGCTGAGCGCTGAAGAATTGATGCTTTTGAACTTTGGTGTTGGAGAAGACTCTTGAGAGTCCCTTGGACAGCAAGGAGATCCAACCAGTACATCCTAAAGGAGATCAGTCCTGGGTGTTTATTGGAGGGACTGATGTTGAAGCTGAAACTTCATTACTTTGGCCACTTGATGCGAAGAGCTCACTCATTTGAAAAGACTCTGATGTTGGGAAAGATTGAAGGCAGGAGGAGAAGGGGACAACAGAGGATGAGATGGTTGGATGGCATCACCGACTCAATGGACATGAGTTTGGGTAAACTCCGGGAGTTGGTGAAGGACAGGGAAGCCTGGTGTGCTGTGATTCATGGGGTCACAAAGAGTCAGACACGACTGAGTGACTGAACTGAACTGAACTGAAGGAGCTCTGGGAGTCTGCATATGCAAGTTGTATGAAGGCTACAGAAATTCCAGTTGGCACTTTGCTTATTTTTTTCATGATATGCTTCTGTTTTCCCTCCATTCTTATGATTTAACTAAATATATAAAGGGAACACAATGACTAATAGTATATTGGTGTGCCCTAAATAGCCTTTAAGATTCAATAAAGCATTAAGTATTTGTCCTGGGGACTTCCCTGGTGGTCTAGTGGCTAAGATTCTATGCTTTCAGTGCAGGGGTCCAGGGTCTGATCCCCGGTTAGGGAACTGGATTCCACGTGCTGCAACTGACACCTGGTGCAGCCAGATTAATACATTTTTTAAAAAGTATTCTGTACTTTCCATTTTCATGGCATTATGGCCAATCCTACATATCCAGCAAATGGTGGATGTGACCCTATTATGTGCAGTAGTTTTTAAAATAATTTATTCCAGGTTTTAAATAAGTCTTAGTAGAAACTAGAGTCAAGTCCATATATAAAGTTGAGACTAGGCATTCCATGTCTCTTATCAAGAATTGCAGAGATGATAGCTAATCTTCACATTCATTTCAGCCTTGGAAAGCTGGCCTCTTTTTCAAGGTTAACTCAATAATAAATAATGTTTGAGTGCCCCCAAAAGGAGCAGAACACTCTTTAATGGAACTCGCTACCCATCCATCTGTTTATCTATCTGTCTCTCTTCCTCCCTCCTTCCATCCATTGTGTATGGAGTTTCTATTATGTCCAGGATTATTTTATGGGCTGAAGACAAGACATGTAGGGGAGAGGGAAGCAGAAGGGGGCACAAATAGGAGAAACAGTGGGTTCAGGATCTAGATGGAGGAAAAGGCTTAGAGGATCTGATACAACACTGCAGGCAGAAACAGAGATCCCAACCACTACGCGCAACCCAGAATGAAACTGCACTGCCCTGACTCCTCATATGGCTGGTTAATCCAATCAAGATGTGGCGTTTGGGAGGGAGGGGATGGGGAGACAGTTTTTCTCAATTCTCACCCTTTTCCTCTTTTGACTTAGATTGGGTTTAGACCTGGGTAGTTAAGTTGGGGTTTCTCCCCTGCACTGGGGATAGAAAATATTTTGCTTTGTTTTTGATTTTTGCTGCTTTTTGTTTGTTTAAACTGGAATGAGGAAAGTTGAGGGTAGGTATGCTCTTTCAAAACTGTAAGACAACCCCTACCACATTTTTAAACAGCTCAAAGCTCATCTTGGTGCAATGACTTTATTGTTTACTTTAAATCTAGCTAAAGAACAATTGCCTCACAGTCAGTTCTGGGACATAAAATACAATGCTGAAATCTACCAATGCTTTCTTCATTTTACACATAATAAACATCTCTGTTCTTCCAAAACATGTTTTCTAATGACTGCCTAATAATTCATTATATGGTGGAATGATACTCTATTACTGGGCATATAAAACACTATGTTTTTTTTAAATTGTTTCAAGTTTAGAATAATATGTGTATATCAATGCTAAATTCAAAGATACCAAGGAGCACACAGTTTAAAAAAAAAAAAAAAGCCTCTCATCCTTGTCATCTAGCCATTCATTTCCCTCCCTGAATGTAACCATTGTTACTGGCTTCTTGTGTGCCATTCCAGAAAAGCAACAAATATGGATACATTCTTTATTCTTCCAAAGTGGTAGGATAATTCTGCACCTTTGTTGTTTCATTGATGATATATTGAGGAGATAGTTGCAATCAGTCTGCTATTAGCAGACATTTTCATTGTTTCCAACCTTTTGCTACTACAAACAATGATGCAATAATCTTACATGGACATAAATTTTGCATGTGTTGAAGTATACCCATCAGACAAATTCCAAGAAGTGGAACTACTGGCCAAAGGTAATCTTATTTTTTTTTAATTAAAAAAAATATTTTAAGTTTTTAGCCATGTCTCATGGCTTGCAGGATCTCAGTTCCCCGACCAGGGATCAAACTCACACCCTTGGTAGTGAAAGCCCCTGGATCGCCAGGGAATGTCCAGGAATCTTTATTTAAAAATTGAGTACTACCAAATTGCTCTCCTTGGTGTTTGCATCAATTTATCTATGAAGGTGAAACATATGAAGGTGCTTGTTTCCCCACACCCCTAACAATATAAAATGTTATCATTAAAAAAGAAACTAAAAAAAGAAAAAAAGAAACTCAATCCATCTGAGTCACAAATGATGGCATGAAAATGAGGCTAAGCATTTTATCTATTTTAGAAACATCTGCTTTTCTCTCTGTGAACTATTTGTTCACTTCCTTTGCTCATTTTTCTGCTAGGCTTTGCTTTTTGTTTTTTTCTTAATGTAGATTTATAGTCATTCTTTAAAAAATAAGAAAGTTACCCCTTTGCTGGCAATATGTTTTTCCCCCATTTATTTCAATTTTGGGGGGCCACACTGCAGCAGTTTGTGGGTTCATGGTCTCCCGGCCAGGGGATGAACCTAAGCCGTCATCAGTGAAAGCACTGAGTCCTAACCACTCCCAGGGAGCTCCCTCCTGTTTACCATCTGTATTTGTTTACAGTTTTCTTCTCAATGGAGAAAATTTTAACTTTTATAATCACAACTTAAAATCTTCCTTTCTTTATTTATAAAGCATATATAATATATATACAAAATATATAAAATAAATAAAGCAAGATTTTAAGTTATACATTTTCTTTTGAGGCTCTGAATATTATAGATTACTCACAAAGTCTTCCTTCCCTAGATTTCCTTTAATTACATTTTTTCCCCTTTAGTCATGCCTGATGGCTTACAGGATCTTAGTTCCCCAAACAGGGATTGAACTTCTGCCCTCAGCAGTGAAAGAGCAGAGACTTAACCACTGGACCAGGGAATTCCCTCCTTTGAGTAGGGAATTGTTTCCCATAATTTCATATCAATCTTTTATCCTTCTAGAATTTTTTTCCAGATACTGCCCGATTGTCCCAACACCAATTATTAAATACATCATCTATCTTACTGCATTCATTTTCTTATTTTTTTTTCATTTTCTCAATTTTAAAAACTCTAGTTACCATATGAATGCACAGAAACAGGTAATATCTGGTCTTTCTAGACTATGAAAAGAAATCAACAAAATGACTATCAATTTTATATCTTAAAAATATACTTGAATACACCATGAAATTATTTGTAAGAAAATAATGGTCAGATGCTTTTCCAACCTGTGAGCACATTTGCCCACTCTGAACTCCTTTAGTCTCACATGCTTCTGTATTTATCACATTAGCACCTTATTTCATGCTTTTGTATTTATGAATGGCCTGCACTCTACACTTTAAGTTTTACTATGGTCCTCTGCTGTGCAATATAAGACTATTCTGACGATGAACCATTATATACGTGTATATGTTTCCCCAACTGGCTAATACTATTTTACGGACACATAGCAATAGCTTACTTTTTCGCCCCTTTGAGCACTAAGTGCACAGCCAGACACAAAGAGATGGGGCCAATCCAAACTGTGCAGATGAAATGTGGTGAGTGTCTTGTCGGTGCTCAGTTTTGTATGCATGCTTTCTTTTTTCCCTCAAGTTTCAGTGTTTTCTAGGCTATCTTTACAAAACACCGAACCCTGCTTCTTTATCTGTGCCTGTGCACAGTGACAAAGGCTTTGGGGGTCCAGGAAAGAAAAGATGTATAAAGATAACACCTTTGGGAGCTTGGTAGTAAAATCCAGAGCTTCTGCTGGAATTTTCTCCTGAAGCTTTCAACAGCAGAACTTTTGCTGTGACAGGGAGCAGCATTCTAACAGGACTGTCAGGAGTCTTCTCTTCTGGTGTCCATCCATTTGTCAAACTGGAAAAAAAAATGGCAAAGAAAAAAAAAAAAAAAAAAGCTCTAGGTTTAGTCTGATACCAGAGACGCATTATGAAAGAGACAAAGAACTGCACAGAAAGTGAGTTTAGTAACTTATTCCTAACGAGTTGCATGCATTTCCTTCCTTAACAAGCACATCCCACGCTTTGCCACCTACCTGTTCTTTCTCACATCTGTGTGTGTGAGCCCAAGCAAGGCCGGTGTGCACGTAGACGTGCACTTGACCTCAAAACTTGGAGTTACAGAAAAATTTGGGAGGTGGTCCATAGTCATAAACTGAGAATATATACAGACTTGTAAAATGCAGATCTTTAACTTTTGATGGGGCTATATCCCAATTAATCCATCATAAGTTGAAAATATCATAAATTTACAATGCATGTAATACACTTAACCTACCAAATATCCTAGCTTAGCCCAGTCTACTTTAACGTGCTCAGAATGCTCACATGAACCCTGATGCTAGTTGCTGTTGTTTAGTTGCTCAGTCATGTCCAACTGTTTTGCGACCCCATAGACTGTAGCTCACCAGGCTCCTGTGTCCATGGGATTCTCCAGGCAAGAACACTGGAGTGGGTCGCCATGCCCTCCTCCATGGGATCTTCCTGACCCAGGGATCAAACCTGAGTCTCCTGCACTGACAGGGGTATTCTTTATCCCTGAGCCACCAGGGAAGCCCTCACATGAACCTACAGTTGGGCAAAATCATCTACCACAAAGTCTATTGTATAATAAGGCATTGGCTAGTTCATGTAATTTACTGACTACCACACCTGGAGAAGGGAATGGCAACCCGCTGCAGCATTCTTGCCTGGAGAGTTGCAGGGACAGAGGAGCCTGGTGGGCTACAGTCCATGGGGTTGCACAGAGTTGCACACGACTGACGCAACTTAGCATGTACACAAGCACATTGAATGTGAAACCAGAATAGCTGTCTGGGTGCTAATGGTATTAAGTGTATTTGGCCTGTACTCTTGTGACCGAGTGGCTGACTAGGAGCTGTGGCTCACTGGCTGCCCAGCACCATAAATGAGTATCCTACTGCACATGGCTAGCCACCCCTCCCCAAAAAAACCCAAATACAAAATTTTAAATATGGTGTTCACTGAATGTCTATCACTTTTGCATCACTGTAAAGCTAAAAAGTTACTAAGCCAAAGCATCTTAAGCCATGGACTGTCTGTACAACCTTAAGAGAAGACACCTGGGCAGTCTCCCCCCACAGTTTCTACATCAGCTCATTATTGATTAAAACTCCAGGACCAGAAACAAACCTTTGCATTCACAATTAGAGATAAGGCAATACAAGCAAGTATCTCTGAGAAGGGGGAGTATATAGGGTTAAAGTCCTGTGTGTGTGTGTGTGTGTGTGTGTGTGTGTGTGTGTGTTCTCAGTCACTCACTGTTGTCTGACTCTTTGCTGAGCCCACTAGGCTCCTCTGTCCATGGAATTTTCCAGGCAAGAATACTGGGATGAGGTGCCATTTCCTATTCCAAGGGATCTTCCCGACCCAGGGATCGAACTTGTGTCTTTTGAGTCTCTTGCATTGGCAGGTGGATTCTTTACCACTGGCACCACCTGGGAAGCCCCAGCTAAAGTCCTGCTGCTGCTGCTGCTAAGTCAATTCAGTCATGTCCGACTCTGTGTGACCCCATAGACGGCAGCCCACCAGGCTCCCCCATCCCTGGGATTCTCCAGGCAAGAACACTGGAGTGGGTTGCCATTTCCTTCTCCAATGCATGAAGGTGAAAAGAGAAAGTGAAGTCGCTCAGTCGTGTCTGACTCTTAGCGACCCCATGGACCGCAGCCTACCAGGCTCCTCCATCCATGGGATTTTCCAGGAAAGAGTACTGGAGTGGGGTGCCATTGCCTTCTCCGAGTTAAAGTCCTACTAATATGTAAATGATTGATATGATTGGAAAGGAAAAGTTGATAGGAGGACCTGGAAAAAAAAAGAGTGCCAGAGACAGGAAGTACATGTCAAAGCAATCTGGGGCATACCAAACAAATGCTTGGGTTACTTCATAATTTTCCCCAGTGATGACCCTAAACCAGTCCCAAGATTAGTGACTGATCAAAGATGAGACCATGAGAGCTGGCCAAAATTTAAAGAAAGGTTCTTATGGGAACAGCTAGCAGTGGAAGGAGCTGTTATCAGAGTCTAAATTTCTGTTTTTCTTCTTTAGTCCATTAGAGAAGAGAAAACAGGAAAGTTTGGGGCTACTTGTATTTTATACGCTATTGTATTTCACCAATAGATATTTGCTAGTTATTAATCATAAAATACATTGACCACCTAAAAAGGCATGAAAGTGAAAGTGAAAGTGGAGTCATGTCCAACTCTTTGCGACCCCATGGACTGTAGCCTATCAGGCTCCTCCATCCATGGGATTTTCCAGTCAAGAGTGCTGGAGTGGATTGCCATTTCCTTCTCCAGGGGATCTTCCTGACCCAGGAATTGAACCCAGGTCTCCCACATTGCAGGCAGATGCTTTTACCGTCTGAGTCACCAGGGAAGCCCTTAAAAAAAAAAAGGCATATAAAGTAAAAATGTATTTTTGACAAGCCTTATGATAAGTCAAATTCTTTATAATCATAGGATCTATTTTTTTTTAATCAGTCGAAGTACTTCTTGATTAAAACCATTCACTGTGGGACTTCCTTGGAAGTCCAGTGGTTAAGAATCTGCCAGTGCAGGGGACATGGGTTCCATCCCTGGTCTGGGGTGATTCCACATGCTGCAAGGCAAGTAAGCCTGAGGGCCACAACTGCTGAGCCCACACGCCACAGCGACTGGAGCCCAAGCACCCTAGAGCCTGTGTGCTGAACAAGAGAAGCCACTGCAGCAGGAAGACCACACACTGCAAGCAGAGAGGAGTGGCCCCACGCTCACGGCAACCAGAGAAAGCCCGCACACAGCAGCGAAGACCAGCTCAGCCATGGACAAACCAATAAAAAGAATCTGCCTTCCAACGCAAGGGACTAGGGTTGACACCTGCTCGGGGAACTAAGATCCCACATGCCACACCTAGGGAAAGCCTATGTGCTGCGACAAAGACCCAGTGCAGCCAAACCAAAGAATTTTAGATAAAACAAAAACTAGTCACTGTTACCAGATCTTTTCAGTGCTCATCAATCTCACTTTGGACACTATCATTCAAGGGGGAGGGGGACGCGACAATGAAAAAAAAAAAAAATCAGAAACCTTAACTTACAAGTAACTGAATAAAATGTACTCACGTATGAATGTTCCCAGATTTCCTCTTGGCCTGTTTCTGCACAGTCCATATTTCTAACTAACATACTATGAGACTTCTTTCCTTTGGGGATGGGTTATTAGAATGACAGAGAAGCCAGACCAGAGTGGTGAGGGCCAGGGGAAGGACCAGCCCACGATGCTGCGGTGATCTCTAAAACAAGGAGTCAGTGGGGGGCACATGGAGACAGTTCAGACTGTAACTGCCTTTCCAGCTCTCACACTGTATAACTGCTGGAAAGAACTGGGGAATGAAGAAAGGGGGTCTGGTGAGTAGTGTTATGAGTTCTGAATTGCATCCCCTGTGATTTTTCTTTGAGAGACAACATGAAAATTGGTATTCATCTTTAAAATTACTTTGGGCAGTGCTACGAGCTACTCTGTAGAAACTGAGCTATGTGGGGACCCAGGATGATTAGGGAAGAAATTTTTATGGGATATAATTATCACTACAGTAAATCAGAAATAACCCCAAATACCTCACAATAGTGAATCAGCTCCACAACATGATAAGAGAAAATATGGCATTAAGGACTCATGGGGGCTTTGGGAGTGAGGCCATTCAGAGTCTCACTAAGAATCTCTTAATTTCTTCCTTTATACATTGATTGAATAATTATGTCTAAATTTAGAGTTACTGGGAAGATTAAATAAATGAAAATATGTATAAAATTCCTAAAAGAGTGTATGACTCATTGTACTCACGGTAGCTAATATTATAAACAGTGGTTCCCAAACTTTTTGGCACCAAGGACCAGTTTCATAGAAGAGAATTTTTCCACAGACTGGGGGAACAAGCAGGGAGGGATGGCTTCGGGGTGATTCAAGCGCATTGCATTTTATGTAGTTCAGTTGCTCAGTCATGTCCGACTCTGCAAGTCCACGGGCTGCAGGACGCCAGACTTCCCTGTCCTTCGCCATCTGCTGGAGCTGGCTCACACTCACCGCCATTGGGTCAGTGATGTTCTCCTACCCTCTGGTCCTCTGTCATCCCCTTCTCCTCCTGCCTTTAATCTTTCCCAGCATCAGTCTTTTCTAATGAGTCGGCTCTTCGCATCCAGTGGCCCAAGTATGGCGTTTCAGCTTCAGCATCAGTCCTTCCAATGAATATTCAGGACTGACTTCCTTTAGGATTGACTGGTTTGATCTCCTTGCAGTTCAAGGGACTCTCAAGAGTCTTCTCCAACACCACAGTTCAAAAGCATCAATTCTTCATCGCTCAGCCTTCTTTATAGTTCAACTCTCATATCCATACATGACCACTGGAAAAACTACAGCATTACATTTATTGTGCACTGTATTTCTAATGTGATGCCACTGCTGATCTGATGAGAGGTACCAATCGGTCTGTGACCCAGAGGTTGGGGACCCCTGTTATAAAATATCATCAGTTCAGTTCAGTTCAGTCACTCAGTCGTGTCCGACTCTTTGCGACCCCATGAATCGCAGCACACCAGGCCTCCCTGTTCATCACCATCTCCCGGAGTTCACTCAGACTCACGTCCATCGACTCAGTGATACCATCCAGCCATCTCATCCTCAGCCATCCCCTTCTCCTCCTGCCCCCAATCCCTCCCAGCATCAGAGTCTTTTCCAATGAGTCAACTCTTCGCATGAGGTGGAAACTACTGGAGTTTCAGCGTTAGCATCATTCCTTCCAAAGAAATCCCAGGGTTGATCTCCTTCTGAATGGACTGGTTGGATCTCCTTGTAGTCCAAGGGACTCTCAAGAGTCTTCTCCAACACCACAGTTCAAAAGCATCCATTCTTCGGCGCTCAGCCTTCTTCACAGTCCAACTCTCACATCCATACATGACCACTGGAAAAACCATAGCCTTGACTAGATGGACCTTAGTCGGCAAAGTAATGTCTCTGCTTTTGAATATGCTATCTAGGTTGGTCACAACTTTTCTTCCAAGGAGTAAGCGTCTTTTAATTTCATGGCTGCAGTCACCATTTGCAGTGATTTTGGAACCAAAAACAATAAAGTCTGACACGGTTTCCACTGTTTCCCCATCTATTTCCCATGAAGTGATGGGACCAGATGCCATGATCTTCGTTTTCTGAATGTTGAGCTTTAAGCCAACTTTTTCACTTTCTTCTTTCACTTTCATCAAGAGGCTTTTTAGTTCCTCTTCACTTTCTGCCATAAGGGTGGTGTCATCTGCATATCTCAGGTTAGTGATATTTCTCCTGGCAATCTTGATTCCAGCTTGTGTTTTTTCCAGTCCAGCGTTTCTCATGCATAGAAGTTAAATAAGCAGAGTGACAATATACAGCCTTGACGTACTCCTTTTCCTATTTGCAACCAGTCTGTTGTTCCATGTCCAGTTCTAACTGTTGCTTCCTGACCTGCATACAGATTTCTCAAGAGGCAGGTCAGGTGGTCTGGTATTCCCATCTCTCTCAGAATTTTCCACAGTTTATTGTGATCCACACAGTCAAAGGCTTTGGCATATTCAATAAAGCAGAAATAGATGTTTTTCTGGAACTCTCTTGCTTTTCTCATGATCCAGCGGATGTTGGCAATTTGATAGTGATGTTAAAAATAATAAGCATGAGGGGTAAATCATTAGATACACAATAATTAAATTACAAAGCATAAAGTTACCATGTTTGTACATTAAATAGGACAGGAAGCACATTTGCAAGGATTGAGGTCAGCTCAATTATTGTCATGGATGCCCAGAAGAACAGAACAGGCTCAGATTGAAGAACGGTCATTTAGAATGAATATAAAAGAACATTAGGATTATAAAGCACTGAAGAAATCTATAAAAGAAAACATTCAAACTTTTCCTGTAGAGATTAAAAAGATAATTACATTGGTTTCTCATTTATTTCCCTGATTATAACAGTCAAAGATAATTTATATTTGGCTTTGATAGGTGTTCTTTGCCTTGGGGGTTTCTCCTTTTTAATAGTGTTTATTTAGTCTAATAGAAAATGAATTTGCATTCCTTGAACTTCTACCAGTTGAAGGTGGGTAGATGACAGAAGAATGCTTAACAGCTGGGGAAAATCCCCTTGGAATTTAAAAGGTGCTGGGAATAAACCCAAAAGTAGATAGTCCATGGAAGAATTAACTGTACACGAATTTGGTAATTGCCTGGTATCTTTCTCTTTTTTAAAAAAAACTTCTAAATTGAAGCATTGTTATTTTACAATGTTTTAGGTATCTAGCATAGTGATTTATATATGTACACACACACACACACACACATACTGTTTTAGATTCTTTTCCACTGTAGGTTATAATAAAATATTGGATATAGTTTCTTGTGCTATACAGTAGGTTCCTGGGTTTTTTTTTCAAGTCTATTATATATATATATATATAGTAGTATGTATATATCTGTCCCACATCTCTTGCTTCAGCTCTTCAAGAAAAAAGAGCCATACCATCACAGCCAGGGATCTAACGTGTGAGGCAGGGGAGCAGCTAGGACCATTTTCTTATCCTAGTCCCATGTATGATACCTCATTTTACAGTTAGTTCCTTTTTAATATTAATATCATATAATTAGTATACGACATTGTGCTACATTAATTTGTGCTATACTATCTTACATGACCATCACTGGTGACTCAGTGGAAAAGAATGCGCCTGCCAAGCAGGAGACAGGGGGTCAATCCCTGAGTCAGGAAGATCCCTTGAAGAAGGAAAGGCAACTGGCTCCAGTATTCTTGCTGGGGAAATCACATGGACAGAGAAGCCTGATTGGGTTTGCAGTCCACGGAGTCGCAAAAGACTCAGACACGACTTAGTGACTAAACAGCAACAATACTATCTTATATCATATCATAATTATATTTTATAGTTACTTTTAATGCCTTTCGGGATTTCTTGACAATAGGATTGTGAAAATCCCATTTTCAGTAGTTGTTACAAGGATTCTTGCTGCACTTTCAAGATGCGAGGACCATTGTTAGGGCATCGGCGCCACTCACCTCACACCAAATGGCAAGGAAAGGAATGTCCTCAGGCAGTGAGGTCCAGATGAAGGAAGAGGCCGTTATTTTTTTTTTTTGCTTTTTGGTTATATTATCCTGGGCTTCACTGGTGGCTCAGCTGGTAAGAATCTGTCTGCAATCAGGAGACCTAGGTTTGATCCCTGGGTTGGGAAGATCCCCTGGAGAAGGAAATGGCAACCCACTGCAATATTCTTGCTTGGAAAATCCCATGGACAGAGGAACTTGGCAGGCTACAGTTCATGGAGTCACGAAAGAGTCAGACACGACTGAGCATGCACACATGGCTAAATATGAAACACTTTTTGGATTGTCTATCATTGAATAGGTTTCACATTACCTCTTGCCCCTTACTATCCAGGTTGTTTTTAAAAGTGACTTGATTTCTTATATGAGATTGAGCTTTAAAGCCAATACTTGACTCCTACAATGAAAATCCCAAGTAATGCTAAGTTTAAAAATCAGTATCCTTCAGGATGCTTGGGGCTGGTTCACGGGAATGACCCAGAGAGATGTTATGGGGAGGGAGGTGGGAGGGGGGTTCATGTTTGGGAACGCATGTACACCCATGGTGGATTCATGTCAATGTATGGCAAAATCAATACAGTATTGTAAAGTAAAATAAAGTAAAAATAAAAATAAAAAAGAATAAATTGAGTTCGTCAAAAAAAAATCAGTATCCTTGGGCTTCCCTGGTGGCTCAGTAGTAAAGCATCTACCTGCCAACGCAGGTAACATGGGTTTGATCCCTGATCTGGGAAGATCCTACATGCAGCAGAGCAACTAAGCCCGTGTGCCACAACTAGTGAGCCTGTGTTGATCCCACGCACTACAACTTAAATGAGAAGGCTCTAGAGCCCAATTTCTGCAACGAGAGAAGCCATGGCAATGAGAAGCTTGCACACCACAACTAGAGAAAAGCCTGTGCAGCGAGGAAGACTCAGCACAGCCATAAATAAAGGAAATTTTTAAAAATCTGTATGCTTACTTCTCTCCTTTCTTTTTTTTATTGAAAATGCATTTCTTATGCTATCAATTTGTTATGTTGTTCATAAAACACACAGACAAATAAAGCCTAAAACCTAAAATGGAGAGAGAAAACTGAATAAAAATAAACTTGAAATATCCCTTTCAAACTTAATTCCTGTGGCTTTCATGGAGGTATAAAGATTACCATATGATCTAGTGAATTTATGCAATAAGTTTGTTGTTGGGCAAAAGAGAAAAATCAGTGAGTATCATTTATTCATTTAGAAAATATTTATTAAATGCCTAATAGCATCAAGCAATGTACAACAAGGAGCATGGTAAAACCATGCCTGACCCTGACCCTGTAGTTTGGCTGATTGGAGGAGAGAGATAATTAGTGATCTTTGCAAATATCAATGACCTTTGAAATATATGCTTCTATTAATTATGGTAAAAGAAAAGAATTAACAAGATCTTTTAAAAAGTTTGAAGACCTTGAATTTTATCCAGGATGATATTAAAAATGTTTAACCAATTCTACCAACCAATCAAAACAGACAGAAGCTGGTCAGCCATACCAATGAATTCTGTGTGAACATTAGCCCTGGTTATATTAATTTAGGGATTTCCATTCACAGTAAGTAGAATGAAAATGCAAATATAGTCATTTTAAATATGTCCGTTTTTATTTTATCTATTTGCTTTTTTTATAAGTCTCTTTTTAAAGTTATTGGTAACAAAGTTAGTTTAAAAACACAAATACAATATGAGAAAAACTTAGCTAGATTTTAAATTTCAGGTATTTCTCATTTTGCTATTTTTAGTGAATTTATTTTATAAAATTTTATCGTTATTTTGAATAGATATTACCTTCACATGATTAAAAATTCAAAAGACACAAAAGGCTCTCCAGGTAAGAGTCTCTTCCACCCTTTAGACAGTTTTCCTGTCTGAAGGAAATCAATATTGCCCCTTTTCTTGTAAAAGTAAAAGTAAAGTGAAGTCGATTAGTCATGTCCAACTCTTTGCGACCCCACGACTGTAACCTGCCAGGCTCCTCTGTCCATGGGGTTTTCCAGGCAAGAATACTGGAATGGGTTGCCATTTCTTTCTCCAGGGGATATGTAAAGTCTTCCAGAAACACTGTGTACATGACTTTTTTTTTTCCTTCTTTAGGTTAGTAAATATCTTTAGACTGGAGCTTGTAGACCAGCACAGAAAAGAAGTGGTGACTAAATCAGACAAACAAGAACAGTAAGATACAGAGCTTTATTATGGATTGAATGTTTATGTCACCCCTAATTCCTAAATTGAAACCCTAACCCTGTGGTAATGACCCAGGGAGGTAGGTGGGGCCTTTGAGAGGATTAGGTCATGAGGAGAGCATTCATATATGGGATTGCGAGCATCCATGCTCAGTCGCTCAGTGTGTCTGACTCTTTGTGACCCCATGGATTGTAGCCCACCAGGCTTCTCTGTTGATGGGATTTCCCAGGCAAGAATACTGGAGTGGGTTACCACTTCCTACTCCAGGGGCTCTTCCTGACCCAGAGAGCGAACCAGAGTTTCCTGATTGGCTGGCGGATTCTTTACCATTGAGCCACCAGGGAAGCCCTCATGAATGGGTTTAGTGTCCTTTATTAAAGAGACTACAGAGTGACCTGTTAGCCCTTTTGTCATGTGAAGACACACGGAGAGTCTCTGAGCCAGAAGGCAGGTTCCCACCAGACACTGAGTCTGCTAGCACCTTGATCTGGGACTTTCCAGCCTCTAGACCTATGAGAAACACATTTTCTGCTGTTTATAAGCCCCGCCCCCACCAGTGTTTCATTATAGCACCTGAGATGGACTAAGACATATGGGAAAATAAATCTCAGTAACTTACAGGGTAGGATATTCTGTCTACTGCCATATTCTGGGGCAAAGATGCTCCCTTAAAAGGAAAGAAGGCTTTGACTGTATACTTTAAAGATGGACTATTTCAAGTTCATTATATACATCTAGAGTTAAAGAAATCAAAGCATAGTTTTTTAAAAGGGATCCGGATTTGTTGTTTTTTTTTTAATTAAGGTACAATTCATACACCATACCACCCAGCATTTTCGTATATTCACAAGGCTGTAAAGCCAGCACTACTGTCTAATTTCAGAACGTTTTCATTACACCCCAAAATAAATTCCATACCCATTACAGTCAGTCACTCCTCCCCTGCTCCCTGACCCCTAGAAACCACTCATCTATTTTCTGTCTGTATGGATTTGTCTATTTTGAATATTTCATATAAATGGAATCATATACTAGATGGCTTCGGTGTCTGGTTTCTTTCACTCAACATACTATGTTCAAAGTTTATCTGTGTTGTAGCATATATCAGTACTTCATTCTTTTTTCTTGCCTGTGCTTTTTAAAATTTAACCATTTTTAAGCGTACAGTCCAGTGACATGACGCACACGCACACTGTGGTGCAACATCCCCACCATCCGTCTGCAGAACTGTTTTTAAAACTCAAGCTGAAACTCTACCTGTTAAATAACCCGTAAAATAGAGGTTCTTCGTAACCTCTATTTTACTTTCTTTCTCTGTGAATTTGCCTATTCGAAGAACTTCATAAAAGTGGAATCAAACAATATTGGTCCTTTAGTGTCTGGTTTATTTCACTTAGCACAATGTCTTCAAAGTTCATTCATGTGAGTAGCTTGAAACAGATACTATTCCATTGTTTGCCTAGACCCCATTTTGTTTATCCATTTCTCAGCAAATGGATGTTTGGGTGTTTACATTTTTGACAATTATGAATAATGCCACTATGAACATTAGTGTACACATTTTTGTATGACCATATTTCCAGTTCTCTTGGGTGGAAGAGACTCTCAATGAGACTGTAGAGGAATTTGATGAGTAATACACATTAGCCAGAGATGGATAGAGTAAGTCTCCTCATACAAACATTTGAGTTTCGAACTTTCAAAGATGCAAATGTGTGTTCGCGTGTCCAGTCACATCAGTTCATATGCCTGGCGTGCATGGTCATGTGTGTCCATCCTCTACAGGTGGCTGTGCTTTGTGTACTTTACAGTACAGTAGAGCAGTTTTTTTTTTTTTATTTCAAGCCCAGGATGTCTGGAAGCAAGCTTACAAACAGCGGGGTGTAGCCAGTTGTGTTAGTTGGGTACCAAGGCTGACTGTGTTGGATTTATGATCAAACTGGACCTATGAATTGGCTTTTGGAACAGAACTCATTCATACAGAGTGGACTTACTATGGTCCTCACTTTCATGTACAGCAATGAAAACCCAGCACAGTCAAAAATAAAATAAATTTTAAAAAAGACATCATTAAAGATCAATCACTAAATATTGCCAGTCTTTTCCATTTTATCAACTGAGACAGATTTTGTACCTGAAAGGGTAACTTTATTTATAACTTGGGCAAACTTCCCTTTTTCTCAGTTTCTCCATGTGAGACAATTCATCTTAGAGAATACATAATTTTTTAAAGGCAAGAAATAAGAAAAGAATGGAACTATAAAGTGAAATCATTTTTGAAATATGAAAGGCAGTGACAAAACTGACAAAGGAAAAATAGGAAAACGGACAACCTCCCTCCAAACATTTCAGCATTACTAGTATTAGAACTTGTGAAATTTATGAGTGAGTAGCTCTGTTTTTTTATTTCATGAGTTCACATACCAGTGGGTGTACATTACATATATGTTTGCATATGTGCACCTCTGGGCTTAGAGCTCAGTGTTTATCTGTATAGGTTTGTTGTTATATACCATTGAGGACAGAAGTTATGTCCTATTCGCCTTGACTTCTCCACTGCAGAGTGCTGTACGTGGCATATTACAGGTGCTTAAGCTTGCTGGAAAGAATGATTATGCTTGTGACAAATGAATATCCTTTGGATGTATCGCTACCATGTAAGTGTGTTTACGTATTAGTGGAGAGGTGTTTTCCTGAGCTTCAGTCATTTGTGTATCTATCTGAGGAAGGGATAACTCGAGTGAGAAGGTTTGGCAGAGGAGGGCAAGCTGGAGCCAGGAAGCAAGAGACAGCAGGTAACAGGTGTGACTGTCTCTCTGGCGCCCACCCTGCACTCTGTCAGCTTTCAAACTTGGGCTCAATGTTTTCCCTTTCTCCTGGCACTTTTTAAATTCTCTCACACTGTCAGAACATTCCTATTTAGAAACTGCTGCTGCTGCTGCTAAGTCGCTTCAGTCGTGTCCAACTCTGTGCGACCCCATAGACGGCAGCCCACTAGGCTCCCGCGTCCCTGGGATTCTCCAGGCAAGAACACTGGAGTGGGTTGCCATTGCCTTCTCCAATGCATGAAAGTGAAAAGTGAAAGTGAAGTCACTCAGTCATGTCCGACTCAGCGACTCCATGGACTGCGCTCAGCGATGTTTCTTCCCTTTTGTGGAGGAGGATGAGGAGCTGGTTTCATGCTTCCAACAGATCTGTTTTCCTTCCTTTTTTTAGATTCTCAAATGCTGCTTTCAAAGGGCAGGCAAAATGGAGACTGAAATAATTGATTCAACAACAACCTCAAGGCCTGTAAAATGCCATCTTTGCTACTAACCAGGAAATATCGTATATCACAGGTAGACACTTTTTATACTTTAGAGAAGAAGAAAAAGAATACCATTTTGTCCTCCCTTCTAATTAATTGCCCCCTGGACTAGGACCCTCAAATAACAGTGACAGATAATCTCAGAATTTCTAGATGACCGTAGAAGAGGGGATTTCCCTGGTGGTCCAATGGTTAAGACTGTGTGTTTCCACTGCAGAAATCAAGGGTTCAATCCCTGGTTGGGCAATTAAGGTCCCACAGGCCAATGAAGTGGTCAAAACAAGCAAACAAAGAAAAAGAAAACAGAAGAGAGCCTATAAAATTTAAAAAAAAAAAACCTATAGAATTTTTCAGAAGACTGAGAAATCAGGATTCAGGGCTTTCATGGTGGTCCAGGGGTTAAGAACCTGCCTGCCATTGTAGGACATACAGGTTCCATTCCTGGTCAGGAAGATTCCACATGCCTCAGGGCAACTAAGCCAGTGATCCACAATTATTGATCCCGCATGGCCTAGAGTCCACGTACTGCAGCTAGAGAGTAGCCCCTGCTTGCTGCAACTAGAGAAAGCCCTCATGCACCAACGAAGACTCAGTGCAGCCAAGAAAAAATAAAGAATAACAAAAAAAGAGAAAAATCAGGATTCACACATTTCCTGAACCCTTCTCTGTGTCTAACAAAGTCCTATCAAGCATCTAATTCCCCTCCCAAGTCTCGGGCACCAGCAATTCTCTGGCACCCACTGGTCTCACTCTTCCCAACTCCTCCTCCACTTGTAGCCCATGCTCCACCTGGCCTTTCTAGGATTCACTATTGCCCCCACCCCAGGTGATTCTGTTCATTTTCTCTTCCCAGGTAGATTACAGCTACTTTCCCTTGTATGATCCACAGGTTCCAGGGGAAGCTCTCAGCAAAACACATGCTGACTGAATAACAACAAGAGATTCAGATGTCATAGAATATTAGGGCTAAAAGGAATCTTAGGATCTTTTTGTTCACTTTTTCTGTTTTAGAGAGGATAAGCAGAGACCCAAAGGGTTACCTTTATAGATTTTAAAGAAAAATCATTGGTTCTAGACTGTATGTTCAGCTGAATAATATACTGGGTTTTGTGGTGCAAGCGTGCTTAGTCATGTCCAAGTCTTGAAGACCCCATGGACTGTAGCCTGCCAGGCTCCTCTGTCTATGGGATTTTCCAGGCAAGAATTCTGGACTGGGTTGCCATTTCCTACTCTAGGGGAATCTTCCTGACCCAGGGATCAAACCCACGTCTCTTGCATGTTCTGCATTGACAGGCAGATTCTTCATCACTAACACCTAGGAAACCCTGCTAGAACCATGGTCTTTCTATTCTGACCCCCAACCTTGATCTTCCCTGTTCTGATCTCAAGCCCTACATTCTCAATGAATTGCTGCCCATGGTTTGACCTGACAGTGGGGGAAAAAACAAACCAATTAGGTCCCAGGATGACAACCTCCTTTCAAAAGGAGGTTGGGAGGACCGCTGTGGTGTGCAATGACAACAGAAGGCATCAGAAAGAAAGGGGCACTGACTTGACGGGGTGTGGAGAGTCGGCAAGAAAGTGGCAGGGGGACTTCCCTGGTGGTCTAGTGGCTGAGACTCCACACTCCCTATGTAGGGGCCCGAGTTCCATCTCTGGTCAGGGAACTAGATTCCACTTGCTGCACCTAAAAAGATCCCACACGCCGCATCTAGAGACCCTGCATGCTGTAACAAAGACCCAGTGCAGCCAAATAGATAAAGAAAAGAAATATTTAAATAAATAAAAAAATAATAAAGTCAGTCATTGATAATAAAATAAAATAAAGAGGGTAGGAGATAGGGTCTTTAGAGGGCCAATGACCAAGTCTAAGCAGAGTCCAAGCAAATCCAGTTCTTCACCAAAAGGCGATTAGAGTCAGGTAGGAACTGATAGGCATGAGGGGCAGAAGGAGAAACACTAGACAAACCCAGATCTGGTTCTGACTCTACCCTTGACAAGAAGTTTAATTTGGAACAAATTATTTAACTGTCAGGCCCTCAGGCAGACTC
This sequence comes from Ovis canadensis, assembly GCF_042477335.2. Lineage (NCBI taxonomy): Eukaryota > Metazoa > Chordata > Mammalia > Artiodactyla > Bovidae > Ovis > Ovis canadensis. Next base: position 15,721,443 of record NC_091257.1, read on the forward strand.
AGAATCTTGTAGTCTCTGGTTGGGAGCAAGTCTTCATTCCAAGGATTTGCAATCAGATTTTTTGATCTTTAAAAGCTGGAAGAGGGTTGGAAGGATAAATTGGGAGTTTGAGATTAACATATACAAACTGTTATATATAAAATAAATAACCAACAAGGACCTACTTGTTGGACACACACTACTCAATATTGTGTAATCACCCATAAGGGAAAGACTCTGAAAAAGCATAGATATGTATAACTGAACCCCTTTGCTGTACACTTGAAACTAACACAACATTGTAAATCAGCCATACTTCAATTAAAATTAAAAAAGAGCCTGGAAACAGTATCACTTCAAGTGGAAAACATTAGAGTGAATCATCTTTCCTTGCAGAATGTTGCAATTTGTTTACATCACAGTTTACTCAGAGCCTGCTGTTAAGTCAAAATCCCACGGTTGTTATTTTAGTCTGTTGACACTGTGGTTGCATATTTCACCAAGTGCCATCATTACCGTGGAGGCATAAGACATTTGGCGCTCCTGAATTATGACCAATGGATGGTGGTTAGGTGCTTTTTCTCAGAACACCCTTTTAACTACACGTGTACTGAACTACATGTGTGAACCATATTAAAAAAAAAAAAAGAAATGTTGATCACTTTCAATTAAAACACTAGATGGAAAAAAAAACCTTACACTAGACAGCAAAGAAATACATACTTATAAAACATTCCTCCTCTCAACGTTTTCACAAGGCCTGAATTATCTTGTAATCTGAGGATGCTATAATTTTGGCATCTACATTTGAATTCAATCTCTCTGCTTAAAGCCTCTTGTGAAGTTAAACTCCTATGAGGTTTATTTTAGACTGAAACAGTTTCATATTTTTCATTTTACTACAGAATAGATAAAAGGCCAAATTAAAACAAAAACCAAGGACTTCCCTGGTGGGTCCCATGTTTAAGACTCCGTGCTTGCAATGCGGGTGCCTGGGTTCTATCCCTGGCCAACAAACTAAAATCCCATATGTGTGCAGTGTGGCCAAAACAAAAAAAGAGGACCTCAAAATTACGCTGATCATTGGCAAATGCCCTGTTGTAGAAGTGTAGAAAAGCCCTTGAAGTTATCGTATGAACACGGTCTGCCCAGCTGTAAACTTAGGTATCTATTTGTAACCCCTTTCACAGTGTCAGAATGTTAGACCTGGAAGGGGCCTTTGAGGTCATCTGATCTAAGCCACTCAATTTCCAAAGGCAGGTAATAAAGATCAGAGGCATAAGAGACTTGCTGAAGTCAAGCAGGAGATTATTTAGTATAGATGATCTGGAACCTGTGTTTTTCAAGTCTCAGCATTACCGTTCTTTGCTCGCTTTTACTTATATTTGTTTTTTAAATTGTTAAATATCATTGCACTGTATATGGTAAAAAACAAAAACTCTCTCTTCCAACAGACTTCCCTCCCACTCTTCCATGTCATCCAACTTTTTAGGGGAAACCACTATTGATAGCTGAGCTTCTCTGGTGGCTCAATCAGTAAAGAACCCACCTGCCAATGCAGGAGACATAAAGAGATGTGGGTTTAATCCCTGGGATGGGAAGATTTCCTGGAGGAGGGCATGGCAACCCAATCTAATATTCTTGCCTGGAAAATTCCATGGACAGAGGAGCCTGGAGGGCTATAGTCTGTGGAGTTGCAAAGAGTCGGACAAGACTGAGCACATGTGCACACACTATTAACAGTTTGCTGTATACATATGCAAATTGCATGTGTGTGTCTAAGTACTGATACATTCATTCACATACATATGGGTATATACATGGGCCAAGATTTTTTTAATTTGCATTATATATAATTTTTATTGAATTATAATTGACATATAATATAATGTTAGTTTCAGGTGTACAACATAGTGATTTGACAGTTTTTTAATTTTAATTATTTTTTTATTGAAGGATTTTGCTTTACAGAATTTTGTTGTTTTCTGTCAAACCTCAACATGAATCAGCCATAGGTATTCATATATCCCCTCCCTTTTGAGCCTCCCTCCCCTCTCCCTCCCACCCTACCCCTCTAGGTTGATACAGTGCCCCTGTGTGAGTTTCCTGAGCCATGCAGCAAATTCCCATTGCCTATCTATTTTGCATATGGCAGGCTAAGATTTTTGAAAATGCTTTTACTCCAAACTAGAACCTAACTAAACCAAAATAAAAATGGGGGGTGGGGTGTGATAAAATGGGAGTTCTGAACAACAAAATAAATATCATTCCTAATAGAAACTGTTGTTTCTCTTATCATTGCTCACCTAGAAATTATCATGAAAGCTTAAACATTTGTATTGATTTGACTGCACTGGGTCTTAGTTGTGCCATGTGGGCTCTTTAGCTGCAGCATGCAAACTCTTGCAGCATGAGGGATCTAGTTTCCTGAACACAGACGGAACCCAGGCCCCCTGCATTGGAAGCACAGGCTCTGAGCCACTGGGCCACCAGGGAATACCCTAGAAATTCTCATAAAATTTGACAAAAGCTATTCAAGCTTCCCAGGTGGAGCCAGTGTTAAAGAACTCACCTGCTGGGACTTCCCTGGTGGTCCAGGGGCTAAGACTCCATGCTCCCAATGCAGGGGGCCTGGGTTTGATTTCTGAGCAGGGAACTAGATCCCACATGCTGCAACTACAGGTTCACATGCTTCACCAACAATTGCAACCAAAAAAATTAAAAAAAGAAAATTCACCTGCTAATGCAGGTGATATAAAGGACTCAGGGTTCGATCCGTGGGTCATGAAGATCCCTTGGAGGAGGTCACAGCAACCTACTCCAGTATTCTTGCCTGGAGAATCTCACAGACAGAGGAGCCTGGCCGACTATAGTTCATGGGGTCTCCAAAAGTCGGACACGACTCAGTGACTAACACACACGAAGGGTCCTCTGTGCTATGCATGGTGGGTAGGGTGGAATTTATCCTTTGGAGCACTCTGTTATCACTTTTGCTTCATAGGATTAGTTTGGTATTTTAGAAAGATCATTCTGGGACCAGAATAGAGGATGGATTAGAGACAGTGAAACCAGCTGAGTGGTTACTGCAATGTGCCAGGCGAAGAGGGGTGAGTGTGTGAACTGAGAACGTGGAGCTGGATGTGCACCAGTCAAAGGAGAAGAGGGGTCTGGATGAAGAGACCTCGGAGGAAGACTCACAGAGCCTGAAAACCAGTTGGATATGGACGTGAAGTGGAGCTGGTAGACACTCTGCCTTCTCATCTCCTAAATCTTTTTAAAAATATTTATTAATTTGGCTGTTCTGGGTCTTAGTTGCAGCACACAAGGTCTTTAGTTGCAGTATGTGGGACTGAATTCCCTGGCCAGTGGTAGAACCTGGGTCCCAGCCCTGGGAGCAGAGAGTCTTAGCCATTGGACCACCAGGGAAGTCCCTAAGATCTTTCTTTCTAAGCAGGAGCTCTGTATCTCTTGCCAACTCTGGCCATGTAAGCTAAGCTAAGCTAAGTCACTTCAGTCGTGTCAGACTCTGTGCGACCCCATAGATGGCAGCCCACCAGGCTCCCGCATCCCTGGGATTCTCCAGGCAAGAACACTGGAGTGGGTTGCCATTTCCTTCTCCAATGCATGAAAGTGAAAAGTGAAAGTGAAGTCGCCCAGTCATGTCCGACTCTTAGCGACCCCATGGACTGCAGCCCACCAGGCTCCTCCATCCATGGGATTTTCCAGGTAAGAGTACTGGAGTGGGGTACATTGCCCCACTGAAATACACCAGGCTTCCCTGTCCTTCACTATCTCCCAGAGTTTGCTCAGACTCATGTCCATTGAGTTGGTGATGCCATCCAACCATCTCATTCTCTCTTGCCTCCCTTCTCCTCCTGCCTTCAACCTTTCCCAGCATCAGGGTCTTTTCCAAGGAGTCGGCTTTTCGCATCAGGTGGCCAAAGTTTTGGAGCTTCAGCTGCAGCATCAGTCCTTCCAATGAATATTCAGGGTTGATTTCCTTTAGGATTGACTCATTTGATCTCCTTGCTGTCCAAGGGAGTCTCAAAGGTCTTCTCCAGCACCACAATTAAAGAGCATCGATTCTTCAATGCTCAACCTTCTTTATGATCCAGTTCTAACCACTGGACAGCCAGGGAAGTCCCTATGTCTGCCTTCATTGAATTAAAACACTCTAATTTCCATGAGGGATTATTTTTCCCTCAGTGTATAGGGTCTGCCGGGTTGGTTAATCAAGGTGGCCTCCCCTTGCCCAGTCATGAGACTAAGCTAGGCCAGGTAACTGATGCTGGCTTATCCTTGCTTTACAGCCAAGGTGATTATTCAAAGAACTGTAGATGCTCTGAGGAGTTTGTTAAGCTGTTCTTAGACTCTTCTTGTAGGGGCTTCCTAGGTGGTGCTAGTGGTAAAGAATCTGCCTGCCAATGCTGGAGACATAAGAGATGCAGGTTTGATCCCTGGCTCAGGAAGATCCCCTGGAGGAGGCCATGGCAGCCCACTCCAGTATTCTTGCCTGGAGAATCCCTGGGACAGAGGACCGTGGTAGGCTATGGTCCACAGGGTCACAAAGAATCAGACACAACTGAAGCAATTTAGCATACACGCATGTCCTTTCTTATCCATTTTCTGAGCCACCTGATAGCCTTCAATAAATTTCACCTACATTAGCTAGAAGACCCTTCTTGTACAGGCATCCCTGGTGGCTCAGATGGTAAGGAATCTGCCTGCAGTGCGGGAGACCTGGATTCGATCCCTGGGTTGGGAAGATTCCCTGGAGGAGGGCATGGCAACCCACTCCATTATTCTTGGCTTGAGAATCCCCAGCCAAGAGGAGCCTGGACAGAGGAGCCTGGCGGGCTACAGAGAATTGGACACAACTGAGCGACTAAGCACACAGCACGCACACAGTAGCTAGAATCTATTTCTGTTGTTTGCAACCAAAACTTTTTACATCACACACTTTGGATCCTGGCTCTAAAACTTACTAGCTTTGAAACTTTTTGCAAGTAGTCACTCAGTCGTGTCCGACTAACCCCATGGACTGCAGCACGCCAGGCTTCCCTGTCCTTTACCATCTCCCGGAGGTTACTCAAACTCATGTCCATTGAGTCAGTTATGCCATCCAACCATCTCGTCCTCTGGCATCCCCTTCTCCTCCTGCCTTCAATCTTTCCCAGCATCAGGGTCTTTTCTAATGCGTGGGCTCTTCGCATCGAGTGGCCAAAGAATTGGAGCTTCAGCTTCAGCATCATTCCTTCCAATGAATATTCAGGACTGATTTCCTTTAGGATTGACTTGGACAGGTACACATTGCTATATTTAAAATGGATAACCAACAGGGACCCACGATATAGCACAGGGAACCGTGCTCAATGGCAGCCTGGCTGGGGGAGAATGGATACATGTACATGTATGGGTGAGACCCTTCATTGTTCATGTGAAACCACCACAACACTGTTAATTGGTTATACTCCAATACAAAATAAAAAGTTAAAACAAATTAGTAGCATCACCACAGACTTTCTTAGAACTTCCTGTTATTTACAGAGTTCTTCAAAGCCTGTCCTTGAAGGGGACACAACAAAATATTTTAAGGTAAAAAATATTTAAAGCAGATTGATGGCATTTTCAGTATATATCCTCAGTGTTTCTGTTTGTGCCTTCTTCCTCTCTGAAGGTATGTTTCATATCCAAAGCAGTGGTGCTGAGTTGGGGACTGCACAGGATTTGCCTGCCTGCCTGAGCCAGGGCTCCAAAAGATTATAGCAACAAATATGACAATTTAAAAAAATATTTATTTTTATTTATTTATCTGACTGAGCCAGGTCTTCATTAGGGCATATGGGTTGTAGTTCCCTGACCAGGGATAGAACCCAGGTCCCCTGGACCACCAGAGAATTTACCTGGACAATTTTTTGATCCACATGCCACAACTAAGACCTGGCACAGCCAAATAAATAAAAATAAATATTTTTTTAAATTAAAACACCATTAGTTTTTGACTTACAGATGACTCCCCCAAATGCTAGATCTGAAATTTTGTGACTCTCACTTGACATGTAATATTCCCTCTCAGGTTTAAATTAGAGCTGAAGAGAAAGCCAATGTTTTAAAACCTCAGGATTTTAAACCTTAGATAATATCTTCCTGCAGTTGCCTGCTGATACCACTCCACTGGAATAAGGGGAAATTAAGGAGGTTCAGATGAGCCCTACATTCTTAGCTCCTAACAGCTAAGTTGCAAAGGTGTAAGAAATGATTTCATTACAGTATTATTAAATGGCTGCTATAAAAACACACATGAGCAGGCAAATATATAAAGCACGGTCACTGAGTCTAGATCTGCTCAGTTAAAAATCACATATTTCCTTTTATATTGCTATTTATTCACGTTAGATATTTCTTCTATTTAAACTGATTGAAGTTGTGTGTGTGTGTGTGTGTGTGTGTGTGTGTGTGTGCTTTCATTTTTATATATCTGTTTAGGCCAAGCCACACGGCTTGCAGAATCTTAGTCCCCAACCAGGGACTGACCCTGGCCCTCGGCAATGAAGGTACAGAGGCCTAACCTCTGGACCGCCAGGGAATTCCTTAAACCAATTGTTTTCAATCTTTTATTTTTTTCAGGGCTATAAAACTCTTTGAGGATATGATGAAAACTATGAATCTTCTCCCTAGAACAATGTATATTAACATTACATTTTGCTTATACCAGGTTAAAAACTTCCATTGCAAGCTCAGAAACTCTTTTCCCAGTTTGAGTAGAAAACAATCTGACTGATTTTAAGCACAATTTCTGATTAGGACAAAGTAGCTTTTCCAGCGGAGAAGGTGATGGCACCCCACTCCAGTACTCTTGCCTGGAAAATCCCATGGACAGAGGAGCCTGGTAGGCTGCGGTCCATGGGGTCCCGAAGAGTCGGACACGACTGAGCGACTTCACTTTCACTTTTCACCTTCATGCATTGGAGAAGGAAATGGCAACCCACTCCAGTGTTCTTGCCTGGAGAATCCCAGGGACGGGGGAGCCCGGTGGGCTGCTGTCTATGGGGTCACACAGAGTTGGACACGACTGAAGTGACTTAGCGGCAGCAGCAGCAGCAGCTTTTCCAGGGCCTCCCTAAGGTTTTGCATTATTTTTTTTTTCCTTCCTGGTTCTTCAGAGCTAGAAATTATTTGAATTAGGCTTTTTTTTTCAAATCAACTTGAACAAAGTTTGGTTTTCAGGAGATAGGCCTGGCTGAGAAAAAGAGCCCTCTTGGTAATAATCTTCCTGAAGCAGGCAAATGAAGGTATCCTGTCCTGGTTTTTGTCATTATCCTTTTACAGTTTTTTCCTCTGCCCACTCTAGAAGACGTGCAGTGTACATATCTGCATGCCCACACTGGTTCACAGTATAGACCACTCAGACGCTTTCATACAACATAAAAAACAATTACAAGACAAAGCAAGTTGCCTTCCCTCCTTCTACATACAAACCTTGCTGTTGTATTTTCATGACTTCTTTCCCCCTTAATGGCTGTCCTTGCATGTTCCCCTTTAATTTTTCTTTGGATAAAGGGGAAGAAAAAGGGCTTCTGACCCTTACCCCCCAGTGTGTGCTTCTAGTGTCCTGTTTAAAGGCAAGGATAGGTCCTCTGGTAAAGTGCCAGTGGTTACACACCTCCAGTCCCATCTTCAAAGCCATTCTTCACACTGTCACCATTGCACAGCTTCACTGAAGACTTATTAGGTCTGTATTACAGATATAAAGACAAGTCTTGACTATGATGGAGATTACAGTCTACTACAAGAGGGGTTTTTTTAACAAATAAAAATGTATATATTTAAGGTGATGTTTTAGCATATGTACACATTGTGGAATGCTTACCACAATCAACCTATGTAACATATCCATCACCTCCCATAGTTACTGTGTGTGTGTGCGTGCGTGCGTGCGTGTGTGTGCATGTGTGCGCTTATGTGTGTGATTACCCTTGAGATCTACTCTTCCAGCAAATTTCAAGTATATAATATATTATTATTAACTATAGTCGCCATGATCCCTGGGCAGGAAGATCCCCTGAAGAAGTAAATGGCAACCCACTCCAGTATTCTTGCCTGGAGGATCCCATGGACAGAGGAACCTGGTGGGCTACAGTCCACGGGGTTGCAAGAGTGGGAACTTAGCGACTAAACTACCACCACCATCACCACACAGTCACCATGCTGTACATAAGGTCTCTAGAACTTATTCATTTTATAACTGAAGGTTTGATCAATATCTCCACATTTCCCTACGCCCCAACTTTGGCTAACCACTACTCTATTCAGGGAAGTATTTTTTAAAAGGTCTGTTAGTTATTTTTCAGCTCAAAAACCTTCAGAGACTCGCTAATGGCTACAGAATCCTTAGCATGCTGATCTAGGTACACCATGAATCTACCTTTTTGGTTCATCCTCCTTCCTCTCCCTTCACGCACTATCTGTACAGACACTGCACTTCAGACCAGAGAATGGGGTGCAACACTGGTGCTTTAATGCTGTTTTCTGAATGTGCTCACCTGAATCCTAAACTCAGTAGTACACAGTAGATGCTCAATAAAAACTTGTCTAAATCAGTGGAATGAATGAACACAATAGTGGAGGTGAGATGGTTTAAGGATTAAAGCTAGTGGCAAAGAAGGTAAAACTCAACATTAGGAACCGAGCATTGGGGTTAGACTCAGGATAATCGGGTTTTTATTTGGCGTTTACAGAGCAGAACACGGTTCAGTTTCTCCACTAACACACAGCTCACCCATTGTACACTGTAGTATCATCAGAGAAGGAAATAGAGATTACCAGGAAATGATCAGGAAAGAGGGTACGGTTAGATTTAAATATGAATTCAACTTATATTCAACTAGGTGGAAACAAAGAGAAACTATAAGACAGTGCAGAGACATAGTGCTTTGATAAGCATAGAAGTAATTATTTGTTGGTTATTAATTTCATATATATGATACATCTGGTAATTTAACTGCTAACATAGCGCAAAATGTAATTCCCGGGGTCACTGCCACGGCTCATGAGAAGCGCAGGAGGACCTGAGAGAAGAGCTCTCAAGAGTCTCCATCTTTCTCATACAGTGATCCCTGCTCTCACCTGTTCAAGGCTTTCTCCTCACGCCTCTAGCGCTGGTGTTGCCATAGCTCCTTTTTCTGTGACTCCGTCTAGCCCCTACCCCTTCCAGTAGGCCAATCACTACCTATAAATCTTTTCGCTGGCATCCGGGGTCTCTTAGGCAACACTGTGTGGTCTCCTGATTGGCTGGAAGATCCTAGAGGGCTGGCTCCAAAATTGGGCACACGGACAAAGTGGGACCGCCCAGAGGGGGGGAAAGGCTGCCGTCTCTCGATATAATGCTAGGACGAATATGCAGCCAATCCTCAAACAAACAGCATTAAATGCCCCCATTTAAGCCGTAAGTATGTTCCAAATCAGGACAACCTACTGAGCATGCCCAGTTATATCATTCTGGTCACTCCAGGGTTCTGAAACGTAAACACCGTTTCTCCGGGTTTTTAGAGTGGCCGACAGGTAAAAGACGGTTGCAGGAAAAGCAATTCTGGAGAAGTTCAATGAAAGAATAGCACTTGCACACAGGAAGTGGAAGAACGTGGGAAAATTGCCCAACACACAAACTCTGCAACGCTTCAACATGAATTTCAAGTTATTGTATTAGGGAATTCAGGCAGACTAACAGATACACCAGGGAACCAGCAGATGGCATGCCTGAGTAAGGATAACTCCAAATTTGGGGAATTTTACGATCTGGTCTAATTTAATTAATTAAATTTATGAAGCATCTACCATGTAATGAGAGGCAGAGTGAGAATGTAAGAATAAAAAAAGAAATCTAATGAGGAGGGTTTGAAAATGCAATGTAGAAATAACTACTGGGATATAACTATAAATTAATGCTGGAGAAAAACAACATTTCAGAAGGGACATCTGGGAAGTATAAAACAGTTCTTATGGGAAGCAGATAACCAAATTTAAAAAAAAAGACTTTTCTCATTATCTCACGTTTTCTAAAATAAAAATGTACTTTCTTCCAAGGTAAATAAATGTAAACCCTATGTTTATATTGTTTCATTGTTTTGAAATAGGCAGCATTTGTATATCTCCCATTTAAAACGAAAATGAAAAGTAAAGCTCATAGAGGTTGCTGCTTTCTTTAGAGTTGACAAAGGATCAGTAAGTGGCCAAATTGAAATGAGAACTTATGTTGTCTGAATTCCAGCCCAGTGGTTTTAAGTATGGTTGTATGTTTTATGATCAGGTTGTATGTAAAATGAATAAACAAAGACTTTTGCAGGGGTGGAGGCCTGGTGGAGGTAAGTAGATGCAATACGAAATTACCATGTATTACCAGTTAACATGGATGGTTTCAAAATGGGTTCATCCAGAAAGAGACCAGTTTTAACAATTCCCTGGGAGTGTTGGGTCTCGGTGAAGTTTCTGAGCTACCAGGGAAGACCTAAAGACTTTCTATTGGTGGTTATAACATTGAATGAAAGAAAGATGGGATTAAAGAGAGCCCAACACTTTATCCCTGTTAGATCTGAATATTTTTATCCCTGAAAATAAGGTCCCTTTCATTGATCCTCTCAACTAGCATCCTCCGGACCTCTCCTTGTTCAGCCCTTCGTCAGTGTGACTGCTGATCCCGCAATGAATAACACCATTCACACTGCGTTCACGGTGAGCACATTGGCTCAATGTCCTTGAAAATTTAACATTACTTTCATTTAAATGTTTTAAAAATTCCTTTAAAAAATATTTATTTGGCTGCACTGGATCTTAGTTGCAGCACACAAGACCTTGGACCTTTAGTTGCAGTTTGTGGTATCTAGTTCCCAGTTGTTCTTCAGTCGCTAAGTCATGTTTGACTCTGAAACCCCATCAACCACAGCACTCCAAGCTTCCCTGTCTTTCACTAGTTCCCAGACCAGGGATTAAACCTAGGTCCTCTGCATTGGGAGGGTGGAATCTTAGTTACTGGATGACCAGGGAAGCCCCTCAACATTATTTTTAAAGGAAATATTTCAACTATAAAGAAAGTTTACAGACTTGCCTAAGAAACACCCTTTTCTCCCTGCAGAGATTATTAAAAATGTTAACATTTTGCTTCGTGTGTGTGATTAACAGTTGAAGCCTCTTTTACATGCTGCCCAGATCTCATTTTCCACCCTGCCTGCCTAGAGGCATCCACTGTCATGACATTTAGTGTGCTGCCTACTTGTCCACTTTTTATGCTTATTATATATACATGTTTGGCCTTGTAAACAGTGTGAGTATTTTAAAGCGCTATCATAATTTATATACTTTGTAGTCCGCTTCTTTCACTCAGTGGTCTATTTCTGAGATGTGATCGTGTTGATACATTCAATGATAATTTCTACATCATTCCCACCTCCCACTAGGAGCCAAGATATGTTCTATGGCTGACAGTTTTCACAAGACCATGTGAAATTGCATAAACATGTGAGAGCAGCACATCTCTAGAGGATCTGAAGGTACAAGGGATCTAGAAGTGCCCGAAGCAGGTCCACACTGATTTTCATAAATGCTCTTAGCTGCTTCACTCACCCTCAGTAGAGGCAGTGTTGGCTCCACAAGACACAATGACTTGATAAGAATCAGCCTAGGGATCAACATTACTTTTTTTTTAAAAAAAGTATTACTTCATTAGTATTTATTAATGAAATTGAAAATGTCATTTCAGATCCCTTTTATGATGCAATTCCTATAGCTCATCTGACATTAAACTTTATGACTGTCTAAGCTCAGCATTTATTATCATTTAGGGAGAACCTTTAAAAAAGATTGTTTCACTGGTGGCTCAAACAGTAAAGAATCTGGCCGCAATGCAGGAGACCTGGGTTCCATCCCTGGGTAGGGAGGATCCTCTGGAGAAGGGAATGGCAATCCACTCCAGTATTCGTGCCTGGAGAAGTCCATGGACAGAGGAGCCTGGTGGGCTACAGTCCATTGGATTGCAAAGAGTGGGACACGACTGAGGGACTAACGCTTCCACTTTTCTTGGTATAAAATAGTTGCCTATAATTGAAGATGCCACAGAGATGTGTTCCAAGGGTTTGGACAAACCACAGATTATATAGCTATTTTTGGTCAGTCTCCTAACATGGGGTGGCAAAGATTCAGACAGAAGATTATATTAAAATACACCATTTTAACCAAGCGTACAGTTGGATAACGTTAAGTACAGTCATACTATGCTACAAGATCAACGTATTTAAGTCCTACGTGCTACCATAGAACAAAATGATGCCTGTGAAGTCTAGGTTGAAAAGGGAGGAAAAGGAAGAGAAAGGAAGGTAGGTAAAATGATGGAGGCAAAGGTAACAGCTTTAGCTTGGAATGAGTGAATCCAGACTCAGCCCTTAAAACGCTGCCTGGCTTTGGCTAAGTCTTTTTAACCTTTCTGGACCGTTCTTTTCCGTGTCTGAATAATGAGAGGTTAGGTTTAGATGATTTCTAAGGAATCTTTTAAGTTCTGAAATAGCTTATGTAGAAAAAAATAAAATCACTTATATAGAAAAAGAAGAAACATTTCTCAAAGAACAGAAGATGGGGAATGCCAGCAATAACCTCAAGCCCCACCTGCTCGCTAAAGTGAGTGTTGGTAAAGAGGGTATCTGTTCTGCTGCTTTAGCCTGGAGCTCTGCAGTATTAAAGCTGACTACTTCCATCTGCACCCAGTACCACTCTCAGCACCCGCCTCTTAACCAATTCCAATCCCCGCGTCCCCAGGGGCCACGCTGGTTTTCGAAACAGATTTTGGTGGTCTCGCAATAAAAGCATTCCAGGCTTGAGTGAAGAGAGTCGCTGCACTGTCTCAGCAGGGAAGGGAGGGAGAGCTTTGCAAAGGGGACTGAGGGCATTTAAGAAAAGCTTCCAGACCTCGGAACGACTCCGCCGGAGCAGGACAGGGCCAGGTATCAGCCTCCGCGCGAGGTAAAGAGCAACACAACCCGCAGATGGGAATCCAGAAGCTGGGCTAAAATAGGAGCGCTCGGCCGAGCGTGCGCAGCGCGCCTGCACCGTACGTGGGTGCGCATGTTCCCCGCCCCGACGCCGGGCCGCGCGCCCCGGCCATCGCGAAAGCTCGCGGTCCCTCCGAGGCGCATGCCGGCGGTCCTCGCTGGCTCCGTTTACCTGAGGGGCCTGCGGCCGCCCCCGGCCGGCGCCGCAAACCCCCGGGAGCCCGGCCCCGAGGTGTGAGGTGAGCCCCGGGTCGTGCAGGCTCCTTCCCGTCCGGCTCAGCGGGGAAAGGACTCGGGAGTGGGGACTGAGGAGGTGCCGTCGCGGCTGCCCGCTCCTCGGCCTAACCCTGCGCCGAAGAGCCGCCAGCAGCCGCGCACCTCCTCCTCAGGGATCCTTATTCTCGTCGCCGCCAAAACACAAGCCTTGGGCGCCGCGCTGTGGAGGGGCGTCTCGGGGTTTTCTCGGCCGGCGGGGGAGCCCGAGTTTGGGGCTGGACGCACCGAGCGCGCGGACTGGATTAACCCTCTCGGTCCCGAGCCCGCGCCGAGCAACCTGTTGGAGTGTGGCCCGCGCTCCCTGCGCGCCGCCCTCGGCCCAGCCCTGGGGCTCGGTCGGCGCCGCAAGGGCATGTGGCGCTCCCGGGCCGCTGCGGGCTGTGGATGGAGCGCGCGGCCGCTGGCGGGGAGGACGATGCACCGAGGGCTGGGTGCGGGGGCGCGGGCGGCGTCGCAGCATCTGGACAGCTTCCTGTTCCTAGTCCTGAAAGTTGTCCCCTCTCCTCCCTCCCATCAGTTTTGCAAAGTCTGCATGTTCCTCGGCTTCCCTCTCTGCCCCTTGGACGCTCCGTGTGTTTGCCCTGGGGTATTGTGGGGAAGTTCATCCATAGCCTCTGAAATAAGGTGCTGTTAAACATTTCAAGACATTTTAACATCTTCCTAGAGGCCTTTTTCAGAATTAGGTGCCTTCCTCAATAAGAGAAAAAGGGGTGGTTTTTTTCTTTCTTTGTTAAAAGAACAAAAGCATATGCCACTAATTTAGGCAGAGGAGTCAACTCGAAATTGCAAAATATCTAGGAAGGACAAAAGGTCCAGTTTTTGGTCCAGAATAAATGAAATTTTGAATTTTGGTTCCCTTCTGAATGTAGGCAGAGCAGCAGAGCAGACCAGCAGCTATAGAAATAAATGACTGCTCTGTAAGATTGGTCAAACAATATCTTATTTTATAGAAGCAGTTTGGAGAGACCTATGTTTATGTACCGGAACTGGGTTACTTGGCAAAGCCAATACCGCAGGAGCAAGGAAACAAAGACTTGACAAAGGGGATGTTACCTCCCTCTTGAGCGTTCTTTTAGCCTTTAGTGGTGTACTGACAGTCAAAGGGATAGATAAATCCGTAGTTCTGTTACTAGGAACCATCTACTCCTCAAGATAATGCTTTCCATCCATCCCTTTTTTTTCCCCCATCCGTACTTTTAAGCAAATCAATACCATCTTTTTCCTCCATAAGAAGGGGGAAAAAAAAAAAGTGTTTGTTTGAAGTACCAAACCACAACATAGAAGTAATAAGATAGGAAAGTGATGTAAAAGCTTAAGTGGGCAGGCTTGCAAGGATAGAGCTGAAAATGAAAGATAATTGAGATGCAGTTCTTCTTAGAGTGTTGCCTTTTATTTAGTGAAATAACAGGTTGCTCCTCTACCCCCCTCCCTCCAAATGCTTTGAAACTGTTAGGAAAAGAAGGTAATTAGTTGTCAGGAAGCATTTAACAGGAGGCTTCTTGTGTGCTGTTTTGGATCTGTCAGGAATTCTCTGTTCCTTATTAATTTATTAAGAGGAGAGGCAAGCCTCTCCCTGGGGCTGAGGAATCCAAGCATTTCCTTCAATAGTTTTTCTATACTGAGAAAAGTGCCCTCTTCCTTCTTGTGAACCATACGGTAAAAGTGATTGTTTACAACTCTCTCTCTTTAATATGGATCGCCTATGTTTTGTAAGTCTGGAATTTTAATCTTTATCTTTCCTGAGAATAACTACCTTGTAAGACAGTATATATGCCCACACCATGTTAATTAAAACACCTTTGCTCCATCAGAGCTCTGGTCCCCGTGTCTTTCTTTCTCTCTCTCTCTCTCTCTCAGGCTATTTCTTTGGAGCGCAGAGGCCCTCTGAGTTCACTTTCCTGCCTGGGCTTCTAAGACCCTCTGGAGAAAGTGCTGTGCGCATTCACCCCATCGAGAGGGCGCCTGAGGCCTCTGTGAACAGAGCGGGCTCCATGCCAGGGGATTTATTGGCTTTCTGCATAAACCAAGGAATATCAGCCTCTTTCTCTCCTTTACTTTCTTATCATCGACTCCGGACCACCAGGTTCCGGTCCATTAAAGGACCTCAAAAATTAGTAAAGCCTATTGTCTTTCCTCCTCTTCCGTTTTTTTTTTTTTTTTCCTCATCCATTAATATTCCCTGACTCTACATCTCTCCTAAATCTACCAGTGCCCTATTAATAGAGGAAGAAAGGACTTTTGGTTCTTTCATCCCTTTTTTCATCTTAGGTACTGTATTCCTCTGAGCTTTTATTTTGTGCTTTGAACATTTAGGTGGATTTTTCTAGAGAGATCCCCAGCCATGATTGAGATATTTGAAGTAGGGAGGCTTGAGGGGAAGATAAATAGTAAAATGCGCGTTCTTTTTTTGTATAGCACAGTGTTGTGAGCACGTCGTCAGTGGACAAAGAGAGAGGGTTTTAAACTCACTGTAAGTCCTCTGTTGCCAACTTGACAGACAGAAAAATCTCTCTCCCCGATTTAAATTTCCTGTGTGTTAGTAAAACTATGAGATTTCATTCTGAAAACTTATTCTGAGCATGTTAGTTTGTTGATGTTAGACTGCTGTTGACTTTATTTTCTTCAGGAGACATGTGATAGGAAACAGTTCTTGCTGCAACTTTACCTTCTTTTACAGGGAAGAGCAGTGTTGGCCTCAAGTGTTTTTTAACCCCTAAATCTCTAGAATTAGAGACGTTTAAAGCTGCAGCTGCCCACAAAAAGAGCAGTAGTGCAAATGAAAAGCAAGACTTTGAAATATGTATGAGAGGAATTGTTCAGTATAGATTTGGGAGAAGAAGGGTCACAGCGTCTTGAGGAAAGAAGTGAAGGTTTTTAATAGTGGCATTTCCAGAAGGTTAGGAATGAATGTTTGAAGAGTAACAACTCCTCTTTGACTAGAAATTAGTTTTAACTGACTGTTGCATCAGAAATGATGAATCTGTCTTTGAGTTACAATTTGTTATGCTGAGAACTAGCAACAGTTTTGGGGGATCCAAGGAATGTGCTGTGAATGAAGTTTAAGAAAAAACAACTAGGCTGCTGCTGCTGCTAAGTCACTTCAGTCGTGTCTGAAGTGTCTGACTTTGTGCGACCCCATGGACTGCAGCCTACCAGGCTCCTCCATCCACGGGATTTTCCAGGCAAGGGTACTGGAGTGGGGTGCCATTGCCTTCTCCAAACGACTAGGCTAGTAGGCCTAAAAAAAAATCCTGGTCCCCAAATTTTATATCATTAAACTAATTTTATAGTCAAAACATGCAACCATGCTAAAGGGGGAAAAAAAATCAGGAGCTTGATATTAGAGCATTTTCTGAACACATTTTAATGGAAAAGGGAAACCA
Source organism: Ovis canadensis (assembly GCF_042477335.2). Taxonomy (NCBI): domain Eukaryota; kingdom Metazoa; phylum Chordata; class Mammalia; order Artiodactyla; family Bovidae; genus Ovis; species Ovis canadensis. Next base: position 15,738,115 of record NC_091257.1, read on the forward strand.
GGCTGGAATTTCAACCTGATTTTTTTTTTTTTTAAGTCCAGACTCTGGCCATCTTTTAACTTTCCAGTTTTGTTTTTAGCTTTAAAAGATCTTCTGCTTCTGCTTTCTCTACTATTAAAAGTAATGTATAATTTGTAAGATGGACTGGATTTTGATGCCTACTATTCATTTTAGTTTTTAACTGTATTTGTTTTTCCTGTATTTTTTTAAGCCCCATCACTCAGCACACTGGAAGATTAGATTATCTTTTGTAATCAGTAGATGTCTAGACGGACTTTAAAAATTAGATAAAGTAGCAAAGTGATATCTTGAGATTAGTAACAATCTAGGCCCTATGAATTAAATATGCTGCTGCTAGGTCGCTTCAGTCATGTCCAACTCTGTGCGACCCCATAGACGGCAGCCCACCAGGCTCCCCCGTCCCTGGGATTCTCCAGGCAAGAACACTGGAGTGGGTTGCCATTTCCTTCCCCAGTGCATGAAGGTGAAAAGTGAAAGTGAAGTCGCTCAGTCGTGTCCCACTGCGACCTCATGGACTGCAGCCTACCAGGCTTCTCTGCCCATGGGATTTTCCAGGCAAGGGTACTGGAGTGGATTGTCATTGCCTTCTCCGATGAATTAAATATGAAGCTATATACACTAGCAACCAGAAAACAGTATCCTGAGAATGAATTTATTTTTTAAATAAGATATGGAAATCAAAAGGCCAAAACCCACATGAGTTTTAGGAACAGGAATCTAGCACTTTGAGCAGTGATATGCTCTCAGTGTGTACTTTGCTCTCTAAGAAGATGATAATTTCCTTGAGAGAAGAAGCTTCAGAGGTAGTGATTGCCAATCCTTATAATGCAGTCTTGGAGAAAACTGAAAGAAGACAAAAGAATATCCTCCTGTTCCCATTGTAGCCGGTGTGTTTGAGGCAACCTTTAATTTGTGAATTGGAAATGCAAATGTTATGTACATGTATAGTGTGTCCAGATAAGTAAATCTAAGCTGAGAAAGATGAAGGGAATCACTTTCTGTGTAGAAAGCGTGAATTGGAATAGAATTGCTAACATCTTTTGTTGCAGGGACTTGCTGACAAGCCCCCAGGGCCCACTTTTTTCATTGTCTCTTCTGGGATTCTGCCTGCTTTCTTTCCTCTTCACAGTTGCCATCTCCTGCTTTTCCCACCTGAGTTCTTTGGGTCTGGCTTTGTAGCCAACCTCTGAAGACAGTCTTCCAAGATTGCATCCCCTTTATTGCTGGTCTTCAGGACAAATATTCAACTTATTTTAGGGGCTTTTACTTTTCATCATCAAAAGAGAACTGGTAAATTCGGGAATATCAGATTCCTGATGTTACACATTAATAAAAATTAAACAGAACTGGGCGTGGAACAACAGACTGGTTCCAAATAGGAAAAGGAGTATGTCAAGGCTGTATATTGTCACCCTGCTTATTTAACTTATATGCAGAGTACATCATGATAAACGCTGGGCTGGAAGAAGCACAAGCTGAAATTAAGATTGCCAGGAGAAATATCAATAACCTCAGACACGCAGATGACACCACCCTTATGGCAGAAAGAAGAGGAACTAAAAAGCTTCCTGATGAGAGTGAAAGAGGAGAGTGAAAAAGTTGGCTTAAAGCTCAACATGCAGAAAACGAAGATCATGGCATCTGGTCCCATCACTTCATGGCAAATAGATGAGGAAACAGTGTTGGACTTTATTTTTGGGGCTCCAGAATCACTGCAGATGGTGATTGCAGCCATGAAATTAAAAGACACTTAATCCTTGGAAGAAAAGTTATGATCAACCTAGATACCATATTAACCAGAGATATTACTGTGCCAACATAGGTCCGTCTATTCAAGGCTATGGTTTTTCCAGTGGTCATATATGGATGTGAGAGTTGGACTGTGAAGAAAGCTGAGCGCTGAAAACTTGATGCGTTTGAACTTTGGTGTTGGAGAAGACCCTTGAGAGTCCCTTGGACTGCAAGGAGATCCAACCAGTCCATCCTAAAGGAGATCAGTCCTGGGTGTTCATTGGAAGGACTGATGCTGAAGCTGAAACTCCAGTACTTCAGCTACCTCATGCAAAGAATTGACTCTTTGGAAAAGACCCTGTTTCTGGGAGGGATTGGAGGTAAGAAGAGAAGAGGATGACAGGGGATGAGATGGCTGGATGGCATCACCGACTCAATGGATATGAGTTTGGGTAAACTTTGGGAGTTGGCGATGGACAGGGAGGCCTGGCGTGCTGTGATTTATGGGGTCACAAAGAGTCGGACATGACTGAGCGACTGAACTGAACTTTTTATCATCAAAAGAGAACTGGTAAATTGGGGAATATCAGATTCCTGATGTTACACATTGATAAAAATTAAAGTGTAGGGTTAAATGTATCTAGTCCTTTTTGTTTTCTGATGAAATAGTCATCAGGTCACTTAATCGGAAATTAGTTATTCCATATATCTTATATTGCTCTGTAAAGAAGTGAATGTCTCTTTTCTCAGGGTTAGGGCATGAAAAACTGTTGCCAGACCCCTCATTTTTTACTGATCCTTGGCCTCTGAAACTGTTCCCTCCAGTTAATCCAGCAATTTCCTTTATTCAGCTGAGATTCTGCAGATTCCTATAGTAAAAGATAAAATGTCGAAAAGAATGCAAAAAATTGTTTAACCTTTATGTGATCAGTTGCTATATTTTGTCTGTATTTCCTGGTTTCCTCAATCTTCTGTGTGCCCTCTGAAACTTACAGCTTCTTCAAGAATGGTTCTCTTAGGAAAAAGGACTGTTGCTATCCATACTCACGTGATCCTAATTAGAAGTATTTATTTCATTATGTTATTGAAAAGCCATTTAGAATACATATCAAAAGTTGTTTGTTTGTTTGTTTGTTTGTTTAACTGTGCGTAATATTTGGTTCAGCTGAGAGGTGATCTGATTTTTTTTCAGTATTGAAAATCAATTTTTGACCCATTCTAAGTTTATCATCTTTTTTTTTTTTTTTTTTTTGCTTTTCTTGCTACCTGTAGTAGGGTATTTTTGTGTCCCTTGGCTTGTTGTTCAATCAACAGCCAGTAAATCATTGATTCAAGTAGTAGTATTGTCAGCACACATTCATAGATTTAGCAGACTTAATTTTCCCATACAGAAATAACATGCGACAGACTTTAAAATAATATTGCAGCATTTATAATACTTTACTACTTCTTGTTTTGTTTTTTGATCATGCTGTGCAGCTTGTGAAACCTTAATTCCCTGACCAGTGATCAAACTCGAGCTCCCTGACGTAGAAGTGTGGAGTCCTAATCACTGGATTGCCAGGGAAGTCCCTGTAATATTGTATTTTTAAACAATTCAGGTAGTTTTATTCTGTTCCATTTATGTATATTTTTGACAAAAGTGGGAGACTATATGCTGTTTTGTAAACCATTTAAAATTTTGTTTTTCACTTATTGTATTGTTACTGTCTTTTCAAGTCAGTGTATAAGGATCCTGCTCATCATTTTTAGTGTGTTATGTGTTGGTTGTACCTTAGTTTAACCAGTTTCTTATTGGTAGACTTTCAGATTGTCTCTGGGTTTCTGTATTAACATTTCAGTTATACATCATGTGTACTTGTGTTTACTTTCTTAGCATAAATTGTAGAATATGTCTGCTGAATCAAATTATATACATTTTAAGGGTTTTTGATGTCCATAGCTATATTTTTTTGAAATACCAACTACTTTGCTTTTCCTCTAGTAGTATTTGAAAATGGAGAATTTCGTGGCTGTCTAGTGGTTAGACACTTCACTACTCTGGCCCAGGTTCAGTCCTTGTTTGGGGAACTAAGATTCTGCAAGCTGTGTGGGACAGTCAAAAAAGTATTTCCAAGTGTTGGAATGTTGAATATATTCTTCTTTCTGCACCCTCTCCTATACTTTGTTCTGTTATTCTTACTTTGCTCTTCTGATTGGCAAAAATGTTATATATCATGTTTGTATGTTTTTATTAGTAAAGTTGAATATCTTTTCATATGTTTGTTGGCCATTTGTAAATTTATGTACTTTTTCTATTTTTCTATTAAGGTAGTATTCTTTATCTGCTTTTTAAAAAATTCATTTTATATATTACTTTTGCTAAGCACATCAGTTCAGTTCAGTTGCTCAGTCGTGTCTGACTCCTTGAGACCCCATGAATCGCAGCACACCAGGCCTCCCTGTCCATCACCAACTCCCGGAGTTCACCCAGACTCACATCCATCGAGTCAGTGATGCCATCCAGCCATCTCATCCTCTGTCCTCCCCTTCTCCTCCTGCCCCCAATCCCTCCCAGCATCAGAGTCTTCCAGTGAGTCAACTCTTCACATGAGGTGGCCAAAATACTGGAGTTTCAGCTTTAGCATCATTCCTTCCAAAGAAATCCCAGGGCTGATCTCCTTCAGAATGGACTGGTTGGATCTCCTTGCAGTCCAAAGGACTCTCAAGAGTCTTCTCCAACACCAAAGTTCAAAAGCATCAATCCTTCAGCGCTCAGCCTTCTTCACAATCCAACTCTCACATCCATACATGTCCACAGGAAAAACCATAGCTTTGACTAGACGGACCTTCGTCGGCAAAGTAATGTCGCTGCTTTTGAATATACTATCTAGGTTGGTCACAACTTTTCTTCCAAGGAGTAAGCGTCTTTTAATTTCATGGCTGCAGTCACCATCTGCAGTGATTTTGGAGCCCCCAAAAATAAAGTCTGACACTGTTTCCACTGTTTCCCCATCTATTTCCCATGAAGTGATGGGACCAGATGCCATGATCTTTGTTTTCTGAATGTTGAGATTTAGGCCAACTTTTTCACTCTCCACTTTCACTTTCATCAGGAGGCTTTTTAGTTCCTCTTCACTTTCTGCCATAAGGGTGGTGTCATCTGCATATCTGAGGTTAGAAATATTTCTCCTGGCAATCTTGCTTCCAGCTTGTGTTTCTTCCAGTCCAGCGTTTCTCATGGTGTACTCTGCATAGAAGTTAAATAAGCAGGGTGACAATATACAGCCTTGACGTACTCCTTTTCCTGTTTGGAACCAGTCTGTTGTTCCATGTCCAGTTCTAACTTTTGCTTCCTTACCTGCATACAGATTTCTCAAGAGGCAGGTCAGGTGGTCTGGTATTCCCATCTCTCTCAGAATTTTCCACAGTTGATTGTGATCCACACAGTCAAAGGCTTTGGCATAGTCAATAAAGCAGAAATAGGTGTTTTTCTGGAATTCTCTTGCTTTTTCCATGATCCAGCGGATGTTGGCAATTTGATCTATGGTTCCTCTGCCTTTTCTAAAACCAGCTTGAACATCAGGAAGTTCACGGTTCACGTATTGCTGAAGCCTGGCTTGGAGAATTTTGAGCGTTATTTTACTAGCATGTGAGATGAGTGCAATTGTGCAGTAGTTTGAGCACTCTTTGGCATTGCCTTTCTTTGGGACTGGAATGATAACTGACCTTTTCCAGTCCTGTGGTCACTGCTGAGTTGTCCAAATGTACTGGCATATTGAGTGTAGCACTTTCACAGCATCATCTTTCAGGATTTGAAATAGCTCAACTGGAATGCCATCACCTCCACTAGCTTTTTTCATAGTGATGCTTTCTAAGGCCCAGTTGACTTCACATTCCAGGATGCCTGGCTCTAGGTGAGTGATCACACCATTGTGATTACCCGGGTTGTGAAGATATTTTTTGTACAGTTCTTCTGTGTATTCTTGCCACTTCTTCTTAATATCTTCTGCTTCTGTTAGATCCATATCATTTCTGTCCTTTATCGAGCCCATCTTTGCATGAAATGTTCCCTTGGTATCTCTAATTTTCTTGAAGAGATCTCTAGTCTTTCCCATTCTGTTGTTTTCCTCTGTTTCTTTGCATTGATCACTGAAGAAGGCTTTCTTACCTCTTCTTGCTATTCTTTGGAACTCTGCATTCAGATGCTTATATCTTTCCTTTTCTCCTTTGCTTTTCTCTTGTCTTCTTTTCACAGCTATTTGTAAGGTCTCCCCAGACAGCCATTTTGCTTTTTTGCATTTCTTTTCCATGGGGATGGTCTTGATCCCTGTCTCCTGTACAGTGTCACAAACCTCATTCCATAATTCATCAGACACTCTATCAGATCTAGGCCCTTAAATCTATTTCTCACTTCCACTGTATAATCATAAGGGATTTGATTTAGGTCATACCTGAATGATCTAGCGGTTTTCCCTACTTCCTTCAGTTTCAGTTGAATTTGGTAATAAGGAGTTCATGCTCTGAGCCACAGTCAGCTCTTGATCTTGTTATAGTTCACTGTATAGAGCTTCTCCATCTTTGGCTGCAAAGAATATAATCAATCTGATTCGGTGTTGACCATCTGGTGATGTCCATGTGTAGAGTCTTCTCTTTGTTGTTGGAAGAGGATGTTTGCTATGACCAGTGCATTTTCTTGGCAAAACTATTAGTCTTTGCCCTGCTTCATTCCACAGTCCAAGGCCAAATTTGCCTGTTACTCCAGGTGTTTCTTGACTTCCTACTTTTGCATTCCAGTCCCCTATAATGAAAAGGACATCTTTTTTTAGCTGTTAGTTCTAAAAGGTCTTGTAGGTCTTCATAGAACTATTCAACTTCAGCTTCTTCAGCGTTACTGGTTGGGGCATAGACTCTAGTGTTGTGTTAATCATTCTGCTCACCAGATAACAAACCCTAGGTATTTCCAATGATCTGGGTTGTTTACAAGTCATCTCTGGGTGGCTCTCATTGCCACTGAAATATCATGATAAAATTTGACAAGCTATGTTAATTGAGGTCTTCTTCAGAGATTAAATGCTCAGTAAGCACCCTCCAACAGGAGAGGTTCAAATAAAACTTATTATTTATAGGTTCTCAGAGTCTTCTATCATTATATATGGGAGCCTTCATCAGAAAAAAATACTGACAGCTGCAACTTCCATCTGCCTGAGTCTGCCTCCGTCTTGCAACATTCCCATCTCAACTCCTTTTTCTCTCTGCCCACTGCTTCCAATTTGTGCAAGTGTAAATTTGGGGGATTTACATATTATTCTCCTTATTGCGCTTTTGGAGGTGGGGTAAAACATAAATCAACCTAAATTAGTCTCTGGAATGATTGAGTGGTTGAGATCTCAACATGGGAATGTTAAGCTCTTGTCAATGAAATTCTAACATTTATCAGGGTGGGTTTGACATTCTACCACTGATGCCTCAGCCCTTCCTTCCCTTTGTCCCATCCAGTCATGTCTCAAGCCAGCACCAGGATTTCTTTTCTTCTTTTTTTCTCTTTTTAATTTATTTTAATTGGAGGCTAATTGCTTTACGATATTGTGGTGGTTTTTGCCATACATTCACATCAATCAGCCATGGGTGTACATGTGTTCCCCATCCTGACTCTCGCACGTCCCTTCCCATCCCATCCCTCAGGGTCATCCCAGTACTCCAGCCCTGAGCACCCTGTCTCATGCATGGAACCTGGACTGGCAATCTAATTCACATATGATAATACACATGTTTCAGTGCTATTCTCTCAAATTATCCCACCCCCGCCTTCTCCCATAAAGTCCAAAAGATTGTTCTATACATCTGTGTTTCTTTTGCTGTCTTGCAGATGGCAGAAAGTGAAGAGGGATTAAAAAGGCGCTTGATGAACGTGAAAGAGGAGAGTAAAAAAGTTGGCTTAAAGCTCAACATTCAGAAAACGAAGATCATGGCATCCAGTCCCATCACTTCATGGCAAATAGATGGGGAAACAGTGCCAGACTTTATTTGGGGGGGGCTCCAAAATCACTGCAGATGGTGACTGCAGCCATGAAATCAAAAGACGCTTACTCCTTGGAAGAAAAGCTACGACCAACCTAGACAGTATATTCAAAAGCAGAGACATTACTTTGCCGACTAAGGTCCGTCTAGTCAAAGCTATGGTTTTTCCTGTGGTCATGTATGGATGTGAGAATTGGACTGGGAATAGGCTGAGTGCTGAAGAATTGATGCTTTTGAACTGTGGTCTTGGAGAAGACTCTTGAGAGTCCCTTGGACTGCAAGGAGATCTAACCAGTCCTTTCTGAAGGAGATCAGCCCTGGGATTTCTTTGGAAGGAATGATGCTAAATCTGAAACTCCAGTACTTTGGCCACCTCATGTGAAGAGTTGACTCATTGGAAAAGACTCTGATGATGGGAGGGATTGGGGGCAGGAGGAGAAGGGGATGACAGAGGATGAGATGGCTGGATGGCATCACTGACTCTATGGACATGAATCTGAGTGAGCTCCAGGAGTTGGTGATGGACAGGGAGGCCTGGTGTGCTGCGATTCATGGGGTCACAAAGAGTCAGACACGACTGAGCGACTGAACTGAACTGATGCAGGGTTATCATTACCATCTTTCTAAATTTTATATATATTCATTAGTATACTGTATTGGTGTGTTTCTTTCTGGCTTACTTCACTTTGTATAATAGGTTCCAGTTTCATCCACCTTATTAGAACTGATTCAAATGTATTCTTTTTAATGGCTGAGTAATATTCCACTGTGTATATGTACCACATCTTTCTTATCCATTTGTCTGCCGATGGATATCTAGGTTACTTTCATGTCCTTGCTATTGTAAACAGCAGCACCAGGATTTCTTATACTCAGATACCTCCTAGGTTGTGCAATTGCCTAAATATAAAGTCTAGACTCTCCAGCCAAACATTTAAACTTGCCTACTCTCCCATTCCCTCTCCAAAGGAGATCCTAACCTAATTTCCCAAGTGTCTTTCCCGCTTATTCTTTATTTTAAAAGTCACATTGATTGTGTGTGTGTGTTTTGTTTTGTTTTTTTTTTTTAGATTACTACAGATGTGTTAATTGCCAGATCCCAAAGCATTGTCCAAGTTCTTATCTTCCTAAAGGCCTCTACATTGTTTGGCATCTGAAAACTACTCACCAGTCTTGGTTTCTTAAATGTTTCATTGCCTTTCCTCCTACCATTCTTGTTTGGGTTTTGTTTGTTTTGTTTTATTTTTGTCTGATTTTTAACAGCTACACTCCATTCACCCTTTCCCTAGCTCTTCTTTCTTCTACCCATTTAATTCATATTTTATAATAATCATAATTGACACTATTAAGGGCCTTGTGGGGCCCCTGGGCACAAACACTTGGTGTCCCTCATTTCTTTGATTATAACCCTTCATTCAGCCTCCATGACCTTCCTTGAGTTCCAGTGGGTAGATTCAAGAAGTTGTCAATTAGAGAAGAAGGAAACAGGAGACCATGAAGAAACAAACAATAAAGAGCAGCCTTGGGGCAAGGTCCTATTTCCCCGAGAAAAGATACACACATAATCTTTGAGCTATTTTGCAGATACTGAAACTCCTTCTACGTGGGTGAAGTTAATGATTCATAAGGCGTGCTTGTCTATGTCCACAAGCATATAGACATAAAATTAGTTGGAAATGAAGGTTGACAATGTGGACCCCTACTTACTGCACCACTAACACATCAGAATAATGTCCATGAGCTGATCATGCCCTCTTTTGAACAATTACTATAAAACTTATCAAACTTGTCATTATCTTCCCCAAATTGAGACACTTGGTTTTGAAGTCATTAGTCTGCTGGAGCCCACTTTGCCTGGAAAAGCAATAAAGCTATCCTTTTCTACTTCACACAAACTCTTGTCTCTGAGATTTCATTTGGCATTGGTGTACAGAGAAGTAGCACTCCTTGTTTCTTTCCTACTGCCTTGTAAGGGTATGCCACCATAATGAGAAGTACCAGTTCAAAACACTTCCTTCCAGGAAAACATCTGTGTATTTGCATTGCTGAGACAATGCAGGGAAATATGCTGGGTGTGAAAATGCTAATTTCGGTCCACTGGCAAAAAAAAAAAAAATGTGTTCTCAGCATGTGAAAGCTAGCATGTTTCATTCTAAAACACACCTCAGAAAATTCCTTGGGTTCTGATTCTCTCTGCAGTGTAGTTAATGCTCTGTACAAGCTGGGGAATTCTCTGCAAGGAACACTGTGCTTGGATTCCTGACTAAGAGTGCATCTCCTAGAACTCCTTGATTCCTACTGCCTTGTATGGGTATGACACCACACTGAGAAGTACCACCTCACAACACTTCCTTCATGGAAAGCATCAGTTTGTCCCCATTTTGTAGTTTCACTGCTGGGACAATGCAGGGGAATACGCTAGGTGTGAAAATGCTACGGAGACATTACTTTGCCAACAAAGGTCCATCTAGTCAAAGCTGCAGTTTTGCCAGTAGTCATGTATGAATGTGATTGAGAGTTGGACTGTAAAAATAGCTGAGCCACAAAGAATTGATGTTTTTGAACTGTGGTATTGGAGAAGACTCTTGAGAGTCCCTTGGACTGCAGGGAGATCCAACCTGTCAATCCTAAAGGAAATCAGTCCTGAATATTCATTGGAAGGACTGAGGCTGAAGCTGAAACTCCAATATTTTGGCCACCTGAAGTGAAGAACTGACTCACTGGAAAAGACCCTGATGCTGGGAAAGACTTAAGATGGGAGGAGAAGGGGATGACAGAGGATGAGATGGTTGGATGGCATCACCCACTTGATGGACATGAGTTAGAGCAAGCTCCAGGCATTGGTAATGGACAGGGAAGCCTGGTGTACTGCAGCCCATGGGTGGCAAAGAGTCAGACACAACTGAATAAGTGAATGGAACTGAACTATGTCAAAGCTAGAATGTTTCACTCACAGACCCACCTTGGAAAACTTCTTGTGTTCTGATTATCTCCACAATATAATACCAAGTGGAAGCAGTGGCCTTCTCTGAAAGAAATACTGTGTGTGGATCTCCTGCCTAAGAGTACATCTCCGAGAACACTTAGGTTCCTTGTATGGGTATGCTGCTCACCAACAGAGAACAACCAGTTCACAGCACTTCCTTCATCAAAAGCATCAGTACTCCCCAGTGTGTATTTTCAGTGCTGGGACACTGCAGGGAAATATGCTGGGTGTCTAAATGCTTATTTGTTGTTTTCTGGCAAAAACAGTGTTCATACACTCTGAAAAGCTAGACCATTTCACTCAATCCCACCTAAGAAAGCCTCCTAGGTTCCAATTGTCTCTTCACAAAATTAATTATCAGCACATGAGTTACTTTTCTAAAGGAAATCCAGTGCCTGGACATCCTTACTAGGAGCTCATATCTTAGTACACCTAGCTTCAGAAGGCATCATATGAGTATGCCAGGGGCCACACAGTGAATTACAAATTGACACCACTTCCCTCATGGAAAAGACCAGTTCCCCCCCCCCAAGTTTATATTTTTGTGCTGGAACACTGCAGGAATACAGGGTGGGTGTGAACCTTCTCATCGGGGTCTGCTGGACAAAAGAGTGTTTTAACTGTGTCAAAACGGGGTCCACTGGAGAAGGGAATGGCAACCACTTCAGTATTCTTGCCTTGAGAACCCTATGAACAGTATGAAAAGGCAAAAAGATAGGACACTGAAAGATGAACTCCCCAGGTCAGTAGGTGCCCAGTATTGTACTGGAGATCAGTGGAGAAATAGCTCCAGAAAAAATGAAGGGATGGAGCCAAAGTGAAAACCAGGCCCAGTTGTGGATGTGACTGGTGATGGAAGTAAAGTCTGATGCTATAAAGAAAAATCTTGCATAGGAACCTGGAATGTTAGGTCCATGTAATCAAGGCAAATTGGAAGTGGTCAAACAGAAGAGGGCAAGAGTGAACATGGACATTTTAGGAATCAGTGAACTAAAATGGACTGGAATGGGCAAATTTAATTCAGATGATCATTATATCTACTACTGTGGGCAAAACCCTTTAGAAAACATGGAGTAGCCCTCAGTCAAGAGCCTGAAATGCAGTACTTGGGTGTGATCTCAAAAACAACAGAATGATCTCTGCTCGTTTCTAAGGCAAGCCATTCAATATCAGGGTAATCCAAGTCTATGCCCCAATCAGTAATGCTGAAGAAGCTGAAGTTCAATGGTTCTGTGAAGACTTACAAGACCTTCTAGAGCTAACACCAAAGAAAGATGTCCTTTTCATCATAGGGGACTAGAATGCAAAGAAAGAAGTCAAGAGATACCTGTAGTAACAGACAAATTTGGCCTTGGAGTGTAAAATGAAGCAGGGCAAAGGCTAACAGAGATTTGCCAAGAGAATGCACTGGTCATAGCAAACACCCTCTTCCAACAACACAAGAGGACACTACAAATGGACATCATCAGATGGTCAATACTAAAATCAGATTGATTATATTCTTTGCAGCCAAAGATGGACAAGCACTATATAGACAGCTAAAACAAGACCGAGAGCTGACTGTGGATCAGATCATGAACTTTTTGCTGCAAAATTTAGACTTAAATTGAAGAAAGTAGTTAAAACCGCTCAGAGAAGGTGATGGCACCCCACTCCAGTACTCTTGCCTGGAAAATCCTATGGATGGAGGAGGCTGCAGTCCATGGGGTCACGAAGAGTCGAAAACAACTGAGCGACTTCACTTCCACTTTTAACTTTCATGCACTGGAGAAGGAAATGGCAACCCACTCCAGTGTTCTTGCCTGGAGAATCCCAGGGACGGGGGAGCCTGGTGGGCTGCTGTCTATGGGGTCGCACAGAGTCAGACACGACTGAAGCAACTTAGCAGCAGTAGCAGCAGGCAAAACCGCTAGACCATTCAGGTATGACCTAAATCAAACCCCTTACGACTATACAGTGGAAGTGACAGATAGATTCCAGGGATTATATCAGAAAGACAGAGTGCCTAAAGAGCTATTGATGAAGGTTCATGACATTGTTCAGGAGACAGGGATCAAGACCATCCTCAATAAAAGAGATGCAAAAAGGCAAAATGGCTATATGAGGAAACCTTACAAATAGAGGCGTTACAAAAAGAAGAGAAGAGAAAGAAAAGGAGAAAAGGAAAAATAAACCCATTTGAATGCTGAGCTTCAAAGAAGAGCTAGGAGAAATAAGAAAGCCTTCCTCAGTGATCAATGCAAAGAAATAGAGGAAAACAATAGAATGGGAAAAACCATAAGTCTCTTTAGAAAAGTTAGAGATACCAAGGGATCATTTCATGCAAAGATGGACACAATAAAGGACAGAAACAGTATGAACCTAAAAGAAGAAGAAAATATTAAGATGAGGTGGCAAGAACACACCGAAGAACTATACAGAAAAGATCGTTATGACGCAGATAATCACAATTGTATGATCACTTATGATCACTCACCTAGATATCCTGGAATGCAAAGTCTAGTGAGCCATAGGAAGCATCACTATGAACAAAGCTAGTGGAGGTGATGGAATTCCAGTTGAGCTATTTCAAATCCTAAAAGATGATGCTGTTAAAGTGCTGCACTCAATATGCCAGCCATGGCATACTGGAAATATGGAAATTTGGAAAATGCAGCCATGACCACCAGACAGGAAATGGTCAGTTTTCATTCCAATCCCAAAGAAAGGCAGTGCCAATGAATATTCAAACTACCACAGAAATACATTTGTCTCACAGGCTAGCAATGCAATTCTCAAAATTCTCCAAGCCAGGTTTTAAGAGTACATGAACCATGAACTTCACGGTGTTCAAGCTGGATTTAGAAAAGGCAGAGGGACCAGAGATCAAATTGCCAACATCCATTGGATCATTGAAAAAGCAAGAGTTCCAGAAAAACATCTACATCTGCTTTATTGATTATGCCAAAGCCTTTGACTGTGTGGATCACAACAAACTGTGGAAAACTCTTCAAGAGATGGGAATACCAGATAACCTGACCTGCCTCCTGAGAAATCTGTATGCAAGTCAAGAAGCAATGGTTAGAACTGAACATGTAACAACAGACAGGTTCCAAATTGGGAAAGGAATACGTCAGGGCTGTGTATTGTCACCCTGGTTATTTAACTTATATGCAGAGTACATCATGCAAAATACCAGGCTGGATGAAGCACAAGGTGGAATCAAGATTGCCAGGAGAAATATCAGTTACTTCAGATATGCAGATGACACCACCCTTATGGCAGAAAGCAAAGAAGAACTAAAGATCCTCTTGATGAAAGTGAAAAAGGAGAGTGAAAAAGCTAGCTAAAAACTCAACATCAAAAATATGAAGTTCATGGCATCTGGTCCCATCACTTTATGGCAAATAGATGGGGAAACAGTGACAGAATTTATCTTTTTGGGCTCCAAAATCACTGCAGGGGGTGACTGCAGCCATGAAATTAAAAGACACTTGATCCTTGCAAGAGATGCTATGACCAACCTGCTGCTAAGCTGCTGCTAAGTCACTTCAGTCGTGTCTGACTCTGTGCGACCCCATAGACAGCAGCCCACCAGGCTCCCCCGTCCCTGGGATTCTCCAGGCAAGAACACTGGAGTGGGTTGCCATTTCCTTCTCCAGTGCATGAAACTGAAAAGTGAAAGTGAAGTCTCACAGTTGTGTCTGACTCTTAGCGACCCCATGGACTGCAGCCTACCAGGCTCCTCTGTCCAGGGGATTTTCCAGGCAAGAGTACTGGAGTGGGTTGCCATTGCCTTCTCCATGACCAACCTAGACAGCATATTAAAAAGAGGAGTCATTACTTTGCTGACAAAAATTTGTCTAGTCAAAGCTATGGTTTTTCCAGTAGTCATGTATGCGTGTGAGTGAGAGTTGAACCGTAAAAAAAGCTGAGTCCCAAAGAATTGATGATTTTGAACAGTAGTGTTGAAGAAGACGCTTGAGAGTCCCTTGGACTGCAGGGAGATCAAACCCATCAGTGCTCAAAGAATCAGTCGTGAATATTCATTGGAAGGACTGATGTTGAAGCTGAAACTCCAATATTTTGGCCACCTGAAGCAAAGAACTGGAAAAGATCCTGATGCTGGGAAAGACTGAAGGCAGGAAGAGAAGGGGATGACCGAGGTTGAGATGGTTCAATGACATCACTGACCTGATGGACATGAATTAGAACAAGCTCCGGGCACTGGTGATGGACAGTGAAGCCTGGTGTGCTGCAGTCCTGGGGTTGCAAAGAGTCAGACACGACTGAGCGAGTGAATGGAACTGTGTCAAACCTAGAATGTTTCACACACAGATCCATCTCAGAAAACTTGGGTTCTGCTTCTGTCAGCAATATAATTAATACTAAGTGGAAGAAGGGGCCTTCTGTGAAAGAAGCACAATGTTGGATCTCCTGCCTAAGAGTGCATCTCATAGCACACTTAGGTTCTTAATGCCTTGTAAGGGTATGCCGCCACCAACAGAGAACTACCAGTTCAGAGCACTTCCTTCATCGAAAGCATCAGTTAGTCCCCGGCATGTATTTATAGTGCTGGTGCCCTGCAAGGAATATGCGGGGTATGAAAATGCTAATTTGGGTCTGCAGTCCAAATGGCTATTCTCAACGTGTGAAAGCTAGTATGTTTCACTCTGAAACACACCTCTGAAAACTCCTTGGGTTCGGATTCTCTCCGCACTAAATAGTTAATGCTTGGCGCAAGCAGGGGACTTCTCTGAACAAAACGCTGCCCTTGGATCTCCTGCCTAAGAGAGCATCTCCTAGAATTTGGGGATGCCACTCACTAACAGAGAACTACCAGTTCTCAGTACTTCCTTCACGGAAAGCATCAGTTTGTCCTTCAAGGGTCCTTTCAGTGCTGGGACACTGAAGGGAAATATGCTGGGTGAGAACCAGCCAATTTGGGTATGTTGGAATAAAGTGTTCTCACCCTGTCTGTGAAAGCGAGCATGGTTCACTCTCAAAAACACCTCGGAAAACTTCCTGGGTTCAGATGCTCTTCTTACTATACTTAATGCTTAGCAGAAGCAGGGGAATTCTCTGCAAGTAACACTATGCTTGGATTCCTGCCCATAGAGCACATCTCTTAGAATTCTTCCGTTCCTACTGCCTTGTATGGGTATGAAACTGTACAGAAGTACAAGTTCACAACACTTCCTTCATGGAAAACATCAGTTTGTCCCCAGTGTGTTTTTGCACCCCTGGGACAATGTAGGGAAATATGCTGGGTGTAAATGCTAATTGGGATCTGCTGGCCAAATGAGTGTTCTCAATGTGTGAGAGCAAGCATGCTTCGGTGGCAAACATGCCTCAAAAGAGCCTTTGGGTACTGATTCTCTCCACACTATAGTTAAGGTTTGGCACAGCAAGGGGATTCTATCAAAGAAGCACTGTTCTTGGATTCCTGCCTAAGAGCATATCTCCTAGAACTCTTTGCTTCCTACCGCCTTGTATGGGTATGACACCACACTCAGAAGTACCAGTTTATAACACTGTCTTCATGGAAAACATCAGTGTCTCCTCAGGGTGTATTTGCGCTGCTGGGACAATGCAGGGAAATAGGCTGGCTGTGAAAATGCTAATTTGGAGTCTTTGGACAAAAACATTGTTCACACCGTCTGAAAGCTAGAATGTTTCACTTTCAAAGCCCATTAGGAAAACCTCCTAGGTTCTGATTCTCTCATCTCTGTAGTTCATTCTGGGTACAACAGAATGGCTTTTCTAAAGGAAATACTGTTCTTCATCTTACTGTGAGCTCATCTCAAAGAACATTTAGGCTCTAAGGCGTCATATAGGTAGGCCACTGGCCAGATGGCCAATTACCAGCTCTCAACACTTCCCTCAAGGAAAAGACCAGTTCCTCGCAACTGTGTATTATTGTGCTGGAACACTGCAGGGACACATGCTGTGTTTGAACATTCTCATTGGGCTCTCTTGGAAAATAGAGTGTTCTCACCATGTCAAAGCTGGAATGTTTCACTCTCAAACCTCACTCAGAAAACTCCTTGGGTTCTGATTCTCTCTGCACTCTAGTTAATTCTTGGCACAAGCAGGGGACTTCTCTGATAGAAACACTGCGCTTGGATCTCCTGCCTAAGAGCGCATTTTCTGAACTCTTGAGTTATGCCCCTCACTAACAGAGAACTACCAGTTATCAGCACTTCTTCGTGGAACGCATCAGTTTGTCCCACACATGTAGTTTCAGTTCTGGGACACTGCAGGGAAATACACTGGGCATCAACCTGCCAATTCGCGCCTGTTGGCAAGACCAACATTCTCAGCCTATAAAAGTAAGAATATTTCACTCTCAAACCCACCTAGGAAAACACCCTGGGTGCTGATTCTCTCTTCACTACAATCCATTTTTGGTGAAGCAAATGACTTTTCTGAAGGAAACACTTTGCTTGCATCTCCTACTAGGAGCATATCTCATAAAACACATAGGTTCTTACTGCCTTGAATGGGCATGCCATTCACCACAAAAGTAACTACCAGTTCACACCATTTCCTCCATGGATAAGATCGGTTTTTTCCAAGTGTGTATTTTCAGTGCTGTGACACTGCAGGGAAATATGCTGGGTGTGAACCTGTCAATTGGGGTCTGCTTGGCAAAACAGTGTTTTTGCCTTGTGTCAGCTAAAATGTTTCACACTCAAAATATCTAGGAAAACACTCTGGATGAAGACTCTGTTCACCACAGTCAATTTTTGCCCAAACAACTCACTTTTCTGAAAAAAGAATCACTCAGGATCTCTTTCTTAGCAGTCATCTCATAGAACACTTAGGTTCATAATGCCTTGTACTATTCAGAAAACAAGTCTGAGAGACTATTCTGTACAAGTGGACAGCCATGCCTTTTGTTACCCTGATTGGGTGAGACTGTACTGTCAGATGTTTTCCCACCAAAATGTGGCAAGCAGCCTGTTTCTTACAGAAAACTAACAATTACTTCAAAATTTTTGTTGTAATTAAGAGAAAAAGAACCCATGTGTTTGTCTCACAGGTTTGAGGCTGCCACTATCCAACTTTCACAGTTGGAAATACTTTTTGTCATCCAGCTACCATTCTCAGGTTCACAAAACATGTTTCCCTGACTTTTCAGAGCTTTGTAATGGCAAACCTAAGAAACTCTGTAACATTCCATGAGAAAAGTGGTCAGGGGAGAATACTTTTTGAATGTTGCCTGCCATACCTGACGTTACCCTGATTAGCTGAAATGGTAGTGTCAGATACTTGTTCCCAGAAAGAAGTAGGAAGCAGCATGTTTCTTTCAGAAAACTCAAAAACATGACTAGAGTAGTTGTAATAAAGAGAAAATTGAAGCAGTGGGTTTTTCTGTCAGGTTTGAGGCTTTACAGGTGGAAAATATTGCTTTTACCATAAGGGCCCTATTCACAGGTTCTCAAAAGCATGTTTACTAGCTGTTTTAGAGTTGTACAAAGACACACCAAGGGCACAGTGGACAATTCTATGAGAAAAAAATGTCAGGGGAGAGTGTTCTGTGAGCTTTGACTGCCATACTTATTGTTCCCCTGATTACGTGAAACTGTACTGTCAGATCACTGTCAAGCCAGATGTAGGAAGCAGCCTTTTTATTTCAAAATTGTGACCACAGCTGTTGTTGTAATGCAGAGAAGGAAACACTATGTTTTTCTGGCAAGTTTAAGGCTGGGAAAAATAATTCTTTTGCCATCAGGTCCCAATTCCCAGATTCAAACCTATATGTTTCCCTGCAGTTTCAGACCTGTGTAAAGACACTCCTTGGACACATTGTACCATTCCATGAGAAAATATGTTAGGGGAGAGCGTTCTGATGACCACAACCTTTTTAACTCTGATTAGGTGAAGCTGTACTATAAGATGACTCCCCAGCAAGAAGTGGCAAGCAACCTATTACATTCAGAAAACCAAAAACTTGGCCAAAGCTGTTGTTGTAATGAAGAGAAAAATGAACCCCCATGGTTTTGTCTGGTTTGAAGCTGCAATTATCCAGGATCCAAAAAGGTAAACTATTGGTTTTACCATAAGGGCCCAATTCCCAGGTTCACAAAAACATGTTTCCTGGCTGTTTCAAAGTTTTGTAAAGACACACCTAAGACATGCTGCACCATTCCATGAGAAAAAAAAAAATGTCAGGGGAGAGTGTTCTGTGAATTTTGACACCATAACTGTTGTTACCCTCATCTGGTGAAACAGTACTGTCAGGTGACTTCACAGCAAGAAGTCAGAGACATCCTTTTTATTTCAGAAAACTCAAAATCATGACCAAAGCTGTTGTTGTCATGGAAAGAAAAATGAACCCGTGTGTTTTTCTGGCAAGTTTAATACTGCAACTATCCAGCTTTCAGTGGGGGAAATACTTTTTTTCTTTGCCATCCAGCCACAATTCACAGGTTCACAAAAGCATGTTTCTCTTCAGTTTCATATTCGATGAGGCTTCCCAGCCAGAAGAAGGAAGCTGCCCATTACTTTCAGAAAGCTCAAAAATTTGATCAAAGCTGTTGTAATGAGGAGAAAAGTGAACCAGTGTGCTTTTCTTGCAGATTTGGGGTTGCAATAATCCAGCTTCCACAGGTGGAAAATATTGCTTTTACCATAAGGGCCCAATTCCCAGGTTCACATAATCATGTTTCCTGGTTGCTTCAGAGTTGTGTGAAGACACACCTAGCGTACACTGTACCACTCTATATGAGAAAAAAGGTTACAGAACACTGTGAGTGTTGGCTGACATACCTCTAGTTAACATGATTAGGTGAAACTGTAGTGTCAGATGAGTTCCCAGCATGAAGTAGTAAGCAGCCTGTTTTTTCCAGAAAACTCAAAAAGCTGACTAAAGATGTTGTAATGCAGAGAAAAATGAACCAGTGTGTTCTTTCTGGCAGGTTTGAAGCTGCAATTACCTAGTTTCTACAGGTGGAAAACACTGCTTTTACCATAAGGGACCATTTCCCAGATTTACAAAATCATGTTTCCTGGCTGCTTCAGATTTATATAAAAACACACCTAGGATACACTGTACCATTTTATGAGAAAAGAAGTCTGGGGAGAGTGTACCACGAGTGTTGACTACCATACCTCTAGATTAGATGAAACTGTACTGTCAGATGACTTCCCAGTAATAAGTAGCAGCCAGCCTGCTGCCTTCAGATAACTCAAAACTTGACCAAAGCTGTTATTACAATGGAGAGAAATGAACCAGTGTGTTTTCCCTCCAGGTTTAAAGCCACAAATATCCAGCTTTCACAGAAGGAAAATACCTCTTTTGCCATCAGGCCCCGATTTCAGGTTCACAAAACATGTTTCCCTGAACTTTCAAAACTGTGAAAAGAGACTCCTAGGACACATTGTTCCATTCCATGACAAAAAAAAAAAAAGTTCAGGGGAGGATTTTCTTGAGTGTTGACTGCCATATCTCTTGTTTCCTGATTAAGTGAAAGTATACTGTCAGATGTTTTCCCAGCAAGAAGTGGCAAGAAGCCTGTTTCTTTCAGAAAACTCAAATACTTGAACAAAGCTGTGGTTGTAATGAAAAGAAAATGAACCAGAATCTCTTCAAGACAAATACAATATTGGTCAGGGATTTGAGTGTTTTGAAACAGGCTGCCTGCGACTTTTAGTTGGGATGGATGTCAGCTGACAGTACACTTTCACCTAACCAGAGTAACAACATGTATGGCAGTCAGTACCCAAAGAACACTTTCCACTGGCCTCTTTTCTCATTGAGTGGTACAGGGTGTCCTAGGAGTGTCTTTACAAACCTCTGAAACTGTGAGAAAGATGATTTTTTGAACCTGAGAACTCAGGCCTAATGGCAAAAGCAATAATCTCTCCCTGTGTAAGCAGGATAGTTGCACCCTCAAACCTACTAGAAAGACACACTGTGTCATTTTTCTCTTCATTTCAACAACACATTTAGTCAAATATCTGAGTTTTCTGAAGGAGAAATGCTGCATGCCACATCTTGCTTGGAATTCATCTGACAGGACAGTTTCTCCTGATCAGGGTAACAACAGGTATGCCAGTCACACTCACAGAAGACTCTCCCTGACCTCTTTTCTCATGGAATAGCACAGGGTATTTATGGGTGTGTTTACAAGGCACAGAAACTCCAGCGAAGCATGTTTTTGCAAACCTAGGAATTGAGGCCTGATGGCAAAAGAAGTATTTTCCCCTGTGAAAGATGGATAATTGCCTCCTCAAACCTGCAAGGAAAACACACTATTTCATTTTTCTCTTTATTACAGCAACAGCTTTGGTCAAGCATTTGAGTTTTCTGAAAGTAACAGGCTGCTTGTCACTTCTTGCTGGGAAGTCATCTGAAAATACCGTTTCACCAGATCAAAGTAACAACAGTTATGCCAGTCAACACTCACAGAACACGCTCCCCTGACCTTGCTGCTCCTGGGATGGTGCTGTGTGTCCCAGGAGTGTCTTTACACACTTTTGAAACTGCTGGGGAACATGATTTTGTGAACCTCGGAATTGGGGTCTGAGTGAAAAGGCAGTATATTCCACCTATGAAACCTGGATAGTTGTTGCCTCAAACCTGCCACAAAAACACTCTGGTTCATTTTTCTTTTCATAACAATGACAACTTTGGTCAAGTGTTGGAGTTTTCTAAAACAAACAGGTTGCTGGGAAGTCATCTGACAGTATCTTTTCACCTAATCATGGTAACAATAGATAGGGCAATCAATGCTCATTGAACACTATCCCCTGATCTCTTTTCTTGGTGTCCTAGGAATGTCTTTACACAACTCTGATGCTGCAGGGAAATTTGCTTTTGTGAACCTTGGAATTGAAGTCTGATGGCAAAAACAGTATTTACCCCTGTGAAAGCTTTATAGGTGTGTCCTCAAACCTGCTGCAAAAACACCCTTGTTAATTTTTCTCTTCAAAACAACTTTCTTCATGTATGAGTTTTCTGAAAGAAACAAGGATGCATGCAACTACTTGTGGGATGACATGACAATTATGTTTCATTTATTCAGGGTAACAATAAGTATGACAGTCAATACTTAAAAAAACACCCTCCCCTCATCTATTTTCTCATGGAATGCTACTGATATCCTAAGAGTATGTTTACACAGCTCTGAAATCGCAGGAAAACATGTTTTTTTGTTTTTTTTTTGTTTTTTTTTTTAACCTGGGAATCAGAGCCTCATGGCAAAAGCAGTATTTTCGCCCTGTGAAAGCTAGATAGTTGCAGCCTCAAGCCTGCCAGAAAAACAATCTGGTTCATTTCTCTCTTAATTACAACAACAAATTTGGACAAGTATTTGAGTTTTCTGAAGAAAGAGCCTGAATGCGATTCTTGCTGGGATGTCACCTGACCATAAGGTCTCACTTAATTAGGGCAGCTGCAGGTGTGGTAGTCAACACTTACACTCTCCCTTGACCATGGAATGGTACTGTGTTTCTCAGGTGTTGTTTTCCCAGCTCTGAAACTGCAGGGAAATGTTTTTATGAACCTGGAAATTGAGGCCTGATGGTAAAGCAATATTATCCCCCTGTGAAAGCTGGAGAATTGCACCCTCAAAGCTGTCAGATAAACATCCTGATCAGTTCTTCATTACAGCAAGAACTTTGGTCAAGTTTTGAGCTTTTGAGTCTTTTGAAATAATCTGCTTACTTGGAACTTCTTGCTGGGAAGTCATTTGACAGTACAGTTTCATCTGATCTGGTAACAATTATGGGAGTCAACACATACAGAACACACTCCTGTAACTGATTTTCTCTTGGAATTGTACAATTCCGTGTGCCCTAGGCATGTCTTTACACAGCTTGAAACTGCAGGGGAATATGTTTTTGTGAACCTGGGAATTAGGGCCTGATGGTAAAAGCAGTATTTTCCTTCTGTGAAAACCTGCAAGAAAAATACATTGATTCATTTTTCTTTTCATTACAACTTTTTTCAAGTATTTGATTTTCCTAAAAAACAGACTGCTAGCCAACTCTTACTGGGAAATCATTTGACAGTATGGTTTCACCGAATTAGCATAACAAGAGGTATGGCAGCCAACACTCACAGAACACTCTCTCCTAACCTCTTTTCTCACTGAATGCTCCAGTTTATCCTAGGTGTGTTTTTTCACCACTCTGAGAATGTGAGAATCTATCACATGTTTTTGTGAACCTGGGAATTTGGGCCTCATAGTAAAAGCAGTATTTTTATCTGGTGAAATCTGAATAGTTGCAACCTCAACCCTGACAAAAAATATACTGGTTCATTTTTCTCTTTATTACAACCACAACTTTTATCACATAGTTTAGTGTTTTGAAAGAAACAAGCTGCTTCCACTTCTTGCTGGGACATCTGACATTGCAGTTTCACCTTATCAGGGTAACAACAGGTATGGTAGTCAACACTCCCAAAACACACTCGCCTAACATCTTTTCTCATGGGGACACAATGTACAATTGTGTCACTGAGTGTCTTCACACAGTTCTGAAACTCCAGGGAAATATGTCTTTGTGAATTTAGGAATTGGGGCCTGATTGTAAAAGCAGTATTTTACTTCTGTGAAATCTGGATAGAGGAGAGTGAAAAAGCTGACTTGAAGCTCAACATTCAGAAAACTAAGATTATGGCATCTGGTCCCATCACTTCATGGGAAATAGATGGGGAAACAGTAGAAACAGTACCAGACTTTATTTTTTGAGGCTCCAAAATCACTGCAGATGGTGACTGCAGCCATGAAATTAAAAGACGCTTACTCCTTGGAAGGAAAGTTATGATCAACCTAGATAGCATATTCAAAAGCAGAGACATTACTTTGCCAACAAAGGTCCATCTAGTCAAGGCTGTGGTTTTTCCAGTAGTCATTTATGGATATGAGAGTTGGACTGTGAAGAGAGCTGAGCACCAAAGAATTGATGCTTTTGAACTGTGGTACTGAAGAAGACTTTTGAGAGTCCCTTGGACTGCAAGAAGATCCAACCAGTCCATCCTAAAAGAGATCAGTCCTGGGTGTTCATTGGAAGGACTGATGTTGAAGCTGAAACTCCAATACTTTGGCCACCTCATGTGAAGAGTTGACTCACTGGAAGAGACTCTAATGATGGGAAGGATTGAGGGCAGGAGGAGAAGGGGATGACAGAGGATGAGATGGCTGGATGGCATCACCGACTCTATGGACATGGGTTTGGGTAGACTCCAGGAGTTGGTGATGGATAGGGAGACCTGTCGTGCTGTGATTCATGGCATCGCTAAGAGTTGGACACGACTGAGCCACTGAAATGAACTGAACTGAACTGAACTGAAGCCTCAAACCTGCCAGAAAAAGCACTGTGGTTCATTTTTATCCTCACTAAAAAAACAAATTTGGTCAACTATTAGAGTTTTCTGGAATAAACAGGCTGTTTCACACTTCTTGCTTGGAAGTCATCTGACATTTCAGTTTCACCTAAATATGGTAGCAACAGGTATGGCAGTCAGCACTCACAGAAAAGTCTCCCCTGACCTCTTTCCTCCTGGAATGGTTCAGTGTGACTTAGGAGTGTCTTTACACAGCTCTGAAACTGTACGGAAACCTGTTTTTGTGAACCTGGGACCTGGCACCTGTTGGGAAAAGCAGTGCTTTTCTCCTGTAAAAAGTGAATAGTTGCAGCTTCAAAACTGGCAGAAGAAAGCACAGTGGTTCATTTTCCGCTTCATTTCAAAACAACTTTGGTAAAGTATTTGAGTTTCCTGAAAGAAATAACTGCTTACTATTCCTTGCTGTGACGTCGCCTGACATTGCAGTTTCACCTGATCATGGTAACAAGTATGGCAATCAGTACTCACAGAACACACTCCCCGGACATTTTTCCTCCTGGAATGGTAGAGTATGTCCTAGGAGTGCCTTTACAGAGTCTGAAACTGTAAGCACACATGCTTTTGTGAAACTGTTAATTGGGGTCTGATGGCAAAATTAGGATATTAACCTGTGAAAGCTGGATAGATGCACCCTCAAATCTGCCTGAAAAACAGTGGTTCATTTTTCTCTTTATTACAACAACAACCGTGGTCAAGTATTTGAGTCTTCTGAAAGAAAGAGGGTGCTTCCCACTTCTTTTTGGGAAGTCATCTGACAGTAAAGTTTTACCTATTCATGGTAACAATAGGCATGGCAGTCAACGCACACAGAAATCTCTTCCCTAACCTCTTTTCTCATGGAATGTTACAGTGTGTCCTAGGATAGTCTTTACATAACTCTGAAACTTAAAGAAACGTACTTGTAAATCTGGGAATTGGGGCCTAATGACAAAAGTCATATTTTCCCACTGTGAAAGCTGAATACATACAGCCTGAAACCAGCAATAAAAACACATTGGTTCATTTTCCTCTATATTACAATGAGAACTTTGTTCAAGTATTTGAGTTTTCTGTAAGAAATAGGTTGCTCTTTGCTGGAAAATCATCTGACATTACAGTTTCACCTTATCAGGGTAATAACAGGTAATGTAGTCAACACTCACAAAACACACTCCCCTGACATCTTTTCTCATGTAATGGCACAGTGTGCCCTAGAAGTGATTTTAAACAGTCTGATACTGCAGGTAAATATGTTTTTGGAAACCTGAGAACTGGGGACTGGTGGTAATAACAGTATTTTCCTTCTGCAAAAACTAGATAGTTGCAGCCTCAAACTTGCCAAGGAAAAAAAATAAAAACAGTGGTTCAGTTTTCTCCTCATTACAACTACAACTTTGGTCAAGCATTTGAATTTTCTGAAAGAGACGGGCTGTTTTCCATTTCTTTGGGGATCTCATCTGATAGTATAGTTTCACTAAGCAGGATAACAACAGGTATAGCAGTCAATACTCACAGAACACTCTCCCTTCATAATTTTTTCCATGGAGTAGAACAATGTGTCCTAGGTGTGTATTTACACAGCTCTGAAAGTGCAGGGAAACACTTTTTTTGGATACTGGAAACTGTAGCCTAATGGTAAAATCAGTATTTTCCTCCTCTGAAAGGTGGATAGCTGTAGTCTCAAACTTGCCAGAAAAATACACAGGTTCATTTTTCTCCTCATTACAACTACAGTTTTGGTTAAGTGTTTGAGTTTTCTGAAAGAAACAGGTTCCTTGCCACTTATTGCTGGAACTTGTCTGACACTAGAGTTTCACTGATCAGGGTAACAATAGGTATGGTAGTAAACACTACAGAACATGCCCCTTGGCCTCTTTTCCCAAGGAAATGTACAGTGTGCCCTAGAACTGTTTTTAGACAGCTGTGAAACTTCAGAGACACTTTTTTTGGAACCTGAGAATTGTGGCCTGATGGCTAAATTAGTATAATATCCTTGTGAAAGCTGGAAAGTTGAATCCTCAAACCTGCCAGATAAACACACTGATTTATTTTTCTTTTCATTATAACAACTTTCATCAAGTATCTGATTTTTCTGAAAGAAACAAGCTACTTGCCACATCTCCCTGAGAAGTCATCTGATACAGTTTCACCTAATCAGGGCAACAACAGTTATGGCAGTCAACACACACAACACTCACCCATGATCTCTTTTATCACAGGATGAAACAGTGTGTCCTACTTGTGTCTTTACACAGCTCTGAAAGTCCAAACATGTTTTTGTGAAACTTGGAACTGAGCCTGATGGTAAAGGCAATATTTTATTCCTGTGAATGCTAGATATTTGAAGACTCACTTGTGGGGAAAAAAAAAAAACGCTGTCATTTATTTTTCTCTCCATTACAACAACTGTGGTCATGTATTTGAGTATTCTAAAGTAGCAAGCTGCTTGCCACTTCTTACTGGACACTAGTTTTACCTAATCAGTTGGTGACAAGGATGGCAGTCAACACTCACAGAACCCTCTCCTACTGTGAGGGAATGTTTAATAGGAGGATTCCTATGTGCTATTTCTCATAAGTCCTCTGTTCCTTATCAGTTTCTGGCAACACAAATGAGTGGAATGGCATGCCACTCCCAGGACTGAGGTCATAGGATGAGACAGGCTTGAATCTCCTTCAGTAAACATTCTCCTTATGACAAAACTGTTTAGTCTCAATCCTCTTTCTTGAGATATGGATTGTCTCCTGACTCTGTGACCATTATTAATCCCTTGCTCCCTTGGTAATGGTTGCTATATGTTTGGTTTTCTGATCTTTATCATTGTCGAAAGAAATTTCTTGTACAAAGGCCTATATATACTCACAGAAAGATCATTAAAGCACCTTTCCTCCACCAGAGGCTTGGGTCCCCATGTCTTTCTCTCTCTCTCTCTCTCTCTCTCTCTCTCTCTCTCTCTCTCTCTCTCTCTCTCTCTCTCTCCAGCTAATTCTCTGGAGCGTAGAAACCCGCCAAGCTCATTCTCCTGCCTGGGCTTCCAAGAGCTCCTTGAGAGGACACTCTGTGCCTTCGTGAGTGGTGCAAGCCCTGTTCAAGGGTATTATTGGTTCTCTGCATAAACCAAGGAATATTAGCTTCTTTCTCTCTTTCACTTTCTTATTGTTGACTCTGGACTGCCAGGTTCCAGTCCATTAAAGGACTGCAATATCCCACGACCACCTTTGTTATGAAATGATATAGTATATCCTAGATGTGTCTCTACAATGCTGAGAAAGTGCAGGGAAGCATATTTTTTTGAACCTGGATTTGGGCCCTAATGGCAAAGGAAGTATTTTCCCACTGTGAAAGTTAAATAGTTGTAGCCACAAACCTGCCAGAAAAACATCCAGGTTCATTTTTCTCTTCGTTACACTAATAACTTTGGTCAAGTTATTGAGTTTTTTAAAGATACAGGCTGCTAGTGACTTCTTGCTGTGTGTCATCTGACAGTATAGTTTCATCTAATTGGCTTAACAACATTACAGCAGTCAACACATCGAAAACTCTCCCCTGACTCCTTTGTTCATGGAATGGTTCAGCGGATCCCGGGAGTGTTTTTACAAAGCTCTGAAACTGCAGAGAAACATGTTTTTGTGAACATGGGAATTGGGACCTGGTGACAAAAGCAGTGTTTTCACCTTATGAAAGTTGAATAGTTGCAGCCTAAAATCTGTCAGAAAAAAAAAAAAATCGTTCACTTTACTCTTCATTACAACCATAACTTTGGTCAAGCATTTGAGTTTTCTTAAAGAAACTGGCAAGTGAGAGGTGTTCACCACCTGTTGCTGGGTAGTCATCTGATAATACAGTATCAGATGTTACCCTAATTAGGGTAACAACATGTATGGCATTCAACCCTCACAGAACAGTCTCCCTGACCTTTTTTCTCATAAAATGGTACAGTGTGTACCTGGGAGTATCTTTACAGAACTCTAAAACTGCCAAGAGACATGCTTTTTTGAGTCTGGGAATTGGGCCTGATGGGAAAATTAGTATATCCCCCCTGTGAAAGCTGGATAGTTATACCCTTAAATCTGCCAGAAATGCACACTGGCTTATTTTCCTCCTCATTAAAACTACAACTTTGTTCATGTATTTTAGTTTTCTGAGACAAATTGGCTGCTTGATACTTCTTGCTGGGAACTCAAACAGTACAGTTTCTCTTAGTCAGGGTAACAACAGGTATGGCAGTCAACCCTCACAGAACACTCTCCTCTGACCTCTTTTCTCATGGAATGGCACAGTGTGTTCTAGGTGCATCTTTACACAGCTCTGAGACTGCAGGGAAAACTTTTTTGGGGAATCTGGGAACTGTGTGTATTTTCCTCCTGTGAAAAGCGAATATTTGTAGCCTCAAGCCAGCCAGAAAAACACACTGATTTTTCTCTTCATCACAACAAAAATTTGGTCAAGTATTTGAGTTTTCTGACAGGAACAGGATGCTTGCCCCTTCTTGCTAGGAAGTCCTCTCACAGGACAGTTTCACCTAATCAGGGTAACAAGAGTTACTTGTACACAGCTACACTTTCCCCTGACTTCTTTCTCATGGGTTCTTACAGTGTATACTTGGTATATCATTAAGATCTCTGAAACTGCAGGTAGCACGTTTTTATGAACCTGTGACCTGGGCCTAATGGTAAAAGCAGTGTTTTTCCCCCCAATGAAAGCAGGATAGTTGCAGTGTCAAACCTGCCAGAAAAAATATACTGGTTCATTTTTTTTCTCATTACAGCAAATACTTTGGTCAAGCATTTGACTTTTGTGAAAGAAACTAGCTGCTTGTCACTCCTTGCTGGAAAGTCATCTTTTATTACAGTTTCACTTTATCAGGTAACAACAGATGTGGTAGTCAAAGCTCACAAAACACACTCCCCTGACATAGTTTTCATGGAATGGTACAGGGTATTTTAAGAGTGTCTTTACACAGTCTAAAACTGCAGGAAAATATGCTTTTATGAAACTATTAATTGGGATCTAATGGCAAAATTAGTATATTCCCCCTGTGTAATCTGGATAGTTGCAGCCTCAAACTTGCCAGAAAACTCACTAGTTCATTTTTCTCTTCATTACAACAACAGCTTTGGTCAAGTATTTGAGTTTTCTGAAAGAAACAGGCTGGTTGACACTTATCGCTAACAAGTCATCTGACAGTACAAATCCACCTAATCAGGGTAACAACAATTATGCCAGTCATCACTCACAGAACACTGTAACCTGACCTTTTTTTCCTCATGGAATGGTAGAGTGTGTCCTAGGTGTGTCTTTATACAGCTCTGAAACATCAGGGAAACACTTTTATTATGAATAGGGAACTGGGGCCTGATGAAGGAAGCACTATTTTCTTCTTGTGAGAGCTGGATAGTTGCAGCCTTAAATCTGCCAGAAAAATACTCAGGTTTAGTTTTCTCTTTATTACAACAACAATTTTGGTCTATTATTTGAGTGGTCTGAAATAAACAGGCTGCTTGCCATTTGCTGCTGGAAAGTCATCTGACAGTACAGTTTTACCTAATCAAGGTAACAACAGGTATGGCAGTCAACACTCTCAGAACCCTCTCCCTTGATATATTTTCTCATGGAATGGTACAGTATTTCCTAGGAGTGTCTTTACACAGTTTGGAAACTGCAGGAAAACAAGTTTTTGTGAAACAGGTAATTGGGGCCTGATACCAAAATACTATGTCCCCCTTTGAAACCTAGATAGTTGCAGCTTTAACCCAGCCAGAAAAACACACTGGTTCATCTTTCTCTTCATTAAGCAACAATTTTGATCATGTATTTGAGTTTTCTGAAACAAACAGGCTGTTTGACTCTCACTTCATTCTGGGAGTCATCTGACAGTACAGTTTCACCTCATCAGGGTAACAACAGGTATGACAGTCAACACAGAGCACTCTCCACTGATCTCTTCTCTCATGCCATGGTACAGTATATCCTAGGATTATCTTTACACAGCTCTGAAATGGCAGGTAAACATGCTGCTGTGAGCCTGCAAATTGGGGCCTGATGGCAAAATTAGTATTTCTGCTTTGGAAGCTAGATAATTGCACCCTCAGACCTACCAGAAAAATACATTGGTTCATTTTTATCTTCATTACAACAACTGGAGTCAAGTTTTAGAGGCTACTTGCCACTTACTACTGGGAAGTAAGCTGACAGTACAATTACACCTAATTAGGGTTACAACAGGTATGGCAGTCTGCACTTACAGAGCATTTTTACTGAAAGGTTGTTGCTGAACCACGAAAGATGCTGGGATTCTTGGCCTCCAGAGGAGAAGAATTCAATCCAGGGCCAGTGACGAGGACTGATCACTTAGAGATTTTGTGTAATAAAATTTTATTAAAGTATAAAAGAGATAATGCTTCTGACATAAACGCCAGAAGGGCGTCCCCCTGCTCGTCTTTAGCTGGTTGTTATATAGCTACTAGCAGTCTGCTAATTAGAGAAAGAAAATGTCTCAAAACTCAGAGACTGGCACCAGGCCCCTCACCCACAACATGCATCTTGAGATAACATTGGCACAAAGTGAGTTGTCCAGGGCCATAATCTGAGTGACATGAATCTTGAAGAAAGGCAGGTTGCCAAGCAAATACAGTCTCATTAACATAGCTTAAGAGAATATTTGCGAGTAAAACATACTGGTTTGTCAAGTTGGTTCTGAGTCTTAGGGAAGAGACTTGAAGATGGAGTCTAGGGTAAATAACATAGGGTTCATTAACAAAGCTTAAGAAAAACATTGCCATAAGAAAAAATGCATTGGTTAGCCCAAGGTTTGAGAAAAGTTAAGTTCAGGTGGAGCCAGGTAGCAACACAGAATTTTTAAGAGAAATCTCCTTTTAAATTTGTATAGCAAAGGGGAATAAATCTTAACACTTGTCGTTTGTTTCCTCCTGCTGCTTAAGAGAGACATAAAAGATGTCTGACGCTTAAGCTTATTTCCTCTGTTTGGAGACCCCTCGCCTTCCTGCTTGTTAACCTCTCATTACTTGATATTTTTTCTCATGGAATGGTACAGGGTCCTAGGGGTATATTTAAACAGCTTTGCAACTGCAGGGAAACATACTTTTATGAACCTAGTAACTGGGGCCTGATGGTAAAGCAGTAGTCTCCTCCTGTGAAAACTAGATAGTGGGTACTTCAAGTCCACCAGAAAAACACCCTGGTCCATTGTTCTCTTCCTTTTCAACAACAGCTTTTGTCAAGTATTTGAGTTTTCTGAGTGAAACAGCTGCTTGCCACTCCTTTCTGGGAAGTCATCTGACATTCCATGTTCACATTTTTAGGGTAACTATGTATGGTCATCAATGATTACAAAACACACTCCCCTCACATCTATTCTCATGGAATGGTACGGTGTGCCCTAGGAGTGTCTTTACACAGCTCTGAAACTGCAGGGAAAAAAAATGTGTTTTTGTGAACCTGGATAAAGGGGCATGATGTTAAAAGGCATATTTTCCTCCTGTGAAAGCTGGTTAGCTGCAGCCTCATTCCTGCCCCCAAAATATCCTGGTTTATTTTTCTCTTCATTGCAACAATTTTAGTCACGTATTTATGCTTTCTGAAAGAAACTGCCTGCTTGAAACTTATTGCTGGGAAGTTATCTGAAAGTACAGTTTCACCTAATCAGGGTAACAACAGGTATGGCAGTCAACGCTCACAGAACACTCTCCCTTGACATCTTTTCTCATGAAATAGTACATTGTATCCAAGTGTGTACTTACTTAGCTCTGAAACTGTAAGGAACCATGTTTTTGTAAACCTTGGATTTGGGGCCTGATGTAACAGGCAGTATTTTCCCCCTGTGAAAGCTGGATGGTTGCAGGCTCAAACCTGCCAGGAAAACAGAGTTTCATTTTTCTCTTCATTAAAACATCAACTTTGGTCAATATTTGAGTTTTCTAAACAGTTTTCTAAAGAAATAGGCTGCTTACCACTACTTGCTGGAAATTTTCTGACATTACAGTTTCACCTTATCAAGGCAAACAAAGTATGGTAGTCAAAAATCACAAGACAACTATCCTGACATAATTTCTCATTGACTGGTACAGTGTGTCCTAGGAGGATCTTTACACAGCTCTTAAACTACAGGGAGACATACTTTTGTGAGCCTGTGAATTGGGGTCTGATGGCAAAATTGGTATATTCCCCCTATGAAACCTGAAAAATCATACCCTCAAACTTGCCAGAAAAACACAATTTTGATTCATTAAAACAATAACTATGGTCAAGTATTTGAGTTTCCTGAAGGAAACAGGCTGTCTGACACTTTTTGCCGGGATGTCATCTGACAGTACAATTTCACCTAATCACAGTAAAAATAGGTATGGCAGTCAACACTCACAGAACACTCTCCCAACTTCTTTTCTCAAGACATGGTACAGTGGGTCCCAGGAGTGTCTTTATACCACTATGGAACTGCAGGGAAACATATCTTTGTGAACCGGGGAATTGAGGCCTGATACAAAAGCAGTTTTACCCCCTGTGAAAGCTGAATAATTGTCTCCTCAAACCTGCCAGAGAAACACTCTATTTGATTTTTCTTTTCATTACAACAACTACTATGGTCAAGTATTTGAGTAGTCTGAAAGAAGCAGGCTGCTTGCCACTTCTTGTGGGAAGTCATCTGACAGTGGAGTTTCACCAAATCAAGGTAACAACAGGTATGGCAGTCAACACTCACAGAACACTCTCCCCTAACCTTTTTTCTCATGGAATGGTACAGTGTGTTCAAGATGTGTCTTTATGCAGCTCTGAAACTACAGGCTTGCTTTAGTGCTTGAAAGTTGCTCAGCCATGTCTACCTCTTTGTGACCCTATGGACTATACAGACCATGGAATTCTCCAGGCTAGAATACTGGAGTAGGTAATTTTTCCCTTCTCCAGGGGATCTTCGCAAGCCAGGGATCGAACCCAGGTTTCCTGTATTGCAGGTAGATTCTTTACCAGTTGAGCCACAAGGGAAGCCCTTCTCATTCTTATGGAATGGAACAGTGTCTGAAACTGCAGGAAAACATGTTTTTTTGTGAACCTGGGAATTGGGTCTGATTGTAAAAGCAGTATTTTTACTGGTGGTGAATTCTGGGGGATCTGGCTTCTGGCTGCTGTTGTGGGAGTTAACTTCAGAATTTTGAGCCACCAGAATAAAATAATTGCCCCCAGAACATTGTGAAATCTGTGGGAAATACCATGCCAAGGAAGGGTCAAGTGAAAAACATAGTTGTAATTTGACCATTCTACTAAAATGATACAAATATGCACAGACACAGAAATAGTGACATGCTTTAACATCTAACATCTGACACCATGACTGACTTAGGAAGTCAGAAGCTATACAAGCTGCAATTAATGTAGAGTGGTTTTGTTTGAGAGGATGTGCCCATATGTGGCAGAAAGTATACCTAAGGTGGCCTGTCTGCCAAGGGTGATGGAATGAGGCTTGGCAAACCTCCTGGTTGGAACAATTAGGTGAGGGAGCAAAATTTGCTGGATTTAAATCTTAAAGCAAGAGCCTCATGAATTCTCTCTACTGGTGAAAGAGACCTAGGCTGAAGAGGATAAAGAAAGAATATTTATGGCCCTTAGGATCAGACCTAGTGGGGCTCATGCCAGAGGCCTGGAGTAGAATTAGGGAACTGGAAGTCACAGCAGGGATACTCCCTCTCATTGAAGTTTTCTCATGGAAGCATAAAAAAAACCCAAGTCCCAGTCAGAGATCCTGAAAGACAGCTCTTCTCACAGGGTGGGCACTAACGCGCTTCCAATGCAGTAGTTTTCCAACAGCAAGTGGAAACCAGAAAGAAGTCAGCAGGGGCGAGTCCACGCAGGGCTCACCCTCCGCCTCTGTGGTTGGACCTGGAAGGCCGGGTGTGCCCACTGCCCCTATCTGCCATGGAGGAGAGGGGCATCTAGTGGGGCCTCTGCCTCGAGGAGGTTTGTCAAATGAATCAGACTTCCCTATTTGAAGAATGGGCACTGGAGCAGAGGGCCTGAGATTCTCTGGGCAGGCAAGGGGATTTGTTACTCAATCTTATATGTTTCTAGAAATTCCATTAATGAGTTTTCCCATTTTCTGCCTCCAGTGATGAATGTTGGCAGAAGCTACTGAATTTGACAGTGTCTCCTGACAGAGACCCCTGACAGGGATTTTGATCTTCCTGGTATGAGCCAGGGAAGTTGGGGGCAGCAAATGGAAAGTGTAATCAGCACAGTTTCTTTTGACACAGGAGCTTGAATAGCCTGTCTCCCACTTCCCTCACAATCAAGCAAAATTCTGGCAATGTCATTTTGGTATTTACAACTTTCCTGGACTACATGGCCTAACTGTACAGTGAAAGAAACTTAGGAGCTGAGATGGTGTATCTCTATCAGAAACGATCTGTACAAAAAGGGTCTTTCTCCAGAAAGGGTAAGAAAGGAGAAATGGTAGGTGACAGGAAAGTGTAGGTGAGGTGAGATTGATTAATGCTCAGTCTTTGGGAATAGCAGAGACAATTATTTGGGGATAGACTAGAGATTAGAAGGAGGGAATAATGTTGGCTTGTGGAAGGGGATTGATTGCTTTGGGACTAAATGGGGCAGAGAAAGAAAGGAAATCAGAGTTTACTTTTGATTGCTAGATTATGGTCCTTTGAATGCAATAATCCACAGGGCTTTATGAGACGCAGGATTTATTTAGATCATGCAATCCTACCTCACAGCAAAGTGAAAAATGCAAGAGAGCTCTCCACTCTACTTAAGAACTAAGTCATAACCAATTTCTTCCTCCAAGGATTTGCATTTGCCTCTGAGTCACAGCATTCTGTTTTCAGGAACTGGATAGACCAAGGCTGTGCCTGCTTCTAGTTCATCCTCATTTCTACTGTTAGTCCTTTCAGAGATCCAGCCCAAACGAGGGGGTTAACAGGCCATCCTGTCTTTAGCCAGTCTCTGACTCCTCAGAGAGACTGCACTCTCAGAAAGATCACTCAGCTTCTTAACACACCTACCATCTCCACTTCTAGAAACAGCAAATGCCCTCAGTAGAAAGCTGTTTCTGTCTCCCTTAGATTGTGACCTGGGAATCCTTCATTAACTCAGAAACTGTGATGCTCTTAAGCAAGATGTGTGTGTGTGTATGTAAAATGTTTCTTACTATCTGAACATTTACATACACATAAGAATGGAATGGCTGCCCCTCCATTATTCTTGCCTGGAGAATTCCAAGGGTAGAGGAGCCTGGCAGGCTATGAAGGGGTCACAAAGAGTTGGACACAACTGAGTGACTAACACTTTCATATGTATTCATATGCATGTGTGTGTATGTACATGTATATGTACATACACAGCAGCTTTTCTAGTTGTCCTCATTGGGAGGATTGGTTAGAACTGTCTAGAATGTCATTAATGGATGTGAATGTCCCTTTACATACCCACTGTAATGATGAGGCACAGAAAAGTTAGATTACTTGCTTAAGTTCAAATCTTGGCAAATGGTGGACCTGGGATTCACCCCAGGAAGCCCTGCTCCAGTATCTGCTGCCTGCAGGGGTAAAATACATTGCTTTTTGGTGACATAAGAACAAATCTTGGAAAATCATGAGGAATATATTTCTGGTATTCATTCCAATATTTCTATCAAAGATAGTTGTTGTCGTTCAGATGCCCAGTCCTGTCTGACTCTTTGCGATCCCATGGATTGCAGCACACCAGGTGTCCCTGTCTCTTACCATCTCCCTGGAGTTTGCCCAAGTTCATGTGCCTTGCATCGGTGATGCCATCCACCCATTTCATCCTCTGATGCCTTCTTCTCCTGCCCTTGATCTTTCCCAGCATCAGGGACTTTTCCAGTGAGTCGTTTGTTTGCATCAGATGACCAAAATACTGGAGCTTCAGCTTCAACATCAGTCCTTCCAGTGAATATTCAGGATTGATCTCCCTTAATTGACTGGTTTGATCTCCTTGCTGTTCAAGGGACTTTCAGGAGTCTTCTCCAGCACCACAGTTCGAAGGCATAATTTCTTTGGTGTTCTGCCTTCTTTACGGTCCAGCTATCACAATCGTACATGACCACTGGGAACACCGTAGCCTTGACAATACAGACCTTTGTTGGCAGAGTAATGTGTCTGCTTTTCAACAAACTGTGTAGGTTTATCATCACTTTCCTGCCAAGAAGCAACTGTCTTTTGATTTCATGGCTGCAGTCACCATCCCCAGTGATTTTAGAGCTCAAGAAGAGGAAATTTGTCACTACTTTTAAGCCTTTTCCCCTTCTATTTGCCGTGTAGCAGTGAAGCTGGATGCCATGATTTAGCTTTAATATTTAGTCTTAAGCCAGCTCTTTTACTCTCCTCCTTCACCCTCATCAAGAGGTTCTTTGCTTTCTGCCATTAGGGTGGTGTCATCTGTCTATCTGAGGTTGTTGATGTTTCTCCTGCCTATCTTGATTCTGGCTTGTAACTCATCCTGCCCAGCAGTTCTCGTGATGTGGTCAACGTATAGATTAAACAAACAGAGTGACAGCAGACAGCCCTGTCATATTTCTTTCTCATCCCTGTCATATTCCTTTCTCAACTTTGAACCAATCAGTTGTTCCATACCAGGTTTTAACTGTTGCTTCTTGACCCTCATACAGGTTTCTCAGAAGACATAAGAACAAACCTTGGAAAATCCTGAGGAATATATTTCTGATATTCATTCCAATATTTCTACCAAAGATTACTATAATAGTAAAGTAATTCAGGAATATGTCATAGTCAGAAGATAACACAGGCCAGCCAAAAACTAGAAGTACTCTGCATGTCTGTTAACAGAAGAATAATATGTTGCATATTCATAAAACGAAATACTACACACCAATAAAAAGGACTGAACTATTGATACCTGCAGCGTGGATGAAACTAAAATACATTATTCTAAGGGGGGGGGGGGAAGTGCCCTCTTCTTTGTTTTAAAAGTTTAAAGTTTTCATCTGATATTATCTCAGGGATTAGTGCAAATCTAATCCTTGTGTCTGGTGAAAAGTCTCCTTATGTAATCTGTAATTTTGAGTTGTGAATTAATCTTTAAGTGGGCTTTATCAATGACATTTTTATGTCCGGTCAACAGTGATTTCAAGAGTACTTAGTTTTGTCCTCCTTTTGCTAGTATACCCTCCTGCCCCAAATTTATGAAAATTTTTTGACTGGGGGCCTTTTGAGACTATGAAGCTTATGTAAATCTGACTTAAATTTGTAAAAGTCAGGCCTGTGGTTATGATTTCCCAAGGAAGAGTACTGTTTTCTATACAGAGATGAGGCCAAGACAGATAAGCTTTCCCCATGTGCTAGTGAGTTGACTTTTTTGTTTCACTGAGGATGTAATTGGGAATTTTACAGTTTTGGTTCCAACTTCCCACCTTGGTACTGTCAAGACCTTGTATCCCATAGCTATGTGGTCAAAAAACCACACACCCTCTGGTTACCTAGGGCCACGGCTTCCAACACTAACATCAACCCCACACCACCACCCCTACTAGGGCAGTCCCAGTACCAGGCCATGTTTATCTGCTTCATGGTTTTTGACCCCTGTGAATTTTCCCTTCTTTAGTGGCTAATTTTGCCTTTAAAAAGATGTCAGCTACAGTTTAGCCAAGATTTCTAGTTTTTGTGGTGGGAGAGTTTTCAGATTTTCTGTTCCCTCAATGTTGTTAATCAAATAAGTTTTAGAAATGCTAAACTCACCTCTTCCTTGGAGATTTTTTCCCTTCTTGTTCCTTGGAGATTTGCATCATTAACTTGCAAAGGACAAGTTAAACCTTTTTTGAACAATGTATGCTAAAACTTCTCTTATTGTGGGTTTGCCCCTGAATCACTGTGTTGTTTGCATATGAATGAGGCAGTCTATTTCATGAGAAAGTTCATAGACGGTCATGGGCTTCACTGTTTCTTGCGGTCACTACTTTAACCTGTCAATAGGATTGTGTTGTACTCACAGGATGGAGGTGGGTAGGGAGGTTGCTTTCTGCTATAGCATGAAAACAGGTAGCAGTTTTATTTATTTATTTTTTTTTTCAGATATAATTTTTCTTGCAACAAGATGTGAACATTTTAATTTAAAATTAATAAATCACAATTCTGTATTGCTTTTAAGATTAAGATTATTCAAAAATGACACAGTTCAGAATTAACCAAAGTATATTTCTATTACAAGTTAGTTTATCCGAGTAAGTAAAGAATAAACCACAGTGTAGCTCCCTTAACCTAGGAGTCAGGTTTTAATGACAAAGTCCGTTGCCAGCAATGGACATGCAGGTAACCATTAGAGAAGTTGTAAATACAAACCCAAACTGCTTTTATAAACTGAAGAGATCTTTGTTGAGTCACAGGCAAAAAAACGGGGTACTGTCACTGCATCCAATTAACATGGTCTTTATGACTGATGTATAGAAGTGCCTTCCAGAGGGGTCACGAGGATCACAGTTTGTGTCATTTAGTTGGTTTTCTATTTCACTGGTAGCATCTTCTTTATTATAATCCATCCAGACAACTATTTACAAAGAATGTCCAAATCTGGAACTCAAGAGACACTGTAGCTTTCCACCAGATAAACCAGCTTTTTCTGTAATTTAGTAATAGCTATAGAAGGCCAATATAATCCAGAGAAAAATAAAATCAACAATCAAACTGAAAACAGAGACCATTAAGTGCTTTAGATACAAATTCCATGAATTATTTTACTTGTTTTTGTGTAACCTTCCAACATTACATTACCAATTAAAGAAAAAAAAAACAACCACCACCAGCCATTTCTATCCTTATACCTACCTATACCTTAACAGAAATATGGTGGGAATGATAGGAAATAAAACTCTATCAGTTCTCCTAATGCACTTCAAAACATCAGAATTATTTTTATTCACAATTCGTACTATTGCAGGATGGCAAGTAGGTGTGAAGTCAATTATGAGTGAATGGTGGGAATAAAGAGCCAGAACCAAACCACAGATTTTTCTTTCACGTGGCTCTCGCCATGTCAGAAGGGAAATGCTGCCTTCAAAAGCCACACAACTGAAATGGCCAGCGAGGGCGAGGACAGGAGAGGGAGGGAGGTAGCAGTTTTAAAACAAATGTCAACACTATTCATATGTGTTTGGAAGCACAGAAGAAAAAATCACCCTATTTTATGCCATTTAATAGGACAATTTGACTCTGTTAGGAGGTGACACTTTTCCAGAATCAGTGGAATAAAGGCTGTGAAGGAGGGTCAAAAAACCTGATGCCACAGTATAACTATAGCTTTGCCCACAGCTGCTTCCCATCTAAGAAGGAACCAAGGATGTGAAAAGTCTTAGAATACCCTGTACAATATTTTTATTAGTCAAAACAGTTGAAAGTCAATGCTTAATCCATAACCTGCTTGTTTCTAATGCTACTTATTAGATCAAGACTCATGCTCAGAATTTATTGCACAGAGAACTAGAGATTGAAGGACAATTCCATAAAGCGACAGCTCTGTAATTTTGTAAACTTGGCAGGTTGTTCCTCTGATTCTGGGTTTATCCTCTGAACTCTATCAAAGTAACTAATTATAATTTTAGGAATTATATGCCCCAACAGGGACAACAGAACACAAAGAACTTTGATGGTATAAAATTTTCCAAAGTATAATTTTTAAGGTTAACATGATTAATCAGACATCTATTAATTAGAAACCCATTTAGGAAGATTTATAAGTTACCGATTAGATATCAAAGATATAGAAATGGGAGAAAAATCTTATGCAAGGGTTAACAAGAAACTGTTCCTCTCTCATTCCCTAAAAAGAGGAAAATGAAATCCAGAATCCACTCTGAATACTTAAGAATCTCCCATTGAGATAAATGCTAATCCTGTTTTTCAATATTTGCAGCTTAAAAGTTGCTTGTGTTCATCAGAGGGGTTCCAAGTCCATATCTGCCTTAGAAACTCCTAATCTTTCCCTCCTGGTCACACATACCATTCAAACTCTCCACCCAGACTAGGTTCCTTTCTTATAAACTCACATAGCATCTCTTAATTCTTTTATTCGTCCTTCTTATTACACTCATTAATTTCCATCTCTCAAAACATGAACTCCATGAGAACATACCTCTAACATTCTGAAAACTCTGGTATCTTGAAGACCAATGATCGGAATGTTCAGAAGGAAGCCAGCCCTGGGCCTGCATGTGTTCTTCCCTCTCCGGTGACACTGACATTCATATTACTAACATTTCTCAGGAGCTTACCTTTCGTGAGGCACTTGAGTTACAGATAGGTAAGATAAGTCACTGTGGCAGAGATGCTGGCTCGCAATGCTCACTTTTCTTGAGCACATGGCAAGACGACACAGCCCAACCCCACTGCAAGTTGGCTGTGACCTCTCCCAGGACGTGTGCACAGAAGGGACTCAGCCCAGCTCTAACACCCCCTGGAAGCACTCCTTGTGCTCTCACCTCCACAGCGACTGGGGCAGAGTGAACACAGCTGCCTCAGAAGCCACACATTACACAGCCGGAGTATCCCTTGACCTCGGTCGTGCAGAGGAAAACCTGCATGACAGACTCTGCTGTCTGGGACGGCTGAACTCGGTGAAACAGTAATAAAATTCTCCTTGTTCTGAAAGCCCCTGAGATTTGGGAGTCTGTTAACACAGGTTGTCTAGGATGGTCATAACTTTCCTTCCAAGGAGTAAGCGTCTTTTAATTTCTTGGTTGCAATCACCATCTGCAGTGATTTTGGAGCCCCCCAAAATAAAGTCACCCACTGTTTCCACAACTATTTGCCATGCAGTGATGGGACCAGATGCCATGATCTTCGTTTTCTGAATGCTGAGCTTTAAGCAGACATTTTCACTCTCCTCTTTCACTTTCATCAAGAGGCTCTTTAGTTCTTATTCAGTTTTTGCCATAAGGGTGGTGTCATCTGCATATCTGAGGTTATTGATATTTCTCCTGGCAATCTTGATTCCAGCTTGTGCTTCATCCAGCCCAGTGTTTCTCATGATGTACTCTGCATATAAGTTAAATAAGCAGGGTGACAATATACAGCCTTGATGTACTCCTTTTCCTACTTGGAACCAGTCTGTTGTTCCATGTGATTTTTCCAGTGGTCATGTATGGATGTGAGAGTTGGACTATAAAGAAAGCTGAGCACCAAAGAATTGATGCTTTTGAACTGTGGTTTTGGAGAAGACACCTCTGAGTCCCTTGGACTGCAAGGAGATCCAACCACTCCATCCTAAAGGAAATCAGTCCTGGGTGTTCATTGGAAGGACTGATGTTGAAGCTGAAACTCCAATACTTTGGCCACCTGATGGGAAGAGCTGACTCATTTGAAAAGATCCTGATGCTGGGAAAGATTGAGGGCAGGAGAAGGGGATGACAGAGGATGAGATGGTTGGATGGCATCACCGACTCAATGGACATGAGTTTGGGTAGACTCCGGGAGTTGGTGATGGACAGGGAGGCCTCGCATGCTGTAGTCCATGGGGTCACAAAGAGTCAGACATGACTGAGCAACTGAACTGAGCTAATACAGGCTAGACTGTCTAATCCTGTTCTAAGTTTCAAGAGGGTCACATGTCCTAAGAAGACATAACCTATTATTGTGGAATAGATTTCAAAGAACCTCGAAGACTGGAGCAAAGAAGTGGATTGCATCTCAGTGTTTGTTTCAAAAGCTGCAGGCTTTGCCCCAACCAAGCATGTATGACCAAGTTCAAGTAGGTCAAGATACCACACAGTGGATGTTCTTCCATTAGCATGCTGAGCGAGTTTCTCTAAGGACTTGGTTGTATGGAAGTTTACCCCTGTGTGCTTAGTTGTTTAGTTGTGTCCAGCTCTTTGTGACTCCGTGCAGCCCGCCAGGCTCCTCTGTTCATGGAATTCTCC